>NC_048238.1:71110605-71181124 GCF_002007445.2 Ailuropoda melanoleuca
GGGGGTGGGGGGTGGGGGAAATAGGGGATGGAGATTAAAAAGTACACTTATCAGATGAAAAAAATGAAATGATAAAAAAGATGTTTTATATAATGTATGAAATGAATAAAATTTAGTTTGTAAAAACAAGGAAAACAACACTTAATACCTATCATAGTAACAAATGATTCACCCAACAGATCTGAGTGCATCAGTCTGCACCAAACCCCACAGCAGTCACTGAGTCACCATGGTAAACATACTGGCCAAGGAAAGCTTGGAAAAAACAAGTAGCAACCACCCTGATTTGGTTCCGAACATGTGGTAGGAACTGAGCAGGACTGACATAACACACAGTAATTCACCCCTCAAGTATTCCTGACAATATATTCCTAACAGCTTTAGCAATATATATGCATACATATGTACTCACATTCATATATGCTTCTTCCTCTTCTCTCCCCACTCAAGATCCCAGGAATTAATTATAGTGGAATAGCTGGGGAGTAAAAAAGAAAAACACTACAATTCAATGGATTCAATTCTAAACACACATATAAACTTGAAAACTACTGAACTATTTTAGTGATGGAATTTTTTTTTTTTGAGATGAACTGTAGTCTTGCCTCTGGGACATTTTTCTCCCTAGTTTCAATACATTGCCAATAACCTCTAAAAGCTGATACAGAAATATAAACAAATGCACGTTATGCATCAAGTACTTTTTCCATTGTAGAGTAAGTAGTCTGAGCTTTCAACCAAAATGATTCCTCAATGGCTATTTTTTGACACTTTGGCTGCTGACAGTTTACTGAAAATATATGTGCAAATTGCAATTAAAAAAATACCATCATTCATGATAGTATAAAATACTTAGGAATAATCTCTCCACGTATGTGTAAGGTAGGTACATTGAACACTACAAAACATTGCTGACAGAAATTAAAGATCTAACTAAATGGAGGGACATACCATCTTCATGTGTCAGAACACTCGTATTGTAAAGATGTCTGTTCTCCTCAAACTGACCTATAGATTCAGTGTCATCCTAATAAAAATCCTAGCACACATTTTGTTTGTTAAGAAACTAAGAGGCTGATTCTAAAATTCATGTTGAAATGCAAAGGATCTAGATGATAAAAACAACTTTGAAAAAGAACAAATCTAATTGTGCTATTCACAGCATGGATGGACCCAGAGGGTATTATGCTAAGTGAAATAAGTCAGACTAAGACAGACAAATACCATATGATTTTACTCACATGTGGAATCTAAAAAAGCAAATGAATAAACAAAAAGCAGAATCACCTATATATACAGAGAACAAACTGATGGTCGCCAGAGGGGAAGGGGATGTGGGATGGGCAAAATGGGGGAAGGGGAGTGGGAGATACAGGCTTCCAACTATGGAATGAATAAGTCTTAGGAATAAAAAGCACAGCGTAGGAAATATAGTCAATGGCTTTGTAATGGTGTTGTATGGTGACAGATGGTAGCTAAGCTTGTGATGAACACAGCATAACGTAAAAACTTCTCGAACCACTATGTTGTACACCTGAAACTAATGTAACATTGTGTGTCAACTACTCAAAAATTCTTTTTAAAAAAAGAATGAAGTTGGAGGATCAAAACTACCTGATTTCAAGAGTTATGATAAACCTTCTGTAATCAAAACAGTGTGGTATTGGCATCAAGGCTGACAGTAAGTAGATCAAAGGAACAGAATAAAGAGTCCAGAAATTTCGCACCTATAAGAACAACTGATTTTTGACAAAAATGCAAAGGCAATTCGGTGGAGAAAGAACAGTCTTTTCAACAAATGGTGCAGAAACAGGTGAGTAACCATATGCACAAACATCAACTGTGATCCATGTATCATACCATATACAAAAGTCAACTCAAAACGGATCATAGACCTAAATATAAAACCTAAAACTTCTAAAAGAAAACAAAGGAGAAAATCTTGTGATCTTGGATTAGGTAAAGATTTCAAAGATGCAAAATCAAAACTATAATTGCAAGTGAACAAATCAATAAACTGGACTTCCTCAAAGTTAAAAATGTCTGCTCTTCCAAAGACACTGTTGAGAGAATTAAAAGACAAGCCACAGATGGGGATAAAATATTTGCAAATCAGAACTCTGATAAAGGACTCACATGCAGAATACAGAACATCTCACAAAGGCCAATAACAAGAAAACAGTTACTCCAACAAATAAATGGGCAAAAAATTTGAATAGACACTCCATTAGAAAGGATATATAAATGTTAAATAAGCACATGAAAAGATGCTAATCACCTTTTCTCAAATACTCAAAGTCATTAGGGAAATGTAAATAAAACCTACAAGATACCACTATACCCCTCTAAGAATAGCCAACATTAAAGAATGACCATAGCAAGTCCTGGCAGGGTTGTGGAGGATGGAACTCTCATACACTGTTAGTGGCAATGAAAAATGATGCCAACACTTTGGAAACCAGTTTGGCAGTTTCTTAAAATGTCAACCTTACAACTACTATATGTCCCAGCCATTGCACTCCTAAGTATTTACCCTAGAGAAAGGGAACATATGTCCAAATGAAGACTCATGTACAAATATTCATAGCAGCTTTATTTATAAGAGCCCGAAACTGGAAACAACCCAAATATCCATGACCAGGTAAATGGATAGAACAAATTGTGATATGTCCATATAATGGAATATTAGTCAATGATAAAAAAGAAGGAACTATTCATACATGCAACAAATGGATAAATCTAGACATAATTAGGTTGCAGGAAACAAGACACAAAAACTACACACTGTATATTCCATTCACATAAAATTATAAGAAAAGAAAACCAACCCATACTGACAGAAGATCAGTAGTTGCCTGGGAATGAGGCAGGGTGATGTGGAAAGAGGCTAGAGAGAGGTAGATGGGGGCATTACCATCGAGCACAATGTTTTTAGGTGATGAGTATGTTCATTATCTTAACTGTAGTATTAGATTCACAGGTGCATACAAATATCAAAACTTATCAGGGGCGCCTGGGTGACTCAGTCGTTAAGCGTCTGCCTTCAGCTCAGGTCATGATTCCAGGGTCGTGAGATCGAGCCCTGCATCAGGCTCCCTGCTCAGCAGGAAGTCTGCTTCTCCTGCTCCCACTCCCTCTCCTTGTGTTTCCTCTCTTGCTGTGTCTCTCTCTGTCAAATAAATAAAATCTTTTTAAAAAACTTATCAAAGCATATACTTTATGCAGCATATTGTATGCCAATCTTACATCAATAAAGTATTTTATATATTTTTATATATTCATAATTCTCTGATGCAATTAAATAAATCAGGTGAAAGATTCCCACAATTGTGTGTTCTTGTAGCATTAGCAGATCCATGCTATGTCTTATCATATTGGTCCATGTTACATATAACCAAAGCAGAAATAATCATTTCTAATGAAATATATCCAAATATTTAGGGAAAGGTAATGTCCATTTCCTTCTAAAGTATGGAAATAAAAATATTCTATTCTAGGAAAATAATCATAATGATATTTAAGAGTAACCAGTTATTTTAGGGAACATAGCTGAGTATCATTATAAGAGGACAAATGCTAGGGTAATAATTATTTTTTTATATTAAGTTCTAGGGGCACATGAGTGACTCAGTCAGCTGGGCATCTGACTCTTGGTTTCACCTGGGGTCCGAGTCTCGGGGTCCTGGGATCAAGCCCCACGTTGGGCTCTGTGCTAGGTGAGGAGTCTGCTTGTCCCTCTCCCTCTGCTACTCTCCATGCTCTTTCTCTCTCTGGAATAAGTGGATAAAAATCTTAAAAATAATAATAATAGTTGTTGTTATTATTACCATTATTATTTCTAGTCACTGATATCTTTTTTTTTAAAGATTTTATGTATTTGACAGAGAGACAGCCAGCGAGAGAGGGAACACAAGCAGGGGGGGTGGGAGAGGAAGAAGCAGGCTCCCAGCGGAGCAGGGAGCAATGCGGGGCTCGATCCCAGAACCCTGGGATCACGCCCTGAGCCAAAGGCAGACACTTAACGACTGAGCCACCCAGGCGCCCCTAGTCACTGATATCTTTAATTTTTTTTAAAGATTTTATTTATTTATTTGACAGAGATAGAGACGGCCAGTGAGAGAGGGAACATAAGCAGGGGGAGTGGGAGAGGAAGAAGCAGGCTCATAGCGGAGGAGCCTGACGTGGGGGCTCGATCCCATAACACCAGGATCACGCCCTGAGCCGAAGGCAGACGCTTAACCGCTGTGCCACCCAGGCGCCCCTAGTCACTGATATCTTTAACACTTGGAAATTTTCTGGCTCTTTTAAAAAATTTCATTATATAATGGGAAAAAATCATGGGTACCAGAGAAGAATCTGTTACAATGTCAAATTACTAGGAAGATCTAACAACTGCACATTTCCACACCCATCTGAAAGACATGGGAATTGCTGACTATTATTTATATGGTGAGAACAATTTAGGTATATTTATTGCAAATGTATGTTAAAGACCAAGTAAGTTCCTTCCTAAACTGGATGATTCATTACTTTTCAGGGGAAAAAAAATGTCTCTAAGATGAGCCTCAGGGGCTACTACACAGGCTATAGTTGCTGATGAAATAAAATTCCACCTGCTAAACCTCTTCTCCCATGATGACATCAAAGCAGCTTCTCTACTTCTAGGCTAGTTTGTGAACCTCACAGGGGCTATTCCACAATATGCTTTTGTTCAGATCTACGCACTCACTTCAGCCAGGTACCAGATTCCACCAGGGATGTAAGGTGACGGGCTCTCCTGAGGACTGCTGTCCTTGAATCTGGAGTAGAAGCTTCAGCAGCCATCTGGACACAGATCCTCAGAATCTGCCTCCTTCAGGCACCTGGTATGAACTCGGCCACCACCATGAAGAGCTGTACAGGGAGAGACAGATCCAGCAATCACTGTGTTTTACTGGAGCAACTATGTGCCTAATAGAACAGTAGGTCCCCTTTTGCCAAAAGCAAAACACCTTCACTCTTCAGACCACCACCACTAGCCTCTGATCACCCTTCCAATGGAGCAAGTCTGGGGAAATGAGCAATCATATTAACAATAAAGACATAAGATGGTAATACCTGGTGTTGGAGGAACGAAGGTGAAATAGACACTCACATACAGTGTTATGTCAAATGGGCATATCTGTTTTCTAAGGCCCATGTTATTACAGCTGAGTAACTGGAATGGCCTTTGATACACAAGTTCCATTTTCCCTAAGCAGAGAGTTTCAGATGAGAGGTTAGAAAAGGATTCCAAGGTGATTCTGATCTGTGTCCAGGTTCAGGGGCCCTATCTGAGGGCGCAGATAAAGGAGCTACATGAGTTATCTGATCTAGGGGGTACAGACAGCTAGTATTTATGTAGCATTTTGTTAAACAGGGCCTAGGGATAGGTTCTTCATGTTGTTGACTAGATTTAGTTCTTCACCAAAAACTTGCTATGAGGTGTTGCTATCCTCTCTTCATGGATGTTTGCAACTCCAAGCATGTGTTCCCAACCAGATGAAAGTCGAGGTTCCCCACTCAGCCTCCACTGACATGGGGGAAGTGGGTGCACATGGGAGTGGAAGGGAAGAGGTGCCTTGTTACTGCTTGGTAGAAGCAGGATTTCACACCCCACCAGGCCTCCACTGATACCACCCAGGCAGGTGGGGAAGATACCTCCTTACTGCCTTCCAAGTGGTCCCCCCTGACACTGTGGAGGGGAGGAGGCCTCCTCCTCATTGGATGGTCATGAAACTTCCAAGAGAAGAGAAGAAGGGGCCTAATTACCACTGAGTGTGGGTGGAAGGTAGGCTCCCGCATGGTCTCCACTAACACCATGCGGAGCGGTGCTCATTTCCTCCAGGTTGGGATGAAAGTCATTGTTCTACATGCAGTCTTCTCTCATATCCCCCAAGGGTAAGGATGGGTGCCTAATTACAATCATGTGGGCACGGAATTCATGCTCCCCACTCAGCCTTTGCTGGCATGGTGGAGGTGGAGCTATGCTTCATTCTGTGGTGTTAGAGAAGTTATTGTCTAAACACTTCCTTTCTTGCTAGGTTCCTTTCTCTGGTTCTTTGTCCAGAGAAAAGATTTTCTTGGGGTTCTTCTTGTCTTTTCCTGTTGGCATTATCATTTTTTTGGTTCCCTACTCCTCCAGCACCTGGTCTGGCATATATGAGGCAAAATACAACCAAGAGAATTCACTGTGTGTCATTACTTGGGTCCCAAAGTCCCGAGTCGGTCTGCCTTTTTCCTCTCCACCTTTCAGAGTCTTGTATTTGTTGCCCATATAATATTCAGAGATTTCAGCTGCACCTAAAAGGAGTAACAGAGAGAAGTGTATCTACTCCTTCTGGTCCCGAAAAGAGAAGTCCTTTTACTTTTAATTGAAGTAAGACATCTTAATTTTGGCATTTCCCCTTTCCTAGATAAAAAGTACCATGCTATTTACATCTTTACACTGACTTTTTCACTTTACATTATATTCTGGAGATTCCTCCACAGCCCTATGTGGAGATTTTCATCAGTCTTCTTTACACCATACTTTGTGTGACTGTGTGATAGTTTATTCATCCATTACACAACTGATGAATATTTAATTTGTTCCCATTTTCTGCTATTCAAATAGCACCAGAGTGAATATCTGTACCTATATTTATTATTATATCTATATCAAAAATCTTTTTGTGTCATTGCCAGTATATCTTTAGGATAATTCTGGAAATAGGATTTTTGAGTCAAAAAGTAAGGCCACATATAAAATTGCAAGATATTTTCAAATTCCCCACCGTAATGATTATATTAGTTCCCTATGGTTACTGCAAAAAATTACCACATATTCAGCGTTATTAAACAGAAATATTCTCTCACAGTTCTGGAGGCCAAAATTTGTTTTATGGGGCCAAAATCAAGGTATTAGCAGTGCTTCACTCCTGGAGACTCCGGGGAAGCTTCTCTGCCTCTTACAGCTTTTGACATCTAGCAACATTCTCTGGCTGTGTCTTCATGACTCCAACCTCCGCATCCTTCATCACACTGCCTTCCCTTCTTCTGTCTGTGTCAACTCTCCCCCTGTCTCTCTCTTATGAAGACACTTGGGTTTGCATCTAGGGCCGATTTTGATAATCCAGGATAAACCCCCCCATTAGGTTGTTCCTATTCTTTTGCTACTCAAATAGCGCCAGTGTGAATAGCTGTATCTATATTTATTATTATACCTAAAAGCATCAACTTAATCACATCTGCAAAGAACCTTTTCCATATAAGCAACATTTACAGGTTCCAGGGATTAGCACCTAGTATCTTTGGGGACCACTATTAAGCCTACTCCAGTGATCATACCATTTTGCACCCCTGTGAGCAGGGAGTGAAAGGACAAGTTTTTCCACATTCTCACCAACTGAGTACACTGACAAACATTTGGATCTTTGTCAATCTAATAGTTAAGAAACAATATCTTAGTATAGTTTTAATTGCACCTCTCTTAAAGCAAGCTGCAGACTTTTCATACGCTTAAAGACAATTTTTTTTCTGTTAACTGTTAATTTCTTACATGTCTTTAACAGGGCTGTTGTCTTTTCATGCCTCCATATTGATAAGCATTTATACAGGAGGGATATCAATGCTTTGCTAAAGATGTTAGCTGCAAAGGTTTCTTCCAGTGTCTTTACTTGGCTAGCATGTTTTTGCCATGCACAGTTGTCATTGTTATTTTTATGTTGTCAAATACATCGATCTTTTTCCTTAATGCTCCTGGATATTGATTTATATCGAGGAAACTTTCCTCCACTCAGGTTATAGAATAATTCACCTATGTTTTCTTCTAATACTCATACGGATTTTTTTACATTTCATTCAGAATCATTTGGAATTTATCCTGCTATTTCAAGATAGAGAAATGGGCCCCTATTTATTTTTTAACCTTATGAAGTTATCTAGCTATCTCGGTATCACTTCTTAATCGTCCTGTATCTCCACAGATTTGAAATGCTGCTTTAGTCATATTCTAATTTTTTAAATGTAACTGGGCCTATGTCACTATTTTCTATTGTTACATTAATCTTTCCGTCAATTCATGGGCCAATAAAATAAAAATTAAAAGGATCTTTTACCTCCACTCATATAGAGCTTTTTCTTTAACACAGGAGGCTACACTTTCTGTCCAAAGGTTCGCAGTACCCCCATACCTTGGAAATGTCCCCTTTCCATCCAGATTTCCAGAAGGCTCTGTCTGGTTGGTTTGGGCCACAGCCCCTCCCTCTACCTTCCTGTCCGCGAAGTTCAAGCTGCAGTGCAGGTTTTGTCACAAGATGGCACCAACTCACCACCATCATTAAACTTCTCTACAAAGAAAGGTCAGCTAGGAGCAAAAAAACACAATACCCTCATTTAAAATACAGTCTTTGAATCCATGTTCAGAATGATTCTAATTCTGTCTGAGAAACTGATGGATGTAAAAGATTCTAAAAACATATACTCCGGGGCCTGCAGACGATGAAACACTAGGTGGCGGTAGCGTGCCTTGGCAGGGGGCAGAGCGTGAAAGGGCAGCTGGGGAAGGAGGGAGGAAACTGTGAGGATGGGGCCTTTGGGCAGGATCTGGACAGCTGTGTCCTGTGTCACGGACAGATGACAGGGGGTGGGAGAAGGCCTGGCAGCCTGTACAATGATGGGATAATGGAGGGTGAATGCCTGCCCTGCTCTCTGGAAAAGACCCTCTACAGAATGGACGTGTCAAGCCACACTGAGGAGGGAAGAAATAGATCAAAGAACACAAAGTAGATTTAGGGTAAACTGTGGATGGAATTGCTTTAGTATTCATATGAATTTTCCAAACAGAATTGGTGTGTCTTAGTAAACAAACCATCTGATATTTCTTCCCCTTTGCTAAATGCATTCCTTTCCTTAAAAAAGAAAAATGGAGATGGATGCCACCAGGTAGCCAGGTCCAGATGTCAACTCTGAGAGTCTCAAACCTGGGGGCTCAGCAAGGGGAAGGAAGGGATGGAAGTCTGGATCTTGGTCTAATGGTTTCAGCCAGAGTTTAATGGAATTTTTTTATCCCACTAGTGGCCACCCAGCTGTATCACCATCATTTTCTGGGCTGTCTAAACCTGAGATTGGCTGTCCAGCCTTGGTTTGAACTGAAGAAAAAGATGCACTTGTGAATGTGAGTATTTGGGGTGATAGAGATAGAGAGACGTATAAACACACACACATATGGGGAGAAACACTTTCAATTCTACTTTTTCCTACCTTGTTTTTCTAAATAATTTAATAAAATGAATGTTTTTCGAAAGTAACGAATACATGTGTACAATACTTTTCTGAATCTGTTTATAAGTATATTTGCTTTCAAATTGTCATCAAAATACTTTTTTCCTGAACACAATATTTCAAACGTATGAAAGTACATTTATAAACTGAAATTGTCCTGCATTTCTCACCAGCTGCAGTCCTACCGCCTGACTCAAAGGGGTCTGTTGTCATAGAATGGTGCCTCCTCTCCAGATGCGTCCCTGTAGGTGAAGGGTACATGAAAATAGATGCTTGCACACACACACACACACACGTGTGCAGTCTTTTCCAAAAAAGGAATCACATTTCTCATCTTTTGCATATTATATTTTCCATTCAATATGAATCTAAGCTTTTATACTTGCATCTTATTAATGCTTGTGGTTTGGGCATATTTTGACATGTTTATTGATCATTTATAATTTTATATGAATTTGCTGTTTAAATTATAAGCCAGTTTTTGTTTGTTACTATGTGTTTCCCAAACTATGGATACTAATCCAGCAGATGAGTTGTACTTTGCAAATGATTTCTCCCTTGTTTTCACACAATTCTTAGTACATTCTCCATTTATCATGTTTTAAATTTCAATAATATTGTGACAAAAACTATGTAGCTCACAATTCTGAAAATTAAGTAACACATGTAAGGCAGCCCCTGGGGTTTAAGTCATTCAAAGCCCAGGAGGATTTAAGACAAAAAGTGAAAAACTTTAAAATAATACCACAGTTAGCTGTTGATCCTAAGAAAATAAATTGTTTCCCTAGTTTATTTAAATTCCCTTATAGTCAGTACCCTGATTTGAATAATGTATATTTTGGATAGCTGTTACGATTAAAGGAAATTAAATATAAAATGCATTTGCTTAAAATAGCTCTGTACATATTGCTTTCCTTCCCTTTAGATCACCTGTTGATCTGTGCTTCTGCCCCAAGCCTAAGTCAGCACTTCAAGGATCAGCCAACACATGTGGCCCGATACCCAGGTCTCTTAGCACAAAGGGTGAGATTTCATCTCCTCTGTTATCTTCATCAACCAGAGGGGTTGCTTAGTGAGTACCTGCCACAATTGTACAGGAGCTGATCCAATCAGTTCTCCAGCCCTGGAAGCCCATCTTCTGAAAGTGAGGCTGCTCTGTGTCCTCTAGGGAGGGCAGAGAATGGAACCTCATTCCCATCCTGCCACTTATCTAGACAGATGCCTTAGGTAGGCTCTGTCAGTCTAAGCTTGGTCACCTATGAAATGGGACTCACCAGACCTTTGTCACAGAGCTGTCCCAATGAGTAAATAAGAAAACTTGCCTAATTAAGGAGGGCACGTGATCTGATAAGCACTGGGTATTATGCAACTAATGAATCGTTGAACACTACATCAAAAACTAATGATGTACTACATGTTGGCTAATTGAACTTAATAAAAAAAAAAGAAAAAGAAAACCTGCCTAGAGTATATGGCATGTAGTGTGACTTCAATGTCCCTTTAAATGTAATCAACAGTAAGATTGAGGGTCAATGCACACTGGTTAAATGTAGGTAGGGCCTCAGCAGCCACACAGAATCTGTTCAAAACTTGGTCTTGTGACTTGCTAGTCCTGCCCTCACTTCGCCTCAGTTGCCTGATATTTAAAGTCAGGCAACAGTAGCTCTTCCTCATAGGCTGTGGTGATGATTGAGTAAGTATAGGTTTATCACATACAACAGTATGGGGCACAAAGGGAGTCAGTAATAATATTGACCTTTTTTATCATTATTATCATGCCAGAATAGATCATTAGAGATTTTAGGGTCACTTTTATTATTATGTGGGCTTATACTGATTGGCTCGAACTGACTTTAATAATATGGTATTTATCATAAAAAAGTAATTCACAAAGCTTTAAGTAGATCGTCATGTCATTGCTAATCATAAAAATGCATGATTATACATGTATAGTAAAATTTCTGAAAAAAATATACAAATGATCACAGTGCGTATCCATGGGAAATAGACTTTCAAGGGTATTTAATGATTTTTTTTTTCCTTTTGAGCAGTATCCATTTTTTTAAAGATTTTATTTATTTATTTGACAGAGATAGAGACAGCCAGCGAGAGAGGGAACACAAGCAGGGGGAGTGGGAGAGGAAGAAGCAGGTTCATAGTGGAGGAGCCTGATGTGGGGCTCGATCCCATAACGCTGGGATCATGCCCTGAGCCGAAGGCAGACGCTTAACCGCTGTGCCACCCAGGTGCCCCTGAGCAGTATCCATTTTTAAACTACCATAAAAGTGTCCTGGTTTTGAAAGTCAAAAAATAATAAGAATGAATAAATATCCCTAGACCTCCCCACAGAGAGTGGCTCAGCATCAGAATGGGAACATCACTAAACCAAGGGAATTATGTACTAGGTGGTCTCAGAACTAATTTTTGAATCTACATGACAGTGTCATGGATGCTACAGATGCCTAGGGGATGGGCAAGCATGGTGCTCAAATAAATCTTACACTGGAGAAGTCCTCTGATGTCTCCACTCCCCAGGACTTAGTAAAGGTCATGGGAGGAAAGTAGTTTCACAACATGCTTCTTTCTCTTCCCTCCAAATAAAGTCTGTTGAACTGAAAGCAGGCTCATGGGCCTAACCTCCCAGTTAGCCAAGCAGGGAACCTGCAGTGGAGGGAATGTGGGAGGGAGCATGAGATGGCCCACTGCTCTCAGCCCACAGGGAGAAGGGAGATGCTTCAAAGCAGGATTCAGGGGGAAGTTTGGTCACAGGCTCCTTCAGCCCAGGGCAACCAGCACACATGGATTAAAAAAACTCTAAAGCACCTTCCTTGTGCAATGAAAATAGTAAAAGGAAAGGAAAATATATACAGCCCAGGATGTGTAATACAAATCAGCTCAAGTTCAAAATGGGATGGATCCCTCAATAAACATAGGGATGTAGATGTTAGTCTGGACACAAGAAAATGAACTCCCTGCAGTCATTGTCATCTCTCACCAGGATGGCCCAGATCAGGTTCCAGATGTACAAGTCTAGATGAGTAACAGTGTGAATAAAAGCCAGAAAATTAGGCCTGGGAAAAGGGAAGATGTTTCAGGTTCAGAAGACACCTGACAATATTCTGGGCTAGCTGGAGCCTGGGAACTCTAAGACTAAACATAGCTGATAAAAAAAAAATGACTGAAAATAGTATTCTGTCTGCTGATTCTGTTAGACATCCTACAGCTTGTAAAGTGAGGAAATGGGTGTGTCTATTTTAGAAACTCTTGAGAAAGAATACATACCGGATATATACTCATAACATACATATTTGCTTTCCTGTTCCTTCAAATCCCAGTGGTGTCTATGAGTTATTCATGGTAAAGTCATCTCTTCTGTTGGGGAGAGAACACAGGAGACATTACACACATATGTGCTAAAGTTTTACAGTATTACATGTCAGATACTTGCTGTTGGCTTGTTCATTTCTCCTCACAGCAGCTCTGCGAGGTAAGTACCAACTTGCCCATTTTACAGATGACATGCTACAGGGTCACACGCATCTATTTAGAGGCATCTTTCTTCATTTTCTACAGGTTTTTCTTTCCCAATGAAAAGTCATAATTTTTAGAAACAAACAAAATGTTTTCTTTACAGCAGATTACAAAATCAGTCACTGTGGTATGCTCCCAATGCTCCTTGAAAAACATTTATATAAAAACAATGAAAGGACATATCCATCATTTTATATCCTACTTATGCCTCTATATCTACATCTCCTGTTTATCAAATGTGAATCAGATGTCTGCTATGTGATAGGCACTGTCCAGCCAATACACATCTGCATCCACATCTTCCTTCTCTTGATATCTAGACTGGAGATCTAGAAATATCCACAGGCTACAAGATGAATATTAGTGTCCAATCCAGGGATGGTGAGGTATGACCTTAAAAAGACTCCATTCCAAGCAACTTTACTCAACCTTGACCCTGAGTCAAAATGGAAACCCAGCATCTAAGCAGGAAATAAGGAGGTTGAGCAGGGAGAGGCTATACCCTGGGAAACTGAGGCAGCTTGTGACACACACATCCATCGTCTTGAATAGCACTAAGAGGCTATGACCTTCTCCTGAGGAGCCCTCATTCCTAGAAAGAGAGTGAAAGACAAGGTGACAATTGTATGGTTTCAGTCTTAGTTCTCTCATGGTTGCCAACTAAAGGTTTTACCTTCTCTTTAGTCTGTGGCCAAGTTATGTGGAAGATTTTGGAAATGATTTTGTGTTTCTCCTTATCACTAGGAGGGTGGTCCTCTCATTTAGACCTGTGAGGGATCCATCCAAGGTGGCATGGAATTTCCGCTTCATTAAAGACCTCGTCTCCCAGTTGTGTGGGTCTGGACTCACACCTACAGAAGAAAGAAGGGAGACTGAGTTCTCAAAGACAAGCCCAAGACCAGGATCTTGACCTCACCATCTAATTCTCCTGACTCAGTGACATGGTTTTCACAGATTTCTTACAATATGGTCACCTCCCCAACTGTTCCTCCTATGCCTGACTGTTACCCCAATATGATCCACTTCTCTCATCTCTCTCCTGTCCACAGAAGCACACCCACTCAGGGGCACCTGGGTGGCACAGCGGTTAAGCGTCTGCCTTCGGCTCAGGGCGTGATCCCGGCGTTATGGGATCGAGCCCCACGTCAGGCTCCTCTGCTATGAGCCTGCTTCTTCCTCTCTCTCTCCCCCTGCTTGTGTTCCCTCTCTCGCTGGCTGTCTCTATCTCTGTTGAATAAAAAAATCTTTAAAAAAAAAAAAAAAAGAAGCACACCCACTCAAATTCCTCTATAACCTAGAGGTGGAGGAAACTTTTCCACCTATGCCTAAAAATCTAGAAGCAATTAGGGAAAGAGTGATGTATTTGATTTCATTTAAAAATTACATGGCAGAAACAAAAATAAATAAATAAATAAGCAAAGCAAAATGAAAAACTCCAAATTGGGAAAAATATTTACAACTTACATCACAAATGGTTATATCCATAATATATAGAGTAATGAAAAAAAATGAAGGCAAAAATGCCCCCAAAAAACACCAGGAAAGAAAAAGGGGCAATACATACAAACAAGTATTTCACACGCAAAAAAAAAAGTGCCTTAAACATGTAAAAATTGGGGCTCCTGGGTGGCTCATTCAGTTAAGTGTCTGCCTTGGATTGGGGTCATGATCTGGGATCCTGGGATCGTGCCCCGCCCCACCTCCAGCTCCCTGCTCGGCGAGAGGCCTGCTTCTCCCTCTCCCTTTGCCAGCCGCTCCCCCTGCTTGTGCTCTCTCTCTGTGTCAAATAAATGGATAGAATCTTTTAAAAAAACATGTAAAAATTGCTCAGCCTAACTCATGATAAGACATTCAAAGGAAAAAAAAAACTACTTCTCACCAATTAGACAGTCTGTGAGGAAATCAGCATTCCCATGCATCACTGAAGGTAATATGAAATGGTTCAAACCCTGTGGATGGGATTTGATGCTATCTAGTAAAATTACATTTGTATTTCCTCTTGGAACCAGTAATCTCTCTTTTAAGAATCTATCCTAAAGAAATAATACAAAAAATGAAAAGGCACAAGTACAAGGTCATTCCTTAAAGAAAAATTCATAGCAATAGAAAACTAGAAACAAGACAGCTGTCCACCAATAGGGGGCTGGATGAAAAAGCTATGGCACATCTACATCCTGGCATCCTAGGCAGCTTGAAAAGCAATGAGAAAAAAAAGAAAAGCAATGAGGACTCCTTCTCTGCACTGCTTTGACTACATTGTTTCGTGAAAAAAGCGAGGTACAGAAAAATGTATAGAGCTGTTTCTGTCCAAAACGATAGTCACAGACACACTGGACGATTTAGTTTTTTTTTTTTTTGGATTTATTTATTTTAGAGACAAAGAGCAAGAGCAGGGGGTAGGGCAGAGGAAAAGAGAGAAGGGAAACAGACTCCCCACTGGACCTGGGGTTTGATCCCAGGACCCTGAGATCATGACCTGAGCCAAAACCAAGAGTCGGACATTTAACCAACGGAACTACCCAGGAGCCCCTAAATTTAAAGTAGTTATATTAAATGAAATAAAAAATTCAGGGGCGCCTGGGTAGCACAGCGGTTAAGCGTCTGCCTTTGGCTCAGGGCGTGATCCCGGCATTATGGGATCGAACCCCACATCAGGCTCCTCCGCTATGAGCCTGCTTCTTCCTCTCCCACTCCCCCTGTGTGTTCCCTCTCTCGCTGGCTGTCTCTCTCTGTCAAATAAATAAATGAAATCTTTAAAAAAAAATTCAGTCCCTCAGTTGCAGTAGCCACATTTTAGATGCCGAACACCCACATGTAGCTACTGACTCCCAAGCTGGATAGCACAGATACATTTTCATTCCTGCAGACATTTTCATTGCAGAGCACTGGTGTAGAATATGCCACCTTTTACAAACGAACAGGGGAGAAAACTAATATACATATATTGTAAATTATTATGTTTTAAAATTGGAAGGTTAGGGGCGCCTGGGTGGCACGGCGGTTAAGCATCTGCCTTTGGCTCAGGGCGTGATCCTGGTGTTATGGGATCGAGCCCCACATCAGGCTCTTCCGCTATGAGCCTGCTTCTTCCTCTCCCACTCCCCCTGCTTGTGTTCCCTCTCTCGCTGGCTGTCTCTATCTCTGTCGAATAAATAAATAAAATCTTTAAAAAAAATAAAATAAAAAATAAAATTGGAAGGTTAAAACCCAACTGATAAAAATGATTACCTATAAGGCGACAGAGGAACCTATAAGCCCAGGATGGAAGAAAATGATGTACATTCCCATAAAAACATATAATACATATTTACAGGCTCCAGGTAGTAAAAAGGACAATCAGCAGTGACAGACCCAGTAGCAACGAGCATCTCTAGTTCCCAGACTGGATCCTCTAAAAAAATATTTCCCCCTAAAAGAACCAGGCTTCCCTGAAGAAACAGCTGATGCCGGGGCTGAGTAGGGATTGTACCAGATGACCCTGGACCAAACAGCTCATACCAGAAAGCATATCAAAGACTCAAAAGCCAACCCAAAGGGACTCCCACAGGCCTAAGATAGACCAACTGAACATCAAATACATTAATGGGTGCAGATTACAGCCTCAAGTATATAAACATCTAGAGCTCATGTTGACACTCTTAAAGAAACAAAAAACACACAAAACAAACCTACACTTCATCTTTGGAGGATCCAAGGGAAACAACTCATTATTTTAAAAAGTGGAAATAGTGCAAAAGAAGTAAGCATTCATTCTTCCCTTCTGTGTGGACCATACCTCAGTGTAACCATGTAGTTGTTGAGAGGAAGTTTGTTTTATAGAAGGATTCTAACTAATAAATGCAGAAGAAATTATAGAATTAAAACATCACTCCTTACATCTGTTAAAGAAATGTAGGGTGCCTGGGTGGCTCAGTCATTAAGCGTCTGCCTCTGGCTCAGGTCATGATCCCAGGGTCCTGGGATGGAGCACCGCAGGGCTCCCTGCTTGGCGAGCCTGCTTCTCCCTCTCCCTCTGCCTGCTGTTCCCCCTGCTGTGCTCTCTCTCTCCCCCCTCCTCAAATAAACAAATAAAATCTTTTTTAAAAAATGTAAATCTAGGGGCGCCTGGGTGGCACAGTGGTTAAGTGTCTGCCTTCGGCTCAGGGCGTGATCCCGGCGTTATGGGATCGAGCCCCACATCAGGCTCTTCCGCTATGAGCCTGCTTCTTCCTCTCCCACTCCCCCTGCTTGTGTTCCCGCTCTCGCTGGCTGTCTCTATCTCTGTCGAATAAATAAATAAAATCTTTTAAAAAAATGTAAATCTAGGCAATTATCCTTAAGAAGCTACAAAAACCTGAGTTAAAAGGTGGATTGGAAATTTAATAATGGGTGGATCAGGCTGACAACACCTGACAGACAGCACATGGAACAGAGAGGAAAGTGAGAGGAAGGGAAAGCACAGGAAACAGAGGGGAAATGGGTGAGCATGTGATTGCCTGTCCCCACTCAGGTAACAGAAAGCTGTGCAGTGACGCTGTGCTCTTCCCCAGCTCCATTCCACAGCCCCCTCCCGCACACAGCAGTGACACTGAAACTCTCACATCATGGAAATGTGGGCTCATGCCTGCTTGCTGTTCCATGTCCAAGTATTCTCTATGGTAGTCATGATAGAATGTTCATGTCAGAGGCATTACATTGACAGAATGAAGGAGGCAAAAATTAGAATAGGAAACTAACATTTTGAGGGCCTACTAGATGTCCCATGCTATATGCTGTTATTTTCAGACTTTTTTTCTTTAAATCCTCAAAGCAATGCTCTGAGGGACACCATTACTTCTTTTCTACAGACTGGGAGGTATTCAAGCTCACAGAACAAAGTCCATGCTCAAAGAATTCTAGGAAGGTGACAAATGGACACAGAAGCCAACCTGAAGGGGCAAACACTGGCCAATTTTGTGACAATGTGACCAACAAAATAAATAATTATAATGTTAGGCGGTAACCCTTTCAGCAAAATAGGAATCTATGAGTCATAGTAGTTAAATAAATGGATGAATAAATAAATAAACCATAGGGGAGAGTGGGAAGCTCTAGCCAACATTTGAACATCAATTAATAATTCTAAAAGGAATAACAATTATAAAAGCAGCACTTCATAACTATCATAGTAATGAGTGATTCAAACAAGAATCATAAATGGATTTTCAGGCTGTACCAAGTCCCACAGCAGTCACTGAGTCACCATGGTAACCATGCTGGCCAAGGAAACCTGGGAAAAAGCATCTAGCAGCCATCCTGATTTGTCTCCTAACATGTGCTAGGAACTGAGGAGGACTGGCACAGCTCACAGTAACTCACCACACATATTCCTCACAAGAAATTTTCCTTCTTCAACAACACACACACACACACACACACACACACACACGGTGTTATACATACTCTCTCCCTCTTCTCACCACCCAAGAACCCAGGAATTCATCGAGGTGGATTTATTTGGGGATAAAGAAGGAAAACTCCACAATTCAATTTTAACCACATATATAAGATTGAACGCTACTAATCTATTTCATTTTAGTGACTATTTTTCTGGAAATGACCTATAGAATTTTCTCTGGAACATTTTTCTCCCTAGTTTAAGTACTTTGTCAATAATATCTAAACGCTAATATGGAAATCTAGGCAAATAAATATTGTGGCGATAAATTTTATGCATCAACTTCACAAGGCCACAATGACCAAATATTTGATCAAACATTATTCTGGTTGGTTCTGTATGACTACTTTTGAATGAGATACACATTTAAATGGGTAGTCTTTCAGTAAAGCAGCCAGCCATAAAGGTGGGTGGTCCTCATTCAATCACGTGAAGGCCTGAATAGCATAAAGGGCTGATCTCCCATGAGCCAGAGGGAATTCTGCCAGGAGACTTGCCTTTGGAATTTATCCACAACATCAGCATCTCATGTTTCTCTAGCAGACAGCCTTCAGACTCCAACTGTAACTCATTCCGGAGTCTACAGCCTGCCAGCCTCCCCTATCAGATTTTGAACCCGCCAAGCCTCCACAATCTCATGAGTCAATTCATTAAAATAAATCTCTGTCTATATATAAATATGCTATTGGTTCTGTTCCTCTGGAGAACCCTGACTAATACATGTGTTAAGCATCAAGTATCTTTTCCATCCCAGAGTAACTTGTGCTTTCAACTGAAAAGATTCCTGGCAACACCTGGCTACTGACAGTGTAGTGAAAATATAATACTTGAAAAGTATAATAAAAATATTACCACTGGGGTCCCTGGGTGGCTCAGTCGGTTAAGCATCCACCTTCGGCTCAGGTCATGAATCCAGTCCTGGGATCAAGTCCTGCATTGGGCTCCTCGTTCAGCGGGGAGCCTGCTTCTCCCTCTGCCTGCTGCTCCCCCCTGCTTGTGCTCTCTCTTTCTGACAAATAAATAAATAAAATCTTTAAAAAAATATTACCATCGAGGGGCGCCTAGGTGGCTCAGTCAGTTAAGCATCTGCCTTCAGCTCAGGTCATGATCCTGGGGTCCTGGCAGCAAGACACCCATGTTGGGCTCCCTGCTCAGCAGGGAGTCTGCTTCTTCTTCTCCCTCTGCTCCTCCCCCTGGGTTGTGCTTTCTTGTGCTCTCTCTCACTCTCTTTCTCAAATAAATAAACAAAATCTTTTAAAAAAATTACCATTGAGACAATCTACTGAATGGAAGGAGATATTTGCAAATGATATATCTGATAAGGGGTTAATATCCAAAATATATAAAGAACTTACATAACTCAACAGCAAAAACAAAAACAAATATTTCAATTAAAAAACGGGCAGAGGACCTGAAAAGACATTTTTCCAAAAAAGACATACTGACGGCCAACAGACACATCAAAAGATACTTAAAATCATTAAACATCAGGGGCGCCTGAGCGGCTCAGTCGCTTAAGTGTCTGCCTTCAGCTCAGGTCATGATCCCAGGGTCCTGGGATCAAGCCCTACGTCAGGCTCCCTGCTCGTGGGGAGCCTGCTTCTCCCTCTCCTCCCCACTCGTGCTCTCTCTCATTCTCTCTCTCTCCCAAATAAATAAAATCTTTAAGAAAAAAATTATCATCAGGAAAATGCAAATCAAAACCACAATGCAGTATCACCTCACATCCATCAGAATGCCTAGTATCAAAAAGACAAGAAATAACAAGTGTTGACAAGGATATGGAGAAAAAGGAACCTTTGTGCACTGTTGGTCGGAATGTAAATTAGTGCAGCCACTGTGGAAAATTGTACGAAGGTTCCTCAAAAAATTAAAAACAGAACTGCCATACAATCCAGTAATTCCACTACTGGGTATTTATACCCCCGAATGAAAATCCTAATTTGAAAAGATATATATCCCTATGTTTACTGCAGCATTACTTACAATAGCCAAGGTATGAAAGCAACATAAGTGTCCATTAATAGATGAATGGATAAAGAATATGTGGTATACAGAAACACACACACACACACACACACAAACACACACTCAATGGAATATTACTTGGCCATAAAAAAAAATGAGATCTTGCCATTTGTCAAAACATGGATGGACCTACAGAGTACTATGCTAAGCGAAATAAGTCAGAGAAAGACAAATACTATATGATTTCACTTATATGTGGAATATAAAAAACAAATGAACAAACAAACAAAAGAAGCAGAAACCGACCCATAAATCCAAAGAAAAAAAACTGGTGGTTGCCAGAGGGGAGATGGATGAGGGCATAGGCAAAATTGGTTTAAAAAATACTGCCACTGACAACAGTATCAGAAAGCATGAACTACACAAACGTAATCTATGTAGCACAGCTATGTCCATAGATGTGTAAGGACTATACCCTGAACAGTGTAAAACATTGCTGAGACAAATTAAACAAAGCCTAAATAAAGGAGGAACACATCATCTTCTGGGGTCAGAAGACTCAGTATTGTTAAGATGTCTATTCTCCCCATGGTGATCTATAGATTCAATGCAATTCTAAAAAATCCTAGCATATATTTTTTTAGAAGAAATTGACAGGCTTTTCCTAAAAGTCATGGGGAAATGCAAAGGGCCTAGACTATGAAAATTATGTTGAAAAAGAAGAAAATTGGAAAATAAGCACTACCTTATTTCAAGACTCATTATGAATCTACAGTCATCAATATAGTGTGATATTGGGACAAAGGTAGAAATGTATATCAAAGGAACAAAATGAAGAGTCCACAAATACCCACACATATATACACAACCGGTTTTCGACAAAACTACAAAGCAATTCTAGAAGAAAGGATAGTCTTTTCAACAAATAGTTCTGGGACAAGTATGTATCCATATACACAAACATAAACTGTGATCCATATATTATACCATATGCAAAAGTCAACTCAAAATGAATCACTAACAAAAGTACAAGAGCTAAAACTATAAAAATTCTTGTGGCCTTAGGTTAGGTGAAGATTTCCTACATATGACATCAAAAGCAAAATCAAAACCATAAATGAAAAATTAAAAACTAGACATCTTCAAAATCTTCAAAAAAGAACTTCTGTTCTTTCAAAGACACTATTGAGAGAATTATAAGACAAGCTTCTGACTGCAAGAAAATATTTGCAAATCTAATATCTGATAAAGGACTTGTACCCATAATAAAAAACCTTGCAAAGTCAATAAGAAAACAGACATTCCAATAAATAAGTGGGCAAAAGATTTGAAAAGATGTTCCACCAAAGAAGGAATACAAAAGTCAAATAAGCAAATGAAAAGATGTTGAACATCATTAGTCATTAGGGAACTGTAATCTCACTACAACCCTCTGAAAATGGCTAAAATAAAAACAGTAACCATACCAAGTCCTGACAGAGTTGTGGACGATGAACTCTCATACACTACTGGTGACAATGAAACACTGTGCGACCACGCTGGGAAAACAGTTTAGCACTCTTACGAAGTTAATTTTACAAATTCTTTAAGTAAATACACCTCAGTATTAGAGAAAGAAAACATATGTCCAAGCAAAGACTTACTATACCCAAATATTCATAGCAGCTTTATTTATAAGATTGAAAATACCAAATACCCATTACCAGGTGAACAGACAGAACAAATTGTGGTATATCCATAAAGGAGAATATTAGGCAACAAAAAAGAAGGAAATATTAACACATGTAATGAAAGGATAAATCTAGAAATAATTAGGTTGAAGGAAAGAAGATTGGCAAAAAAGAATACACAATATATGATTCCATTCACATAAAATTATAGGGGGGAAAAAACTAATCCATAGTGACAGAAGATCAGTGGTTGCCTAGGAATGGGGTAAAGTAACAAGGACAGAAATACTGCAGACAGGTGGATGGGGCACTACAAAGGGGTATGAAGAAGCTTTTTAAGGTGATGGATATGTTCGTTATCCTGATGGAAGTATTAGATTTACAGGTGCATACATATTGAAACTTATTAAAGCAAAAACTTTAAATATGTATGTATATTGCATGTTAATCATACCTGAATTAAGTATTTTTAGAATATTTATATATTCATAATTCTGTGATTCAATTAATTAGATGAAAGATTCCCGCCATTATGTTCTTACAGTATTAACAGATCCACACTGTCTTTTCAAATTGGTCCATGGTACATAGAACCAAAGCAGAAAAAATCATTTCCAATGAAATATATCCAAATATTTAGGGAAAGTTGATGTCCATTTCCTCCCAAAATACAGAAAAAAAATATATATTAAGAAAATGATCATAATGATATCTAAAAGTAACTGGTTATTTTAGGGAACATTGCATGGCTGTGTATCATTATAATAGGGCAAACTCTACGGTAACAAATAATTTTTAAAATATTAAGTTCTAGGGGCTCCTGGCTGGCTCAGTTGGTGGAGCATGCAATTCTTGATCTTAGGGTGGTGAGTTCAAGCCCCACATTGGGTTTGGAGCCTACTTAAAAAACAGGGGCACCTGGGTGGCTCAGTCTGTTAAGCATACAACTCTTTTTTTTTTTAAGGAATTTATCTTTAATACCAATCTCTTACAATCACTTGAATTTATTCTGAATTGGATACCAAAGACAACAGCAATATGTTACCAAAATTACTTTCAATAATCTGTAATCATTATAGGTTCTTTTTCAATTTTGTTGAGACAGGGAATTGTGAAAGAATTTATAAAATCACCTTTTATACTTAGTTTCTGAATTTCTAGTGAGCATAACAAAACAGGGAGACTCATCAAGTAACTGTTAACTGTACTTGTTTCTCTTTCATTTAGAGGCACTTTAAAAAAAAAGTCTGATATATTCAGAAACAAGCATACAACTCTTGATTTCAGCTCAGGTCATGATCTCAGGGTTGTGAGATCAAGCCGCCCTAGGAGTGTAGCCTGCTTAAGATTCTTTCTCTCCTTCACTGCCCCTCCCCCTCTTCACACTCTCGCTCTCAAAAACAAAACACAAAAAAATAAAATAAAATATTACGTTCTAGTCACTGACATTTTATTTTTTTTTAAGATTTTTTTTTATTTATTTGACAGAGAGATACACAGCGAGAAAGGGAACACAAGCAGGGGGAGTGGGAGAGGGAGAAGCAGGCTTCCACCCAGCAGGGAGCCCAATGCGGGGCTCGATCCCAAGACCCCAAGATCATGACCCGAGCTGAAGGCAGATGCTTAACGACTGAGCCACCCAGGCACCCCGTAGTCCCTGCCATTTTAAACTAATACTTGGAAAATTTCTGGCTTCTGGTCCCTTAAAAAATGTCATTATATAATGGGAAAAAAAACTATAGTCACCGGGGGGAAAAATCTATATTACAATGTCAAATTGCTATAAAGATCTAACAACTGCACATTTCCACACCCATCTATGAGGTACATGGGAATTGCCAATTATTTATATGATGAGAAAAATATGTGTATATTTATTGCAAATGCATGTTAAAGACCAACTTCCACCTACAGTTATATGGTCAACTAATCTTCGACAAAGCAGAAAAGAATATCCAATGGGAAAAAGTCTCTTCAACAAATGGTGTTGGGAAAACTAGACAGCTGCATGCAGAAGAATCAAACTGGACCACTTTCTTACACCATACACAAAAATAGGTTCAAAATGGATGAAAGACCTAAATGTGAGACAGGAAACTATCAAAATCCTAGAGGAGAACACAGGCAGCAACCTCTTTGACCTTGGCTATAGCAACTTCTTACTAGACAGTCTCAGGAGGCAAGGGAAACAAGAGCAAAAATGAACTATTAGGACTTTATCAAGATAAAAACCTGAAGTGAAGGAAACAATCAACAAAACTAAAAGGCAGCCTAGGGAATGGAAGAAGATATTTGCAAATGACATATCAGATAAAGGGTTAGTATCCAAAATTGATAAAGAACTTATCAAATGCAATACCCCAAAAATAAATAATCCAGTTAAGAAATGGGCAGAAGACATGAATAGACATTTTTCCAAAGACATCCAGATGGCCAACACACATATGAAAAGATGTTCAACATCACTCATCATCAGAAAAATCCAAATCCCAACTACAATGAGCTATCACTTCACCCCAGCCAGAATGGCTAAAATTAACAACACAGGAAACAACAAATGTTGGCAAGGATGCAGAGAAAGGGAAACCCTCTTACACTGTTGGTGGGAATGCAAACTGGTGCAGCCACTCTGGAAAACAGTATGGAGGTTCCTCAAAAAGTTAAAAATCGAACTACCCTGCTGAGATCCAGAATTGCCCTACTAAGTAATTATCCAATAGATACAAAAATACAGATTCAAAGGTGTACATGCACCCCAGTGTTTAGAGCAGCATTATCAACAATAGCCAAACTATGGAAATAACCCAAGTGTCCATCACCCGATGAATGGATAAAGAAGATGTGGCATATATACACAATGGAATATTACACAGCCATCAAAAAGAATGAAATCTTGCCATTTGCAATGACATGGATGGAGCTACAGTGTATTATGCTAAGTGAAATAGTGAGAGAAAGACATATACCATATGATTTCACTCACATGTGGAATTTAAGAAACAAAACAGATGAGCATAAAGGAAGGGAAAAAAAGAGAGGGAAGCAAACCATAAGAGACTCTTAATGGTAGAGAACAAACTGAGGGGTGCTGGAGGGAGGTGGGTGAGGGATGAGCTATATGGGTGAAGGGTATTAAGGAGGGTGCTTGTGATGAGCACTGGGTGTTGTTTCTAAGTGATGAATCACTAAATTCTACTCCTGAAATCAATACTAAATGTTAACAACTAGAATTTAAGTAAAAATTTTAAAAAAAAGACCAACTTCCTTCACCAACTAGACAATTATTTTTCAGCAAAAAACTTCTCTAAAATGAACCTCAAGAGTTACTACACAGCATGTAGACACGGAAGGAATAAAATTCCACCTGCTAAACCTCTTCTGCCATGATGAGATCAAAATAGCTTTCTATTTTTAGACTAGTTTGTGAACCTCACAAGAGCTATTCCACAGCATGCTTTTGTTCAGATCTATGCACTCACTTGAGCCAGGCATCAATTTCCACCAGGAGAGTGAAGTGTTGCGGTCTCCTGAGGACTGCTGCCCTTGAATCTGGAGTAGAAGCTTCAGCAGCCATCTGGACACAGATCCTCAGAATCCGCCTTCTTCAAGCACCTGGTATGAGTTGCATGAAGAGCTGCACAGGGAGAGACAGATCCAGCAATCTCTATGATTTACTGGCCTAAGTATGTGCCCAGCACCATGCCAGGCACTGGGTTAGGGGCAATCACACTGATAAAAACTGCATCATGTTCATAACAACCACGTTTCAATGGGCTTCTCACAGAGCCTTTTTCTCCTCCTTTCCTAGTTTATCCTCCTTTCCTAGTTTATCCTCCAACAACAAAGCTTAAAAGGAGTAAGAAGTGGCCTGAATTCATAAAGACATTCATGATCCCACAGTAACCACCGGGCCATGGGCTTGCTCGTGTTTATCACTGTTCTCAGCAATCCTGTGGGTGAATCATTCTCATCCCCATTTTACAAACGGGAAAGCTGGGGCTCAGGGTCGTTATTTGTCTTGCCTCCCGCGCCCCTGTCTTTAAAGGAAAGCATCTCCTGGACATCCCCTGGAGCAGGACCCACACTAACTGGGGCTGGGCGAGATCCCAATGGTTTTACCTACGAGACAGCCGTGGCACCGACTCCCAACGCGGGGAAGAATCAGCTTGGATCTGGATCCCTTTGTCTCCTCACACCGCATGGCGGCTCAGCCCCCACCGCGGGGACCCACACCTTCAACAGAGTCCCAAATACCTGAAGGTGGAACCCTGCTCTTCTATCGAGGGCCTTTCTGTCTCTATTGAAAAGTCGTCACGGTCGCCATATTGACGTCAGGTTTCTATGGCAACCGCGAAGCGTGGGCTGGTCTTCCACACCTGCGTTGCTTCTACACACTCTTCCACCGCCTCGCGCATAGTTGCAAGCTAGCACCTGACTCTTCAGGCCACAACGTGAGAAAAAATAGTAATTAGAGGCACCAGACTGTGACTCGAGCAATTCATGGACCTCTTCCGTTGTTGATGGAACAAAACATATTCCTCTCTTCAAGAATTTTGCTTCTTTTGAAGAAATACTGGGGGAGTATTATCAGTACACAGAGCCCCCAGGGAGATATCCCAGGGTTCTTGAAGATAAGCTAGACCTTGGAGGGTGAACATGAAAATCAGGGCCATGTTAAGCGGTTAGCCATCTGTGGCAGAAAACTGAAAGATTGTCTATGATAATGTGACTGAAAGATCTGGATACATATGCGAATAATGTCATTTCAGAAATCACAGTAATTTCAGGGAGGCAGGCCTAAACTATTAGAGTCAGTTAGTAGGCAGACACCTAGTCAGTTGTACCATGCATTGTTTTTTCCTGGAGAATTCTTTTTTTTTTTTTTTAAAGATTTTATTTATTTATTTGACAGAGATAGAGACAGCCAGCGAGAGAGGGAACACAAGCAGGGGGAGTGGGAGAGGAAGAAGCAGGCTCATAACAGAGGAGCCTGATGTGGGGCTTCGATCCCATAACGCCGGGATCACGCCCTGAGCCGAAGGCAGACGCTCAACCGCTGTGCCACCCAGGCGCCCCTTTCCTGGAGAATTCTTATCCCTCATTTCCCATATTTTCTTCCAGGTGTAGGGACATCTACAACCAAACACACTTGCTTCCATCTCAAGAGAATCACTTACCTGATTAATGAAGTTGGAGGGACAAATGGGTTGCACAGCCCAAGCCCACTCCCTTCAAAACTCTTGTAGCAAGCTGTCCTTATGGAGCACATATTTTCCTCTGCCCTCAGGGATGTATCTAAAAATAGACCCCTACTAGTCTCCCCTTTTCTGTGTCTTGTTGTCTCCCCAAGTGTTCTTATGGTATTGTTCCAAAATGTTTGGGCCTTTAAGGGATCCCCAAAACACAACCCCTTCTCCACATCTGGGTTCTAAACCACCCTAAAAAATATGAAAAAAAAAAGAATAAGGAGAAAAGTATACCTACTTTATTTTTTATAAAAATGATATTGGAGAATTTGGCTTAGATTTAAGGGAATTAGGCTTCCTATTAATGAACCCCAGAATTGGGCAAACATTACTATCCAGCAGTGCTGCACAGGGACAGTCAAAAAGGTCAAGGACTGCAATGCATATGTATCTGCTGTCTGATGAAGGAGTTCTATTTGTATTCAAGAAGAGTGGCTTCCTTGCAAGGCTATCTCTATAGCAGGAAAAATTATTTCAGGACAGTTTCTTTGAGAAAACTCCTTGAAATGACTAAAGAGTCCTTGTTCTAACTACGTACTCACCAAGTCACCTTCTGAGGTATGGTTTTCCATGTGTCTCAGGGAGCAGCTTGAAGCACTACCCTATCATTTCCTTAACAAACATGATTGCAGGGGAGTCTGTTCTTGTAGAAGGGGATTGGAATGAATTTCTAAATTCCAAGAATAAGATGAAAATCATATATCATGAAAATTTTTGTTGGAAATCCTTTCAAGAAGGAATTGAGGAAATGTTCAAAATCTATACCCACACTTAAACTCACACACTAGCCATAGCCAAAATTATAACTAAGTCCTACCAAACTTTCAAGAATAAGCAAATCCCTGTCTTATCCAATGATTACAGACCACAAAAAAAAAGAGTTCACCAAAAATAGGTGTTTTGGATATCCATTTATGTTTAACAAACACCACCAATAGCCAATTTTTGTCCCTCAGGATTCTGTGGGCTGACTGGGCTCAGCTAGGTTGTTTTCTTCTCCGTGTGATATTTGTCACCTGGTGCTGCAGTCATCTGGAGGCTGCACTCAGCTGGGACATCCAATCATTCACGTGGTGTTCATTGTTGCTGGGGATTCAGCTGGAGCTGTTCACTGGGACACCTTGGTTCTCCCCCACAGAGTCTTACTTGTGTACGGTTGCCAGATAAAATCAGGACACCGAGTTAAATTTGAATTATAGATAACTAACAAATAATTTTTAGTGTATTTCACATGCAATGTCACTTTGTTTATCTGAAATTCAAGTTCAACTGGGCATCCTGTACATTATTTGCTAAATCTGGCAACCCTAGGAGAGGAGCCTATGAGTCTATCAAATAAGCATGTTCATTTTCTGAGGTCCTTATTACTATGGCTTAATGATTTGAATGGCCTTAATACGGAAGTTTTATTTTCACCAACAAGGGAAATTTGTATGAGGGTTTAGAAAAGGATCCCCAAAGTGATTCTGAAGTACAATCTGGTTAAGGGGCCCTGGTTGACAGGGAAGTTCAGGACCACATGAATTCCCTGATTCAAAGAGGAAAGATAGCTACTATTTATGGGACAGATTATTTAGAGGGTTCCGGATCCAGGTTCTTCATGCTAGTGGTAGGATTTAATTTCACAACAGCCCTGCTATTGAGATATCACTATTCTCTCATCGTAGATGTATGTTACTCCAAAGCACATGCTCCTAAGCACAGACACAGATGACAAAGAGATTGCTCCCCATGCCCACTGCCAGAGTCAGGGATGGGAACTGGCAGTCTGGGCACTGTTAGCTGCTGGTGGCAAGTTTCAGCAAAGGTATCAGGACATGTTCTGTTGAGGTGGTTAATCTCTGTTCTCCTGGTGTTTACCCTCCCTGCTGCAGGGAGCCAGGATTGGTGCCTCTTCCCCCTACTTCAGGGGAGGTTGGAGAGGAGACTGGAAGCAGAAGCTGTCTGAAGCCTGTGTTTCTTTCATCCTTTGTGAAAACTTCAATTTTTGGAAATGATTGGGCTGCTTGTACCTTGTAGGGAGGAAAGGGCCTCTTAGGACACAGAGAAGGAAGTATTCTCTCAGAGAGGGATGAGGTTGGAGGTATACAGGTCTTCTCAGGAGTACGTACAGAAGCAGTGCTCCATAAACACTGGGTGTGACTCCGTGGGTGGCCCGTCAAGGCTAGGAATCTAGATGTGATTGATTTTCTAGTACGGATCCAGAGATGGATGAAGAAAGAATGGGATTCCAGCTTTTGCCCTAATTACATCATGCATTCTCAACAGAGGCGACATCACCTCCAAGGAGCTGAAGATTGGTTCTTGGGGGTAGAGTTTTCATAGATATTACAATGGTCTGTGAACTTTCAAAGGACCACAGTATACAAACAGATAAACTACATTTGTGGTCTTAAAAATGTCATATTCCACTGGGGAGTAGGGTTGCAGGTGATTCAGTAAAAAAATGTCTGAAAAGCCTTCTTGAAGGGGGCGATAATGAAAGAAACTTGACAAACATTTTGTATACAGTGACCTTTTATGTATCTGGTGGGCCACCAGGAGTTAGGGACAGGTCACTTAAATTTCCCCATGGGTACTCACTCAACAATCACTCTTGGTGGTGACAGTGATGGTGATGGTGATGATGATGATGATGATTATAGAAATGCAATTCTGCACCTGAAGTCAAGAGAACTGGGTACGTGAATTGTTGGTTTTTAAGATGATAAATAAAAAAGGATCAGTAAGAATAGGTGTTTTCGGGGCGCCTGGGTGGCACAGCGGTTAAGCGTCTGCCTTCGGCTCAGGGCGTGATCCCGGCGTTCTGGGATCGAGTCCCACATCAGGCTCCTCCGCTGTGAGCCTGCTTCTTCCTCTCCCACTCCCCCTGCTTGTGTTCCCTTTCTCGCTGGCTGTCTCTCTCTCTGTCGAATAAACAAGTAAAATCTTAAAAAAAAAAAAAAAAAAGAATAGGTGTTTTCTCTGGGGAAGAGGATATGGAGGGTAGGAAATTAATGTTTATAAAATTAATGTAAACAAGTGATATTCTAAGTTGTAATCTCCCTTCATCTTTTTTTAAGTGGGCTCTACACCCAATATGGAGCTTGAACTCAAGATCCCAGGATCAAGACGGAGCCTGCCAGGCACCCTGTAGTATCTCCTTTTATCTTAACACATATTCAAGTTACCTATTTAATCCTATAATTCAGATCATGATAGGAAGTCAGGGGAGGTTAAGTAAATCAGGGAAACTGATCTGAAAGCCTGCTCAGTAGTGGAACCTGGAATTACTCTAAAATTTTTCCCATTGTGTCCTGAAGCTGCCAGGGCTCTGAATCCCCTAATCTCTCTGGGCATTGACATTTGATGCTGCCCAAAGTGTTGTTTAGCTTATTAAAAATGACCTCTGTTATTTTCAATTATACTATTATTGTGAATTTTATTTATTTTTTAATTTTTTAAAAAGATTTTATTTATGGGGCGCCTAGGTGGCTCAGTCGTTAAGTGTCTTCCTTTGGCTCAGGGCGTGATCCCGGCCTTCTGGGATTGAGCCCCGCATCAGGCTCCTCTGCTGGGAGCCTGCTTCTTCCTCTCCCACTCACCCTGCTTGTATTCCCTCTCTCACTGGCTATCTCTCTCTCTCTCTCTCTCTCTCTTTTTAAAGATTTTGTTTATTTATTTGACAGAGAGAGAAAGAGAGAGATCACAAGTAGGCAGACTGGCAGGCAGAGAGAGAGAGAAGCAGGTGATAGGGTGCCTGAGCAAGGAGCCCGACACGGGATTCAATCCCAGGACCCTGGGATCATGACCTGAGCCCAAGACAGACGCCACCCAGGAGCCCCAGATATTATTGTGAATTTTAAACCACGGTGAAAGGCAATTCTTCATTTCCACTTCTTTCTATCCCAGTTGGGGTCTCCTGGAGATCTAGGGAAGAAGTGAATGTGAAGATACTGCACCATGGGCTTCAAAATCATGGTAAATATTAGAAAACCACAGCAAACTATAACACTGAGGAGTTTTCAATAATGTAGGTATAATTGATAACTGTAGATTTCAGTGCAGATATAATAAATAAAGCTAAAATAGCATAAAGGGGGGGAGGGTAAGGGGACCTATTAAGGTGAGGTTTCTACATATCAACTGAAGTGGTAAAGTATTGATTCTAAATAGATTGTGAGAAATTAAGTAGGTAGTTTGTAATCCATAGAACAGCCACAAAAATGTTATATGAAAATATATTCAACATCACAATGGAAAAATTAAAGTGAAGTACTAAAAAGCATTCAAATAAGCCAAAGGAAGGCAAGAAAGCAGAAACAGGTTAATGAAAAACAGAGGGGACAAACAAAAAAAATAATGTAGTAGATCTAAATTGAAACATCAATAATTACATTATTTGTCAGGGCACCTGGGTCGCTTGGTCAGTTGGGCATCTGCCTTCGGCTCAGGTCATGATCTTGGGGTCCTGGGATCGGCCGCTCATCGGGCTGCATGCTCAGGCACCTCCTTCTGCCTACTGCTCCCTTGACTTGTGCTCTCTCTCTTTCTCTCCAAATAAACAAATAATTTTTTAAATTACATTATTTGTCAGTGGTCTAAATATATAACCAAGTAACTGAGATTGTCAGAATGGATTTAAAGAACAGCATAAACAAAAGAGGCCCAACTATATGTTGTCTACAAGAAACTCTTGAAATATAATGATACAGGTAGCTTAAAAGTGAGAGGATGAATGAAAATGTACCATGCAAACCCTGATCAAAAGGAAGTAGGAGCATCTACATTATCAGACAATTTAGACTTGAAAGCATACACAATTACCAGAGATAAAGAGGGTCAGTCAATTCACCAAGAAGATATAATAATTTTAAATGTGTACTGTATTATATCTAACAACAATCTCAAAATATTTGCAGCAAAAGTGATAGAATAAACACATTCACAGTTATATTTGGGGTCTTCAACACTCCTCTCAGAATTAGTAGGCAAACATCAGCAAGGTTATAGATGAACTGAACACCACCATCAATCAACTGGATCTAATTGACATTTATAGAACAATCCACCCCAAAACAGCAGAATACACACTCTTTTCAAATGCACATGGAACAGGCAGCAAGATTGACTATATCCCGGATCATAAAACAAACCTTAACAAATTTAAAGAATTGAAACCAAACAGAATGTGTTATCTGACAATAATGAAATAAAACTCTAGAAATTAATAACAGAAAGATCACAAGAAAATCTTTAAGAACTTGGAAACTATGCAGCACATATCGAATTAATTCATGGGTCAAACAGGAAGTCTCAAGAAAAATAAAAAATATATAGAACAAAATTTAAATGAAAAGACAAAATGAAAACCTACTGCTATCAAAATTTCAGGGTCTGAAAACAAATTGTCAGAGTTGGGATGGGGAGAATGGGTGACTACAAAGGGAACAGGGGAGTTTTTTGACAAGGTGGAACTCTTGTATATCTTGATTGTGATGGTGGTTACACAACTGTATGAATTTTTCAAGACTCACAGAACTGTATACTAAAAGGAGCGAATTTTTCTTCTAAATTATAACTTAATGATAATAACTTTAAAAAAATTCATTTGTTAAATGAAGAACATAACTAGATCAGTGTTTTTCTGTGATTCCAATTTCATATCTGAAAAACAAATCAGTTGATGAAAAAGAGCAATGTGGGGCGCCTGGGAGGCTCAGTCGTTAAGCCTCTGCCTTTGGCTCAGGGCATGATCCCTGGGTTCTGGGATAGAGCCCCGCCTCGGGCTCCCTGTTCTGCTAGGAGCCTGCTTCTTCCTCTCCCACTCCCCCTGCTTGTGTTCCCTCTCTCGCTGTCTCTCTCTCTCTGTCAAATAAATAAATAAAATCTTTAAAAAAAACACTAAAAAAAGAAAAGAGCAATGTGACTATTCATGTATGTATATTTCAGTGTGCATAGAAAAATGAATGCCAAGTAAAACCAAAGGATAGCAGTAGTTATCTTTGGGGAACAGAATGGAAGAATATTGGTCAGGGAAAAGACTTTCACTGTGGCTGTAAGGCATTTTAAACTGCACATAAATTATTTCAATTTATAATCTATTATGAAATAGCATATATGGAAGATATTCTGATAGGCAGTAAAGGTACTGAGGAGAAGTATAAAAATGACATTCAATATACACTTAAAACATTTGTCTAACTCTTTGTTCCACTAAAATTAATGTACAAATGCTAACTAGCTTCATATGGTGTATGATAGAAAAAACGCAAAAAATAAAATGTTCAGTGGATACAGCTAAAATTTAAATAAATGTGATCTATATTTCTTCTGAATTATAGTTCATTAAGGGAAAATGTTATGTCCTGAGTGAATAATAATAGTATCTTTTAAAGAACATCAAATGATCAGGAACTGTGCCTGAGTAGTATTATAATAGAAAAAAAGTCATATAGGAATATGGGTCTCTTGTCATGAACATAACAATTTCTAGGTGTTTCAGGGGTACCTGGATGGCTCAGACGGTGGAGAGTCCAACTCTTGATTTCGGTTCAGGTCCTGATCTCAGGGTCATGGGACTGAGCCCCACTTGGGGCTCCACACTCAGCAGAGAGTTGCCTTGGGAATTCTTTCTCTCCCTCTGCGCCTCCCCACCTCCCCCCATCTCTCTCAAATAAATAAATAATCTTTTTTTGAAAAAAGAATTTCTAGGTGTTTCAGACCCAGGCAAGGAAAGTGGGCTGGGTGTCTCAGTGACCTCTGTCCTCCCTTAGCAAGGCTTATAGACTGATGAAGGATCAGCTGCCCCCCAGCCCTCTTTACCTTGTGCAATACATTTCAGCTGCCTCCCAGCCCTCTTTATTTTGTGCAGTACTTTCACAGAGGTGGGAGAATCAGGAGTCTCACTTGCCAGCCCACGGCCTGTCACATATCATCACCAGCCACTAGCCATACATCAGATTTCCATAGTAACAAGGACACAGTCCTGTCACCTCAGCAACAGAGGCTCTATCTACAAGGCTGCTCTTCATGGCTGTTCTGCTCTGTTTGCAAGGAAGGGTGATATTTCTACTCTCAGACTCCAACACCTTCCTGGCTACCAAAAGCAAGTGGACTCTCACCTGTTTACAAACTCTCCAGTGCTTTGCCAGAGTTCTGCAGGTAAAATGCAAACTCCTGACCATGGCCTAGAGGGCCCTGTGTGCTCTGGCCCCTGCCTTCCTTACTAGTCCTATCTGCGGCCACTCCCTCTCTCACATTCACTCGGCTACACCGGCCTCACTCCATTCCCAAAGGACCAAACTACTTCCCACCCCAGGGTCTTTGCCCATGCTACCCCTCCCCCACCTGGGATTCTCTCCCACCCTACCTCTCTCCTGCTCACACTTCAGGTTACTCTTTAAATGTCATTTCTCAGAGAAAATTTCTTTACCTCCTTGCCATCTAAATTAGATCCCCAATATTGTTCCTTCACAGGATGCTGGATTTTGCACCACGAAGGCCACTTGAGCAAAAGTGCGTGACAAAAAGGGAAAAATGCAAGTAAAGCAGATGGCGTAGTGCCTGGAATGTAGTTGTTACTCAATCCAAGTACCATAACCTCTTTGACCTGGCTCTCTGGTACAATTCGCTTTGGTAGCTGAGGAGAGAAGAGAGGAGATGACTCACCCACGGTCCTGTCAACAGTGAAGGCTCAGGCACTGAGACTCAGGCAGTACTTCTGACTCTTGCTCCAGTGTCCCTCCCTGTAGATGCATAGCCACCAAATGCCTCATCTTTCTGGAGCTCCAAGAAGGTCCCAGCCTCTCAGCTCATGAATACAACTGAATTGAACCTACTGGATCCAAAAAGGCCACAGCAAAGGCATAATCATTCAGTAGAAAATATGAAGTCTTTTTCTCCAACCCCATTCCAACAGACAACTCATTCTATAGCATTCTCTAAACAGAAATGACTCTGAATCTGTTACCTAATGTAACTGAGGATGCCTGTTTTCCTTCTTCTTTTAACATTCTCAAAATTTTGTCTAAGACATAATGACAATCTTGAGGAAAATGAAATCTCTCTTAAAGAGGGGAAAAGACAGAATGAGAAGGAAACAAACATTTGCTGCCAGTGTTTTCTATACATTCTAGATATTCTGCTTGGTATCAGGATATACTCTTACAGATTATAAGAGTGAGGCTCAGAGAGGTTAAATATGTGCCAGGGTCACAAACCTACTAAGATAAAGAAATGCTATCATAATCACCATGTGCTTGATTCAAAGTCCTGTGTNAACAAATAGTCCTTAAATTTGTATGGAACCAGAAAAGGCCCCGAATCTCCAAGGAACTGTTGAAAAGGAAAAACAAAGCTGGGGGCATCACAATGCCGGATTTCGAGCTGTACTACAAAGCTGTGATCACAAAGACAGCATGGTACTGGCACAAAAACAGACACATCGACCAATGGAACAGAATAGAGAACCCAGAAATGGACCCTCGGCTCTTTGGGCAACTAATCTTTGATAAAGCAGGAAAAAACATCCGGTGGAAAAAAGACAGTCTCTTCAATAAATGGTGCTGGGAAAATTGGACAGCTACATGCAAAAGAATGAACGTTGACCACTCTCTCACACCATACACCAAGATAAACTCCAAATGGTTGAAAAACCTCAATGTGAGACAGGAATCCATCAAAATTCTAGAGGAGAACATAGGCAACAACTTCTATGACATCGGCCAGAGCAACCTTTTTCACGACACATCTCCAAAGGCAAGAGAAATAAAAGATAAAATGAACTTATGGGACTTTATCAGGATAAAGAGCTTCTGCACAGCCAAGGAAACAGTCAAAAAAACTAAGAGACAGCCCACGGAATGGGAGAATATATTTGCAAAGGACACCACAGATAAAGGACTGGTATCCAAGATCTACAAAGAACTTCTCAAACTCAATACACGAGAAACAAATAAACAAATCATAAAATGGGCAGAAGATATGAACAGACACTTTTCCAATGAAGACATACAAATGGCTAACAGACACATGAAAAAATGTTCAAAATCATTAGCCATCAGGGAAATTCAAATCAAAACCACACTGAGATACCACCTTACGCCAGTTAGAATGGCAAAGATAGACAAGGCAAGAAACAACAATTGTTGGAGAGGATGTGGAGAAAGGGGATCCCTCCTACATTGTTGGTGGGAATGCAAGTTGGTACAGCCACTCTGGAAAACAGTGTGGAGGTCCCTTAAAAAGTTAAAAATTGAACTACCCTATGACCCAGCCATTGCACTACTGGGTGTTTACCCCAAAGATACAGACGTAGTAAAGAGAAGGGCCATATGCACCCCAATGTTCATAGCTGCATTGTCCACAATAGCCAAATCATGGAAGGAGCCGAGATGCCCTTCAACAGATGACTGGATTAAGAAGCTGTGGTCCATATATACAATGGAATATTACTCAGCTATCAGAAAGAACGAATTCTCAACATTTGCTGCAACATGGACGGCACTGGAGGAGATAATGCTAAGTGAAATAAGTCAAGCAGAGAAAGACAATTATCATATGATTTCTCTCATCTATGGAACATAAGAACTAGGATGATCGGTAGGGGAAGAAAGGGATAAAGAAAGGGGGGGTAATCAGAAGGGGGAATGAAGCATGAAAGACTATGGACTCTGAGAAACAAACTGAGGGCTTCAGAGGGGAGGGGAGTGGGGGAATGGGATAGACTGGTGATGGGTAGTAAGAAGGGCACATATTGCATGGTGCACTGGGTGTTATATGCAACTAATGAATCATCGAATTTTACATCAGAAACCAGGGATGTACTGTATGGTGACTAACATAATATAATAAAAAAACATTAAAATAAAAAAAAATAATTAAACAAATGATCACTCTCTAGAATGGAAAATTTTAAAAGGGATTGCTAATCATGAATAATAAAACAGGAATATTTAATACATAAAATTTTAAAGTATGTATAACTCAGGTCAACTAGATTATATAATGATAAAAATCTTCTGTACACCTACATATATCATACAAATTATGAAAGATCACTGGATGAAGAAATAAAGAAGTCAGAATTTGTAAGTGTAAAAAAAAAATAAAAACAAAACAAAAAAAAAAAAACAAAGTCCTGTGTTTGGAACGAGGCATTCCACCTCCTCTTTAGATGGGCTACGCAGAGCAATGGGGACTCTCATAAAGTTTGTTGGATTGTAACCTTGCATCCACTTACAGAGCAAGTTGATCACATCTAGCAGATTGTGCCTACCTGATGACACCTCAAATAGACCCATGGGTATATACCCAGAACCACTGTCAGGTGTGCCCTAGGAGGACTGTACAGGAAAGGCCTTTGCACCACTCTTTTTAAAAATGCAAATCTGAAAATAACCCACACATCCATCAACAGATTATTCTGGATAAATAAATCATGGTACAATCATACAGTGAAATACAATATACCAGTCAAAAATAGAGTGTAGATGAATCTCAGAAACAAAAAGTGTGGTAGAAACTGCAAGTTATACAATGATACCTAGGTAAACCCACATACATATGTTACCAAAACTCAAACTTGTCTGTATACCCGATGTGTGATATGCCAATGTTTGAGGCACTGGTTTTGAAGTAAAAAAAAAAAACTTTATTATCAGAAGGCAGCCCAATGAGCAGGCAGGGGATCATCCCCAAAGCTGCCTTGCCCTGAGCCTAGGGACAGCTTATATACATGAGAGGAGGGTAAGGGGTTTCTTGAAAATTTGAGGCGGGGGGGAGACCTTGAAACAATCTGGAGGTAAGCATTCTTCCAGACAATGGAGTGATATTTGGGACCTGGTACTATCAGATTTGTCAAGACAGATGTTACTGTCCAGTTGCCACTAGGTTTCTACCATCAGTGGGTAAACAGGGACCAGGGGTAAAAAAGGCAAAAGTAATGATAGGTTGTGCATGAGGTTAAGAGGTGCATAAAGCATACGTAGGGAGCAAAACAAAATGTGGAGCTAGGTTAATGATGCAACTAATACAACTATAGCTCTGCTTATGCTTTCAAAACAGATTCAGGAACTAAGCGTCAGGTCTCACATATAGTGAGGAATGTAAAGACTTCCTTATGACGTTTTATTAAAATATAGATGTTTAAGACCTACTCTAGACTTACGGGTTCTCTTTCTCTATTTGACATCCCTTTGGTGTATATTCTTACTCCATGCTTGGTATATTCATGGTATATTGTGTATGTTATGTCCTGGGATTATTATATATCTTTTTTGAGAGAGAGAGAGAGATTGAGAACATGCACATGAGTGGGAGTGCAGGTATGGGGGAGGGGCAGAGGGAGAGGGAGAGAGAGAATCCCAAGCAGGCTCCACACCACCTAGTGTGGAGCCTGACACAGGCTCAATCTCCCAACTCTGAGATCATGATCTGAGCTGAAATCAAGAGTCGGACACTTAACCTACTGAGCCAACCAGGTGCCCTGGATTATTATAAATCTTGAGATTTTTGTTCCTTTATAAAAACTATGTTCATCTATTTTTTGCAAATCAGATGTAACATTCATCGTCTACATTGAAAATATGCATAATAATATCCTTAAACACATTTTGTCTAAAACTTTGTAAATTGTCTTTGTTATCATTGTTTTGTGTGCCACAGAAACAAAATTTCCTTGTCAATTTTATCATTCTTGTTATAAGCTCCTCAGCTTTTTCACTTTAGAAAATTAACCACAGGGGCATTTAGGTGACTCAGTCGGTTGAGCGTCAGACTCTTAGTTTCAGCTCAGGTCCTAATCTCAGGGTCCTGGGATGGAGCCCCGCATCAGGCTCCCCGCTCAGTGCAGAGTCTGCTTGGGATTCTTTCTCTCCCTCTCCCTCTGCCCCTTGTCCCACTCACACCTTCTCTAAAATAAATAAATAAAAATCTTTTTAAAAAAATAAATAAAAGGAGTTAACCACAGCCATTTTAAGCCTCTGTCATCTACTCCAATTCTGACTCCAATTCCCGTGTTTTTTTCCACACCATGAAACAATTCTCCAACACCAGCTGCGTGTCCTACATTTCAATTCAATTCTGACACTATCTACCTGGAATAGATAGCCCCCCCCACTTCAGACATCAACGTCAAGTCCAGGTTGTCACCTATGCCTCTGACTGATAAGCTATAGATTTGGAGGTTCCAACCACCCCCTCCTTGTGATGAGAGAACAGAAGGCAAGCTGAGGACAAAGCAGAAGCTGACACCCTGCAAACTGCCCCCCCATGTATGCAACATTCCTCAGGCACTGCTGGGGGCCCTAAAGCTAAGGAAAGGAAAAAACAAATAGTTAACTAACAGAGATCACTGAGTCTCCCTCAGTTTACACATGTCCTAGTAATTTACAAGGAAGAAGCTTTCTTATCAATAGCCTAACCTCCAGAGACCCATAATTCAGTTTCCTGGAGCCCTAACATTACCATCCCCTCCATAAAATTGAGGGAGGCTGAGGCAGAAGGAAATGTAAATAAAATGGAATTTCTTTTAAACCTGAAGCCCATTGACAAGGACATGTGATAGGAGGAAAGTAACATTCTCCTGGGATCTCCCAACTATCTTACTATTAACACCTTCTAGAGGGGTCAACAACCTTAACTTGACAATGGCAAGGCCTCCAGTGTCCTGCGAGTCTTCTTTAACATATGAAAGTACTTTCTCAAACTTCCTTTTTCCTTACCTCCCCCAACCCCATAGTATATAAACAGCCACCCCTCACAAACCCGGAGCAGCAGCTCTTTCTGCCCACGGGTCCTGTCCCCATGCTTTAATACACCACCATTTTGCACCAAAGACGTCTCAAGAACTCCTTCTTGGTCATCGGCTCCGGACTCCACCCCACTGAACCTCACCTATATTCCACAACCTCATCACTTGGGTTTGATGAATTTGCTACAGTGGCTCACAAAACTCAGAGAAACATCTTATTTACTTATTTTACTTACCCATTGTATTTACTAGATTACTGTTTTATTATAAAAGGATATAACTCAGGAACAGCCAGATGGAAGAGATGCGTAAGGGAAGGTATAGAGAAAGGGGTGCAGAGCTTTTGTACCATCGCCAAGTACACCACCCTCTCCAAATCCCCATGTGTTCACCAACCCAGAACAGCTCTGTGCCCCATCTTCTTGGGTTTTCATGGAGGCTTCATTATGTAAGCATGATTGATTAAATCATTAGCCATTAGTTATTTTTAAAGTTTTTTTTTTCAGTAATCTTTATGTACAATGTGGAGCTCGAACTCACAACCCCAAGATCAAGAACTTCTTGCCCTACTGACCAAGCCAGCCAGCAGCCCCTGGCCAATGGTTATTGAACTCTATCTCCAGTCGCTCTCCCTTCCCCAAAGGGTGGTGTGGGGTGGGACAGAAAGTTTCAACTCTCTAATCACAAGATTGGTTCCCCTAGCAACCGGCCTACCTTAGGTTACCTCAGGTCTTGCCAAGTTGTCTCATTAACATAACAAAAGATACTGTTACCACTCTCTTGGTTTAGGAAATTCCAAGAGTTTTAGGAGCTCTGTGCTACGAGACACAAAGACCAAATACCTATTTCTTATTATAAATCAAAATGTCATATCTATAAATAGGTTTTGTTTTACTCTGATGCTTGCCCAAAGACTGAAATAGCTACAGGCCAGAGTTTTTGTCTTCAGATAAGAATGACTGCTTCAGAGCCCTGCAGAAATCGATTTCAACACAAAGAGGATGAAAATTTGCCTAGTAAAGAAAACAATGAGTGAGCCCCTTTAAGATTCAGACAGTGCATTACTTACCTAGACATTAAAAGGATGAGTAGACAAAGGTAACAGTTCTCGTCCCTAGCACTGGGAAACCCCAAAAGGGGCCAGAAGACTGCAACATGGATTATAGGACACCTTGTTTCTGGGGAGTCAATACTGTCCTGCGGCTCAACAGTTCTATAGCCTATAGCTGTACCTCAAAAGAGAAAGACTCAAACCCATCAAAATCCAGGAGGCAACAAGAAACTCTTAGGATAACCTCCTGCTAGATAAGAAGGCAAGTGGGAAATGCTGTGGTAACAGCTTTTCAGAAGGCTTCCAGGCTCATGTCTGGAAAGCTAACAAAAGGCATTCTTCTGTGACTCAGATAAGCTGAGGTTTGAGTCTAGCCTACATGGCCAATGTGGATACATGCAGAGTTGTTGTGGTGCTAGAAAGGAGCTGTTTCCCCAAAAAGGAGTATGCTAGATGGTTTAGTCTAACACTTGAAAGAGTACATTTGTGGATATGGACTTCTGAAGTCTTTGCTTCAGCAACTTAAACCATACCAATGGACTGAGTCATGATTTTCAGGATGCTTTTTTAGTTGAGAAGCAGATGGGTCCATGAGACTACTAACCTAAGATCCAGCAGAACAAGAGTTAATCATATAGGACTGAATGACCTGATGAGGGATGATTGTAGTTTTTGTTTGGAATATTGTTGATACTGTTTTAATCTATGTTCTGGATCTATAATGTGGCCCTACATCTTTCTGACACTATCTATAACCCATAACAATTTACTACTTACTGCATTTGTAAATTGAAATAAAACATTTGTAAATGACTTTTTTTCTCACTGACCCACAACCCTCTGTAGAATTTACAAACTCTAATTGGGTCTTCTTACTTTTAATTGCAATATAATGATTTGCACAGATTCAGTAATAATGTGTGCTCCTTGGAGCATGGTAACAATGAAGGTGAAATAGGACATGTCCCCACCCGGGGGGCGGGGTATGGCCCCATCGACTACAGGTGGAACCTGTCGGACTACAGGATGTTTGCTGTGGGCATTGGGACATCGCTCTTAAGGTACTAGAGCAAGGGGCACCTGGGTGGCACAGCGGTTAAGCGTCTGCCTTCGGCTCAGGGCGTGATCCCGGCGTTATGGGATCAAGCCACATCAGGCTCCTCCGCTATGAGCCTGCTTCTTCCTCTCCCACTCCCTCTGCTTGTGTTCCCTCTCTCCCTGGCTGTCTCTATCTCTGTCGAATAAATAAATAAAATCTTAAAAAAAAAGATACTAGAGCAAGATGAAGTGGAACCATGAAGTCAGGCAACTGCAGATTGAGGACTTGGAGGCCTGCATCGTGCTGATGCCACTGTTGCAAACAGAGAAGGATGGGAGAGTCCTGAAGATGGAGAAGGAGGCCATCAGCATGAAGAATGTGCCTGACTGGAAGGTGGGCAAGCCTGTGTTCTACACAGTGCACTGGGTGACCCCCATGATGGGTGAGCTCATGGGCTGTACATGAACAAGGAGATACTCAATGCTAACTATGGCTTCATGTGGTACACGTAAGGGTCTGGACCCCTCAGACCACTGGACCCCTGTACCCTCCCTACTGGGAAAGAATAAATGCTCTGGAAACCAGCCAAAAAGTGTGCGCTCCTTTTTAACAGGATATAATTAGAAACTGGTTATGCAACTAAGGCCTTGCCTGAAATACCATATTTGAGAATGATTTTCATTTAATCATTTGAGAATGATTTTCATTTAATCAGGTATGACCAGCTATAGTTAGAGAATTAAAGTTGACTCTAAAGAACACACTGAAGAAAACTGGTTTGATTCTTGGCTAACAGGGTCTCCAGTCTTTTAGGTGAGAAAGGAACTCTGCCTTATAGGTTGGCCAGGAACTCTGAGATAGTTTGGTAACCTTGAGAAAAGAATTTCCCCAATTTATGCATCTTGGAGGTGAAATCTGGGGGATAGAGTTTCTTGGCTTTTCTTGCTAGCGTTAGGATAGGTAAATAATCAGGGGCTTTTAAAAGTACAATGTGAAAAACCCACAGCTGACATCATACTTAATGGTGAAAGACTAAAATCTTTCCTCTCAGATCAGGAACAAGACAAGTTTGCCCACTTTCACCACTTCAATTAGACATAAAGTTCTATCCAGGGCAGTTAGATAAGAAAAATAAATTAAAAGCACCCAAACTGGAAAGTAAGAAGTAAGATCATCTCTGTTCACAAATGACATGCTCTAATATGTAGAAAAACCTAAAGATTCCACAAAAAACCTTTTGGAACTAATAAACTAATTCAGCAAAGTTGTAGGATATGAAATCAATACATAAAAATCAGGTTTGGAAGACTTAATGTAGCTAAGATGTCAATACTACCGGAAGTGAACTATAGATTGATGAGATCCCTGTCAAAATTCCAATGATGTTTTTTGCAGAAATAGAAAAATTTATCCCAAAATTCATATGGAATTTCAAGGGACGCTGAAGAACCAAAATAATCTGGAAAAAAAAAAGTTGGAAGTCTCACACTTCCTGATTTTAAAACTTAGTACAAAGCTACAATAATCAATGTGGTGTTGGCATAAAGACAGACCTTTAGATCAATAGAATAGAACAGAGAACCCAGAAATAAACCTCTGCACAGATGATCAATTGATTTTTGACAGGAATGCCAAAACCATTCAATAAGAATAGTCTTTTCAACAAATTGTTCTGGGGAAACTGGATATCCATATGCAAAAAAATGAAGTTGGACTCCTACCCTATACCACATACAAAAATTAAGTCAAAATGGATTTAAGACCCAAATTTAAGACCTGATATTATAAAACTCCTAGAAGAAAACATAGGAGAATATCTTCATGACACAGATTTGGCAATTATTTCTTAGACATGACACCAAAAGTACAAGCAACAAAAGCAAAAATAGACAAATGAGCCTACATCAAACTTAAAAATTGTGGAGCAAAGGAAGCAATCAACACGGTGAAAAGGCAACCTACTGAATGGGAAATAATATCTGCAAACCATATATATAAGAGGATAACATCCATGATATATAAAGAGCTCTTACAACTTGGGACATCTGGGTGGCTCCAATGGCTAACTGTCTGCCTTCATCTCTGGTCATGATCCCAGGGTCCTGGGATGGAGCCCATCTCAGGCTCCCTGCTTAGCGGGGAGCCTGCTTCTCCCTCTCAGTCTACTGTTCCCCCTGCTCATGCTCTCTCACTTTCTCTGTCAAATAAAGAAATAAAATCTAAAAAACAAACAAATAAACAAAAACTCTTACAACTCAACAACAACAAAAAACAAGTAACCAGATTTAAAAATAGGCAAAGGACTTGAATAGACATTTCTCTGAAGAAAATATACAGATGATCAATAAACACATGAAAAAATGCGCATTACAAATCATGGGGGAAATGCAAATCAGAACCATAATGAGATACTACTTCCTACCCATTAGGATGGCTATTATCAAAAAAACAGATAATAACAAGTATTGTTGAGGATGTGAAGAAATTGGAAACCTTGTGCATTGCTTATGGGAATGTAAAATGGTGCAGCTACTACGGAAAACATTATGATGTTTCCTCAAAAATTAAACATACAAGGGCACCTGGGTGGCTGAGATAGTTAAGTGTCTGCCTTCAGCTCAGGTTGTGATCTCCAGGTCCTGGTATCGAGCCCCACGTCTGGCTCCCAGCTCAGAGGTGAATCTGCTTCTCTTTCTCCCTCTGCCTCTCCCCCTGCTTGTGCTCTCTGTGTCTCTCTCTCCCTCAAATGAATAAATCAAATCTTTAAAAAAATTAAACATACAATTAATATATGATCCAGCAACTCCATTTCTAGGTACATACCCAAAAGAATTGAAAGCAGGGGTTTGGAAAGATATTACACTGATGTTTACAGCAGCATTATCCACAATAGCAAAAAGGTGGAAACAACCCAACTATCTATCAAGGAATGAATGGATAAACAAAATGTGGTATATACATATTATAGAATATTATTCAGCCTTAAAAAGGAATAAAATTCTGACATATAATACAATATAGATGAATCTTGAAGACATTATGATAAGTGAAATAAGCCAGACACAGAAGGAAAAATATTGTGTATCTGTATACCACTTATATTGTATATTGTGTACCACTTACACATGGTACCCAGAGTAGTAAAATTCATAGATAGAAAGTAAAAAAAGTGGTTACCAGGAGCTGGAAGGGGGGATAACGGGAAGTTACAGTTTCAGTTTGGGAAGATGAACAAGTTTTGGAGATGGATGGTAGTGATGGTTTTTCTTTTTCTTTTTTTTTTAAATATTTTATTTATTTGGCAGAGAGAGACACAGCGAGAGAGGGAACACAAGCAGGGGGAATGGGATAGGGAGAAGCAGACTCCCCACCAAGCAGGGAGCCCAATGTGGGGCTTGATCCCAGGACCCTAGGATCATGACCTGAGCTGAGGGAAGACTCTTAACAACTGAGCCACCCAGGCACCCCCAGCAATGTGAATGTTCTCAATGCCACTGAACTGTACACCAAAAAAATGGGTAAAATGTTAAATTTTATGTTATGTTTATTTTACCACAATAAAAAATATCTAATGTGATAATTAGTTTGAAAACTTTCAGCAAAGATAACTAAAGAAGGGCTACATAGTAAATTACCATTCTTGTAGCAACTAAGTAAACAATAAAGTCAAATCTAATCAGGTCAGCTTTATTTTGTGATCAAGAATAATTTTTGAGGGGCGACTGGGTGCATCAGTCGTTAAGCGTCTGCCTTCGGTTCAGGGCATGATCCCGGCTTCCTGGGATCGAGACCCACATCAGGCTCCTCCGGTGGGAGCCTGCTTCTTCCTCTCCCACTCCTCCTGCTTGTGTTCCCTCTCTCGCTGGCTGTCTCTCTCTCCGTCAAATAAATAAATAAAATCTAAAAAAAAGAGTAATTTTTGAGGTTATTGTTTATCAAAACTGGAGAGATGATAGGGAAAATTATTCTTCAAAGGAAAACTATGTGTACACCATTCTGTATTAATTGATTCTGATTCTATGAGACTATTTTATAACTGCAAGCATTAGGCAACTTAGAGCAGTGGAAATTCCTGTCTACAAATATGCAAATGAACTTTGTCTTGCAGGGCAGGGAAGGGACAGCCATCTCCTCCTGCAGAAAAACCATCGAAAAGGAGGCCAGTTATTTTCAGGTGACATGATTACACTGCAAACAATACCTGGAGCAGTTTTGGTCTCAGAGCACTTTAAAATTTAAAAATTATGGAGTTTACATTTTTTCATGTGGGTCGTATCTGTCAAACTTTACTGTATTAAATATTAAAATGGAGAATTCTAATAGTTATTTTATTTAATTTAAACCTTACCAATAAAATATCCATTACATCATATAAAGCTAAACTGTAAATTAATATGAAAAAATATATATCTCAAAAAAAAAGTCATGAGGAGAGGGGCATTTTATTTATTTATTTTTACTTAAATATAGGTGACACACAGTGATACATTAGTTTCAGGTGTACAACACCGTGATTCAACAACTCTATACCTTATGCTATGCTCAACACAAGTGTACTTACCATCTGTTCACCATACAACACTATTATAAAACCATTAACTAAAAAAATAACAAACCATCAACTATATTCCCTATGCTGTACCTTTTATTCCCATGACTTATTCATCCCAAAACTGTAAGTCTCTATCTCCCACTCTTCTTCACCCATTTTGCCATCCCCCACCTCCTCCCCTCTGACAACCATCAGTTTGTTCTCTGTATTTATAGGTCTGATTCTGCTGTTCGTTTGTTTGCTTATTCATTTGTTTTGCTTTTTAGGTTTCAGTGAAATCATATGGTATTCATCTTTCTCAGTCTGACTTACTTCATATATCATAATACCCTCTAGGTCCATCCATGTTGTTACAAATGACAAAAAAAAAATCACATCCTTTTTATGGTTAGGTAATATTCCACTGTGTGTGTATATATATATATATATATCAGATTTTCTTTATTCATTCATCTATCAAACCCACACTTATATGGTCAGTTAATCGATGACAAAAGAAGCAAAAATATACAATGGGGAAAAGACTGTCTCTTCAATAAATAATACTGGGAAAACTGGACAGCTACATCCAAAAGAATGAAACCAAACAACTTTCTTACACCACACACAAAAATTAATTCAAAATGGATTACAGACCTAAATGTAAGATCCAAAACCATAAAACTCCTAGAAGAGAACATAGACAGTAATTTTTTTGACATAAGCCAGAGTAACATTATTCTAGATATGTCTCCTAAGGCAAGGAAAACAAAAGCAAAAATAAACTATTAGCGCTATCTCAAAATAAAAAGCTTTTGCACAGTGAAGGAAACCATCAAGAAAACAAAGAGGCAACCAACTGAATGGGAGAAGATATTTTCAAACAATATATCCAAGAAGGGGTTAATATCCAAAATATATAAAGAACTTATAAAACTTAACAGCAAAAAAAAAAAGCCCAAATAATCCAATTTAAAATGGGCAGAGGACCTGAATAGCTATTCTTCCAAAGAAGACATACAGATGGCCAATAGACACATGAAAAAATGCTCAACATCACTCTTCATCAGGGAAATGCAGATGATAACCACAATGAGATATCACCTTACTCAGAATGGCCAGAATTAAAAAGACAAGAATAGTAACTGTTGGTGAGGATATAAAGAAAATGTTCACAAATATATGTGCATATATCTGATAAGTGACTTGTATCTACAATATATAAAGAACACTTACAGCTCAGTAATAAAGTGACAAATAACCAAATGAAATAATGGTCAAAGGATCTGAATGCACATTTTCCCAAAGAAGATATATAAATGTCCACTAAGCACATGAAAAGATGTTCAGCATCATTAGTCACGGGGAATGCAAATAAAAAACACAGTGAGATAGCACTTTTTTTGATGGTTACAATCAAAAGCAGAGACAATAGCAAAGTGTTATTGAGGATGAGGAGAAAGTGAGACTTTCATTTGTTGCTGATGGGAATGTAAAATCGTGCAGCCACTTTGTAAACCAGTCTGACAGTTCCTCAAAACATTAAACATAGAGATAACATAAAACCCAGCAATTTCACCCCAAAATATATACCTAAGAGAAATGAAAATCTATGTCCACATAAAATCTTATAAAAGAATGGTTATAACAGCATTGTTTATAATATCCAAAAAGTGGGGGAAACCCAAAGGGCCAGCAATTGATGAATGGATAAACAGATGTGGCATGAATGGAATACTATTCAGCCCTAAAAATGAATGGAGTACGGATCCGTGCTGCAACAGGGACGCACCTGAAGGCATTGTGCAAGTGAAAGGAGCCCGTCAGAAAACACGACATATTGTATGATTCCATTCTTATGAAATGTCCGGAACGGCAAATCCGTAGAGACAGAAAACAGAAGAGCGGTTGCCTATAGCTGGGGAGATGAGGAGACTGGGGAGTGATGTCTCCATCGCTGTGTCTGAAGGACTCCTGCCCAGCTCAGGGACCTCCTTCTGTCCATGGCTACGGGGGGAAGACAGGCGTCAGGTGGGTGCTGTGGCAGGCTTGCAGGGGGAGCGAGTCCTTCTGCACCTGGAGTGAGAAGACCTGGCTTTGAGCCCCGCCCCCCCACGGATGCTCACACCCAGCATCCTTCAGGCAAGTCGCTTCATCTGCCATCACACTGCTACTCAAAATGTGCCCCCTGGGCTGGTGCTGCTCCGCAAACCGTTACCCTCCCACGACAGCGTAAACACAGAAACTGGAAGAAGCATTTACAAACCTCAATAGCAATCTGACAGAGTGGTTTCATGTCTGTTGAATTTAATAATAAACAGGTCGAGCTCATTAAAGAAAAAGAATTGGAGGTGCTTCCCCCTCCATGTCCCAGGTGGAATAACCAAGGAAGACACATTTCGGCTCATCCACAGACACCGCCAACCGCGGCGGCTCAGAGGCTGCGGGTCCGTCAAAGGCGCACTCAGAGGCGTGGCGCTGCGCAATTGCTCCGTAACACCAGAGTGCTGTTAAGAAAGTAAGCTCTGGCTTTTCGAGAACAAAAGGTTATAGCCTAAAAAGAACAAAGTCTGATAAATCTGAATGAGTTAAGAGCAGCAGCCTCAGTTGGGAGGGGTCCTGAATAGGTGTTGTGTCTTGAACTTTGGGATTTAGACGTTTCTGTACTGAGTTTGGGTCCTTGCTTATGCTTTTCAAAGAATTTCACAGTATGAATAACATTGAGAAAGTTTGATTTGTATATGCCTGTCCTATTACCGCTCTTTTCCCCGAGTTGTTGATTATAATTTGTTAGTGAAGCAGTAGCCATTCCCTTATTTCATCTCAGTAACCACAGCAATACATTGTGATTGCTCACTAGGTACCTTTTTTCCTCAATCACTGGTGAAGGGAATAATCAGACGTATTCAATTCCCACTCCGGCCTTCAACATCAAACCCCATTTTCCTTTCGCCTTCCCAGATTTCCTGTGTGTCTCTCACATTCCACTCCAAGTGTCCCATCCCCAGTGCAATTATGGTGCATTTTAATGTTCTCCTAATGCTCCCATTTGATATCTGAAATTACAAATGCAAAACATCCATAGCGGGCACACACACATAGATGCACCATGCACACACACACACACACACACACACACACACAAATATCCTAATGGATTCAAATGCTTAAAATGACTTTTTACATAATATGATATGTATGAGACCAATTGCACAGATAACTTTGAAAAACATCTGTATGTCATATTGACAAACATGGGCATTTTAAAGCAGCAGTAATTAGTATGATAGAAATTAAGTGACTTAGTAAAATACAGTTCTATTTTCTTTTTTTTTTTTTTTAAAGATTTTTAGTTATTTGAGAGAGAGAGACAGAGATAATGAGAGAGAGCACGGGGAGGAGAGAGAGAAGCAGGCTCCCCACTGAGCAGGGAGCCAGATGCGGGACTCCATCCCAGGACTCTGGGATCATGACCTGAGCCCAAGGCAGATGCTTAACCAACTGAGCCACCCAGGCACCCCAAGTTCTATTTTTCTATGGTCTACAGTTCTTTCTCTGAAAAGGCTATCTTTACTTATGTGTGTGTCTATGTGTGTGTGTGTGTGTGTGTGTGTGTGTACTCATTGGAACAATGTTAATAGTGAAAGTATGGAACATGTTTAATGTTAATCAATGGGGATTTGATTAAATAAAATGTGGTAAATCTAAAGAGTAGAATCATATGCAACAATTGAAATGCGTAGGTAGTTCTATGTATACTGACATGGGAATGTGCTGAAGATATACTTTTAAGTGGAAGAATCAAGTAGCCAAACAGTATAATTCCATTAAATACAGAAATTGCTGTAGGAAATAAGCATAGAAAAAAATTTAATACATAGTATACTGATCTACTTTCTACATTATATGTGTTTAAGTTTTTGTGCATTTTTTAAAAAAGATTTATTTATTTATTTTAGAGAAAAAGTGCATGAACAGGGGGAGGAGCATAGGGAGAGGGGAAGCAGACTCCCCACTGAGCTCTGTGCCCCACACAGGGCTCAATCCTGGTATCATGACCTGACCCTGCAATCACGACCTGAGCTGAAATCAAGAGTCAAATGCTTAACTGACTGAGCCACCCAGGTGCCCCCTGGAATTTTTACAATTAACAACATAGTTAAATTTTAGCTATGTGTTTCAAGAAACCTTAAAATTTTCATAACTTTTGATCTGCCAATTCATTTCTTAGAATAAATCCAAAGATGGGGTGCCTGGTTGGTTGAGTTGGTAGAGCATGCAACTCTTGATCTCGGGGTAATGAGTTCAAGCCCCATATTGGGGGTAGAGTTTTTTATTTATTTTATTTTATTTTATTTTATTTTATTTTATTTTATTTTATTTTTCAGAGTTTACTTTTTTAAAAAAAGAATAAATCCAAAGAAAATGACCAGAGAAATACAGCAACATATAAATACAAAAACACCCCTAATAGAGAAAAAAATTATGTGAGCTTAATTCAATCTGTTGAATAAAAAAATCTGTATAATAAAATACTTTGAGGGGGCCTGGGTGGCACAGCGGTTAAGCGTCTGCCTTCGGCTCAGGGCGTGATCCCGGCGTTCTGGGATCGAGTCCCACATCAGGCTCCTCCTCTGGGAGCCTGCTTCTTCCTCTCCCACTCCCCCTGCTTGTGTTCCCTCTCTCACTGGCTGTCTCTATCTCTGTCGAATAAATAAATAAAATCTTTAAAAAAATAAAATAAAATAAAATACTTTGAAATCATCAAAATTATGACAGATTTTTAAAACAGCTTTGATTCTCATAGCATATAATTCATCCATTTAGAGAGCATGATTCAATGGTTTTTAGTTATTCACTGAGTTGTGCCACCATCACCACAATCTTAGAATGTTTTCATTATCCCAAAAAGAAACTGTATTCATTAGCAGTCATTACTCATTTCCCCACAACTTTCCCCAGCCAAGCCCTAAGCAACTATTAATCTTTCTGTCTCTAAGAATATGCCTAGTCTATATGTTTCATATTAATGGAATCATAACATATGTCCTCTTTTTATTTTTTTTTTAGTATGGAGTGTCTGGGAGATTACAATTATCACTCTCTCTCTCTCTCCAGTATCAATGTTATATTAGTTTCAGGTGTACAATATAGTGATTAAACAATTCTATATATTACTCAGTGCTCATCATGATCAGGTACTCTTAATCTCCTTCATCTGTCCCCCCACCTATCTCCCTTCTGGTAACCACAAGTTTATTCTATATATTTAAGAATCTAGGGGTGCCTGGGTGGCTCAGTTGGTTAAGCATCTTGCCTTCAGCTCAGGTCATGATCCCAGAGTCCTGGGATGAAGCCCAGCGTCAAGTTCCCTGCTCAGCAGGGAAGTCTGCTTTTCCCTCTCCCTTTGTCCCTGCTCAAGTGCTCTCTCTCTCTCTCTCTCTCTCTCTCTCTCGCTCACTCTCTCTCTTTTGCATAAATAAATAAAAAATCTTTAAAAAGAGTCTGGGTTTTTTGTTTGTCTCTTTTATTTTCTTTGTTTGCTTTGTTTCTTAAATTCCACATATGCATGAAATCACCATATGTAGTCTTTTTTTTAATAATAATTTTTTATTATGTTAGTCACCATACAGTACATCCCAAGTTTTTGATGTAAAATTCCATGATTCATTACTTGCGTATAACACCCAATGCACCATGCAATATGTGCCCTCCTTAATACCCATCACCAGCCTATCCCATTCCCCCACCTCCCTCCCCTCTGAAGCCCTCAGTTTGTTTCCCAGAGTCCATAATCTCTCATGGTTCATTCCCTCTTCTGTTTACCCCCCCTTCCTTCTTCCCTTTCTTCTCCTACCGATCTTCCTACTTCTTATGTTCCATAAGTGAGTGAAACCATATGATAATTGTCTTTCTCTGCTTGACTTACTTTGCTTAGCATTATCTCTCAACAGATGACTGGATTAAGAAGATATGGTCCATATATACAATGGAATATTACTCAGCCATCAAAAAGAATGATTTCACAACATTTGCAGCAACATGGATGGGACTGGAGGAGATAACCATATGTAGTCTTTTGTGACTGGGTTCTTTCACCGTTTTCTACAGTGCCTGCACCATTTGACATTTCCGCTATCAGTGTGTGATGGTTCCAATTTTTCTACATATTTGTCAACACCTGCTATTATCTTTTTGTGAGTATGAAGTGTTATCTCATTGTGGTTTTGATTTGCATTTCCCTATTGGCTAATGACACTGAACACATTGTGCTTACTGGCCATATGTATATTTTCTTTGCATAAATATCTATTCAGATCCTTTGCTCATTTCAAAATTGAGTTGATGGGTTACTTAGGATGTTTCCATATCTTGGCTATTGTGAATAATGCTGTGATAAACAAGTGAGTGCAGATATCTCTTTAATATCCTGTTTTCATTTTCTTCGGTTATATACCCAGACGTGGAATTGCTGGATCATATGTTAGATCTATTTTTAATTTTTTAGAAAATATTTGGGGAACTACAACATTGTTTTCCATAGTGGCTGAACTGATTTACATTTCCATCAACAGTGCGCAAGTCTTTTCTTTACTCCACATACTCACCAATACTTATCTCTTGTCTTCCGGATGATAGCCATTCTAACACGTGTGAGGTGATTTCTCACTGTGGTTTTGATTTGCATTTCCCTGATGGTTAGTGATGCTGAGCATCTTTTCATGTATCTGTTGGCCATTTGAACATTTTCCTTGGGAAAATGTCTACGTAGTTCCTCTGTCCATTTTTAAATAGGATTGTTTGAGCTTCTTTGTTTTTGAATTGTATGAGTTCTATATATATTTTGGATATTAACCCCTTATCTGATGGATGGCTTGTGAATATTTTTTCTCATTCTGTAGGCTGCTTTTTTCTTTTTGTTGGTTGTTTTCTTGTCTGTGCCGAAAATGAATGGGATAAAGAAGATGTGGTATATTTATACAATGGGATATTATTCAGCCATGAGAAAAAAGGACATCCTGCCATTTGTGACAACATGGATAGATCTTGAGGACATTACGCCAAGCAAGACAAGTCAGGCAGAGAAAGACAAATACTGTACAATATCACTTATATGTGGAATCTAAAACAGCCAAACTTGTAAAAATAGAGTAAAATGGTGCTTACTAGGGGCCGGTGGGTGAGGGGATTGGACAGATGTTGTCTAAGTTTACAAACTTACAATGAATAATAATTAAGTCCTAGAGATCTAATACACAGTACAGTGAATATAGACAACAGTATTAGATTATAATCATTAAACTTGCTAAGAGACTGGATTGTAATTATTCCAACCACTAATAAGAAATGATAATTATGTTACATGATAGAGGTGCTAATTATTGCCACAGTGGCAAACATGTTATAATACATACTCTATTAAATCAACATGTTATACACCTTAAATTTTAGTGATGTTATATGTCAAATATATTTCAATTTTAAAAAGCTTCAAAATCCCCGAAGTAAAATTGGGTTATCTCTTTTCTTATCAAGTTGCAACAGTTCCTTATATATTTTAGATGTAAGTCCCTTATCAGATATATTACTTTCAAAAATTGTCTCCCATTCTGTGAGTTGTCTTTTCACTTTTTTGATGTTGTCCTTTGAATTACAAAAATTTTACGTTTTGATGGAGTCCCATTTATCTATATTTCTTTTGTTGTTTGAGAGTTTGGTGTCATATCTAAGAGCCATTGCCTAATCCAAGGTCATGAAGAATTACATCTATGTTTTCTTCTAAGAGTTTAATAGTTTCAGCTTTTACATGTAGGACTTTGTTTTATTTTATTTTTTTAAGTAAGCTGTACACCCAAAGTGGGGCTTGAACTCAGGACCCTGAGATCAAGAGTTGCATGCTCTACTGAGACAGCCAGATGCCCCCAGGACTTTGATTTATTTTTGAGTTAAGTTTTGTATATGGTGTGAGGTGGAGTTCCAAATTCATTTCTGCATAACTCAGCACCATTTGCTGAAAACACCATTCTTTCACCATCGAATTTTCGTTGGATTCTGGTTGGCAATCCATGACTATAAATGTGAAGGTTTATTTCTGGATTCTAAATTCTATTTCATTGGTTTATATGTCATTATGCCAGTACCAGTACCACATTGTCTCGATTCCTGTAGTTTCATGGTGAGTTTTGAAATCTGGAAGTGTGAGGCCTCCAACTTTGCCCTTCTTTTTCTTTTTCCTTTTCTTTTTAAGATTTTATTTATTTATTTATTTGACAGAGAGAGAGAGAGAGAGAGCACAAGCAGGGGGAACAGCAGAGGGAGAGGGAGAAGCAGGCTCCCTGCCGAGCAGGGAGCCCAAAGTGGGGCTCGATGCCAGAACCCTGGGATCATGACCTGATCAGAAAGCAGATGCTTAACCACCTGAGCCACCCAGGCACCCCTGACCTTTTCAAGATTGTTTTGTCTATTCTGGGTTTGTTGCATTTCCATGTGAATTTTGGGATCAGCTTGTAAATTTCTGCAAACAAGGCAGCTGAGATCTTGACAGAGATTGTGTTGAATCTGTAGATCAATTTGGAAAATGTTACCCATCTTAACAATATTAGGTCTTCCAATCTATGAACATAAGATGTCTTTCCATTTATTAAAGTATTCTTTAATTTCTTTGAATAGTATTTTATAGTTTTCAGTGTACAAGTCTTAGACTTTTCAAAAAAATTATTTCTAAGTGTTTTATTCTTTTTTTAAAAAGATTTTATTTATTTGGCAGAGAGAGACACAGCGAGAGAGGCAACACAAGCAGAGGGAGTGGGAGAGGGAGAAGCAGGCTCCCCGCCGAGCAGGGAGCCTGATGTGGGGCTCAATCCCAGGACCCTGGGATCATGACCTGAGCCGAAGGCAGAGGCTTAATGACTGAGCCACCCAGGCGCCCCTAAGTGTTTTATTCTTTTTGATGCTATTTTAAATGGAAATGTTTTCTTACTTTCCATTAAAATTGTTCACTGCTAGCATATAGAAATACAATTGATTTTTATATGTTGATCTGAACTCATTTTTTAGTTCTCCGAGTTCCTTAGTGGATTTCTTGGGATTTTCTATATACAAGGTCATGCCATCTGCAAATAAAGGAAGTTTTTTTTCTTTCTTTACAATCTGGATGCCTTTTACTTCATTGTACTTGCCTATAAGAACTTGATTGTATGTCAGAAAATAAGGATCTTCATTTTTCCTTAACTATTTAATTATACAAATGTAATTTCCATAATAACCTATTTTTCACTACTGACCAGAGATGGATTCTTATCACATACTAAAAACCTTTATACTTGGGTATGTTAGTGGAATCTCTGTGTTTTATTCCTCCTTCTATGCTTATTCCAATATCACACTGAGTTAAGCTTATAGCCTTATAAATCATTCTGCTTTCTTGAAGTGTGAGTTCCTTTACCAGGTATAAATGAATTCCACACCAGATAAGGTAAAGTAGCTAACGCAGTTCCTGGCACATAGGTGGCATTCTCTAGAGGGCATCCTGTGGTTATCCTTTGTGTGCCACCACCATAGTAATTGGGGATTATAAATAGTTAATAATTTCTAGTGTGTATCGAGAACCCAACATTTTAATTATTTTTCTTAACCAAACATCTGAGGATAACCAGGGAAAACAAATGTATTAAGAAGATTATGTAACTAAGTCTGTACTGATGGACAATGCGATATTCCATTTTTTCCATTTTAAACAAAACCTACATAACTAATACTGTAGCCCCAGTTCCAGCAAAGAATAAATGCATAATAAAGTTACTATGGGAATTTTTTAAATACAACGTGTTTTTAAAAACATAAGATTATATTTTAGCCTGTTATTAATTCTCTCCATGGAAAAATATTAGAAGTGGAATTACTGAACCAAAATATCAATCATTTTTATTTTAAAACAATTTACCAGCTTACTCTTCAGAACATTTTTCACCATTCCACTCAACAAAAGCAGAGAAGAGTGCATGCGTCCCCAATCCCTTAAGAAATTGGTACACATTTTCAGGTAGTCAAATCTATCAACGTTTTCCTTAGTTGTTCATGTCTTTGTTATTATATTTTTAAAGGCCTTCCACACAAAAGACTTAAACAGAGACTACTTACTCAGAACTTGTTATAACAAGCGAGTCGGCCACCATCACCTGTGTTTGGCAGAGACTGAAAGTCTGGGGAGTGGAAAAGCTTTAGCTCCAACAAAAGAGAAGACTTTATTCTCTGATTGGAGGTTGCTGGCATGGGGAAGCTGGAATCAGGCTAACTAAAAGCAGGGCATCTTATATGATTGGTTTGGGGAGCATATTTGGATTTTCCTTGGGGCGGGCAAAAATAGGGAGGCTGGCAGTCATTGATCAAGTCCTGAAGATTGCTTCAGAAGCTATGGTTTAGGGGCGCCTGGGTGGCACAGCGGTTGGGCGTCTGCCTTCGGCTCAGGGCGTGATCCTGGCATGCAGGATCGAGCCCCACATCAGGCTCCTCTGCTATGAGCCTGCTTCTTCCTCTCCCACTCCCCCTGCTTATGTTCCCTCTCGCTGGCTGTCTCTATCTCTGTTGAATAAATAAATAAAATCTTAAAAAAAAAAAGAAGCTATGGTTTAGCTTCCTGGGCTGTTTGCTGCAGAGGTTGTGGGTCCTAGTTCTACTGTCATGTATGGTCAGGTCATTGTCCGTTATATATTTAGTCCCACTTATTAAAAAATTAATCGTTCCTTTTTTCTGCTTCAAATACAATTTTATTTTTAGATTTAAATAATTAAATATTTATGTTTGCGCATGTCAGGAAAAAGGAACAATTTTATCTTGCGGGGAACGTTTTTCCTAATTTTTTCCAAAGTGCAATGTTCTGGGGCGCCTGGGTGGCTCAGTCCGTTAAGCCTCAGACTCTCAGATTTTTGCTCAGCTCATGAGCTCAGGGTGGTGGGATGGAGCCCTACATGGGCTCCGGGCTCAACCGGGAGTCTGCTGGAGATTCTCTCTCCCTTTCCCTCTGCCCCTCCCCCCTAAAATAAATACAGACATCTTTAAGAAATTAAAATAAAAAATAAAGTGCAATATTCTGTGTACCACATTAAAGTTCACATTCATGCGATTTCATTGGCTGGCTCTACTTCTTTCAAAGGAAAGAGCAACTGGTCAAGACTCCTCCCCCGACCGCCCAACCCATTAAAAAAAAAAGCCTCTGTGTTTTTTATTAAAATTATTCCTTCGACCACCTCAAGAAGAGAAAAAGGACAAAAGGGCCCAGAGAGGTGAGAAGGGAAGCGCTCCAGAGAACGGTGGGGTGACTGGCGGACGCCGGCTGGTGGGCGGGGCGGCGGGGGGAGGGGGGCGAGCTCGGGTGACGCGGCGCTCACGTGACCGCGGGGCGCAGATGTGGGCACCAGTACGGGAGCCCGCCCTCTTCCCCTGCGGTCGGATCCCGAGCGGTCTGTGAGCTCGTAATTGTTGCTCCAGGTTCTTTCAGGTCAGTGTGAGGTCCTTCGTCGCCGCATGCGGAACCCTGAAATGGGGGGTGAGGCACGAACACGGAGAGGAAAAAGGGTGGGGATAGGGTCCGGGTTGAGGGAAGCTGGCCGGACTAGATAGAGATGGCGGTGGGAAAATGGCTAAGGGGGAGCTAGCGACCAGTCGGCGGAGGGTGGGAAGAGCGGACACCCTTGTACCCGTGTCCCCTTTCACCGCACCTCCTTCTCGCTGCCCTCCGTCCATTTTGGAGCCGGAGCTGGTGAGCTGGGAGGCGCCCCGCCAGTGAGACTGGAAATAACCCCCCTCTACCAGTCCGTGCGTAGAGAAAAAAAAGTTGACCTCGAGGGTGGGGAGGCGAGTTGCCTCCAGGGGAGAAGGACACAGAGATCCAAAATTAGTTTGGAAAACATCCTGGTCTGGCGCCCGAGGCGTGAAAAGAAATGGCGGCTGGGGTGCGGGGGGGCGGAGGAGGTGGGGGAGGGAGACGTTGGATGAGGAGGGCCGGGATTCAGGAAAGGGGCTGAGTCCTTGTGCATCCATCAAAACGCGCAGCCCCTGTCTCCTGTCTGTCCGCAGGTCTCTGCGTGTCTGTTCTCAGCACTCTGCAAGGCTAGAAAAGGAGGAGGAATCTGTTCAGAATCCCTGCAGGTCAGTGAAGGAAGGGAGTCTTTGGACAGGGACCCAGAGGGGTGGGGAGTGTGGAGGGTACACCACCAGCAGAATATGGGGCGCCACTGCCCACCTCCTAACGCTTTTATACACACTCTGCCGTTCTGAGCAAACGGAGAGAAAATGGCAGGGCCTGCCAGAGAAATGGTGGGTTCACGTGTGTGAGGGGAGAGGGTGGACAGAAAGCACACTTAAAGGCCGGGCCAGGTCAGGGGAACCCTGACAAGGGGAGAGATGCCTGTACTATCTGGACCTGCATTCCACCCCCAAGCCCTCAGTTTCCCTTGTCTCCTCTTTGTCTCCTCTTCCTCCCTACCTCAGGACAGGAAAAGGAGGGGAAATCTCAACATGGAAAAACTCTGCAGTGAAAATGAAGGAATGACTGAGAACGAAGAAAAGATGGAATACAAAGAACAGTCACAGGATGCGGGAGAGCCAGAAGTAGCTTGTACTTTGGAAGACAAGGAAAAGTTAGAAAACGAGAGAATGACAGAAGATGAGGAAATACTAAAGGATAAAGAAAAGCCAGAAAATATGACAAAGCCAACAGATGGAAAGCCAGAGAGCAAGGAAAAGCCAGCGATCGAGGGAAAGCCAGAGAGTGAGGGAAAGCCAGAGAGCGAGGGAAAGCCAGAGAGCGAGGGAAAGCCAGAGAGCGAGGGAAAGCCAGTGATTGAGGGAAAGCCAGTGATCGAGGGAAAGCCAGAGAGCGAGAGAAACCCAGAGAGCGAGGGAAAGCCAGTGATGGAGGGAAAGCCAGAGAGTGAGGGAAAGCCAGTGAGCGAGGGAAACCCAGAGAGCGAAGGAAACCCAGAGAGCGAGGGAAACCCAGAGAGCGAGGGAAGCCCAGCGATGGAGGGAAACCCAGTGATCGGGGGAAACCCAGTGATCGAAGGAGAGCCAGTGATGGAAGGAAAGCTAGTGATCAAGGGAAAGCCAGAGAGTGAGGGAAAGCCAGTGATTGAGGGAAAGCCAAAAGAAGAAGAAAAACCAGTAAGTGAGGGAAAGCCAAAAGAAGGAAAACCAGTGATTGAGGGAAAGCCAAAAGAAGAAGAAAAACCAGTAAGTGAGGGAAAGCCAAAAGAAGGAAAACCAGTAAGTGAGGGAAAGCCAAAAGAAGAAGGAAAACCAGTAAGTGAGGGAAAGCCAAAAGAAGAAAAATCAGAGAATGAGGGAAAGCCAGTGAATGAGGAAAAGCCAAAAGAAGAAAAGCCAGCCATCGAACCAAGGGTTGCAGGAAAGCGCCCAGCTGGGGATGATGTACCCAGGAAGGCCAAAAGAAAAACCAACAAGGGGCTGGCTCAGTGCCTCAAGGAATATAAGGAGGCCATACATGATATGCATTTGAGCAATGAGGAGATGATAAGAGAATTTGACGAGATGGCCAGGGTAGAGGATGAGGTGAAGAAAACCAGACAGAAATTGGGGGGGTTTATGTGGATGCAAAAAAGTTTACAGGACCCCTTCCACCCAAGGGGCCCAAGGGAACTCAGGGGTGGGTGCAGGGCCCCGCAGAGGGGCTTTGAAGACATTCCTTTTGTGTAGTGCCCCTGGCAGGCATTTGCCCAGGCCCTGTGCTTTAACCTTATGCTAATACTTGCTTTAGCTATCACTCTGTTATCCAACTACAGCCTTTGATGTTTGAGTAGCAGATTTTTGTCCATTGCATGGAAAAATGTTTATGGCATATTGTAAAATTAAAAAGAAAAAAGTTTGGTGAACCATATATATGGCATCAGTCCATTTTTGTAAAACTACAAAGGTATTTACCTAGTGATCTGTGTACAGAGAAAACTCTGAAAGCTATGTCCTGGTTATCTGTGGGTGATTATTTTTTCCTGTTCTTTTTTTGTTCACTATATATTTTCTCCTAAAAAACATAGATTACTTTCATCATGAAAACAATACATACCAAGCAATCAAACTGTTCAGTTAGCTCATGAATGCAGTGGAGACACCAAAAATTTTTGGTCAGGATATAAAATGTTTCGTAAAACTCATGTTTGAGACTAGGAGCTAGAAGACTCAACCTGGCTGATACTACAGATCCATTGCTGTAACAGTCTTGTCATCTGTTGAATGGGGTAAAACTTGCCTTCCAGGTTTGTGGAGAAGATCAGATGAGGTAATGAGCGTGAGCTGTGTTGGGCTGGCTCCTACCCTTTGCCCTTCAGTAGCAGAACCAGAATTCTGTCAGGTGTTTGGGGGAGGTATAAGAGGTCTCACTTGTGTCCAGGGATAAGTCAGATAAAAGGTGGGTGCCACTCTCCCCTGGGTAGTACCATGTCTCTTGGGCACTGTGCCCCTTCTCAGGGGCTCTGTACCCTCCTGAAGCCCCCATTGGTACTGGCGGGCGGAGACTATGATGGACTAAAGCAACACTGTCTCAACAGAAAGGTGGAGAAATTCTCTACCTACACAGAGTTACCCTAATTCAGGTGGGTAGTACCCAATTGTCTTTGGGCCTTGATGTTTTATAAAGTTTTTAGAAAACACTCCTTTCCAGAATTTTTGTCAGGTTGTGTGTGTTTTTGCATACAGCCATCTCCACTGGATTTAGATAATGGCGATTGAGCCAGAAAAATCTGAGTAACCAGATGCTGTGCTATTCTCACCTGTTAATCTCTTGTCTGCTGACACTTTTTTCTTAGGAGGAATTGTCTCTCAGGAAGTTCCTGTTAAGCCCTGCCTTACCATTTCAACAGATCCATCAACCTATGTGATTCCCCCTTCCCCCCCACCCCACCCCAGCTCTTCATTAGCCTTTTATTTGCTTTTAGTGGTCTTTGAATAAACTTTTATTTTAGGAGTTAATGACTTACAGAATTATTGCAAAAATAGTACAGAGTTTCTGTATAACCCATACACAGTATCTTCTTTTAACATCTTATATTAGTATGGTGCATTTGTCACAATGAACCAATATTGATACATTACTATTTACCAAAGTACATATTAAATTCCCTCAGTTTTTCCCTAATGTCCTTTTTCTGTTCTAGGATCCTATCCAGGTTACCACCATACATTTAGTCATCTTGTCTCCATAAGCTCCTCTTGGCCGTGACAGTTTCTCACTTTCCCTGTTTTTGATGCCCTTGACCTTTTGAGAAGTACTGGTCAGGTATTATGTATAATGTCCCCACAATTTTGGTTTGCTTGATCTTTTTTCTTGTGGTTATGCACAAGTGCTTTTGAGAAGAGGACGGGAGAGGTAAGTGCTATACTCACCACATCATATAAAGGGTACATGTTATCAGGGTGCCTGGCTTGTTCAGGCCATAGAACATGTGATTCTTGATCTTGGGGTCATGAGTTCAAGCCCCACATTGGGTGTCTACTTTTTTTAAAAAAAGGGTACATACTATCAGTATTACCATTGTTGTTAACTTTCATGACCTAGGTGAGGTAGTGTTTGTCAGGATTCTCTATGGTAAAATTACTCTTGTTTCTCCCTTTCCATGCTGTACTCTTTGGAATAAAGTCACTATGCATAGTACACATTTAAGAAGGGCTGAGTGGGATGTTAGGTTCCACGTACTTGAGGGTATCAGTATGGACTCTATTTTTTTAAGTTTTAATTTTAATTCCAGTTAGTTGCCATACAGTGTTACATTAGTTCAGGTATACAATATAGTAAGTCAGCAGTTCCATACATCCCCCACCCAGTGCTCATCATGGCAAATGCACTCCTTGATCCCTATCACCTGTTTAACCCATCCCTACACCACCCTACCCTCTGGTAACCATCAGATTGTTCTCTAATTAAGAGTCTGTTTTTTGCTGTGTGTCTCTCTCATTTTTTTCCCTTTGTTTGGTCTCTTAAGTTGCAAATATGAGTGAAATCATATGGTATTTGATCTATTTCACCTAGCATTATACTCTCGGTGCAAATGGCAAGATTTCATTCTTTTTTTATGGCTGACTAATACTCCATTGTTCTTCAAAAAGTTAAAATATAACTACCTTACAATCCAGTAATCAGTATTTTATACTTTCAATTATAATCTAATACTACTTCACGTATTTTCATTGCTCTAATTGTTCCAACTTTGGCCATTGTGAGCTCTTTCACTTGGCTCTTGTATTTATTTAACATACCTCCTCCCATCACTGTGTGTATGTGTGCATGCCTGCACGTGTATGTGTGTGTTTAACACCTTCTGGCACTACAAGATGGTGTAGTCTTGTATATTTCCTGTCCAAGTCCTAGAATTTGCCATTTCTCCAGGGGGTCCTGGTACCTTTGGTTAGAGAATGGTATCAAAACCAAGATCTGGGTGTTAAAAGAGTACTCATTACTATTGGGGTATCATTGCTTCTAGGCCCTCACAGTTGATAAAGCAAGGAGATCTATTGATATATAGTAATGCATGTGAATATATGCATGTTTATATATATATATATTCATCTTTAATTTTTATATATTTATACAGAGAAATTTTTGCCTTTAGTTTTATAGACTTCACTACTTCACCCTATGTCAACACCTTATTCCTCTATCCCTTTTGGTGGGGTTGTTTCATATATTTGTAATACACTTATATTCTTTAGGTGGATTCTGCATTTGGGGAGTACTATTATCTATAGTATTTTTAAATTTCAAATTCCAGTTCATTGCTGGTGTATATTAGCTTTACAGCCTTACAGACCTTGTAGCCAGGAGACTGTCAATGCTGTGGCATTTCTACACAGTCATGTCATCTGCAAAGAGACAGTGTTATTTCCTCCATTCCAATTTGTATATGTTTTATTTCCTTTTTTGTGTGTTAATCCACTAGCTAGGACTTCCAGGATGATGTTTAATAGGAGCAATGAGAAAAGAATACCTTGCCTTGTTCCTGATATTAGGGTGAAGCGGCCTCCTCACTGTTAAGTATGTTGTTACAGTTTTCTTGTAGATATTCTTTATCAAATTTAGGTGTTCCCCTCTAAATCTATTTTGAGAACCTTTATCATAAATGGGCATTGGATTCTGTCATTCTTTTTCTTTTTTTTTTTTTTTTAGATTTTTTATTTATTTATTTGACAGAGATAGAGACAGCCAGCGAGAGAGGGAACACAAGCAGGGGGAGTGGGAGAGGAAGAAGCAGGCTTATCGCGGAGAAGCCTGATGTGGGGGCTCGATCCCATAACGCCGGGATCACGCCCTGAGCCGAAGGCAGACGCTTAACTGCTGTGCCACCCAGGCGCCCCTGTCATTCTTTTTCTGTATCAAGTGATAAGATCATATGATATATCTTATTTAGTCTGTATGGTGGATTATACTGATTGCTTTTCAAATGTTAAATCAGTTTTGCATGCCTACAATAAATTCCACTTGTTAGGTGCATAATTTTTATATATCATTGGATTCAATTTTCTGATACTTTGTTGAGGATTTTGTGTTTGTGTTCATGAGAGATACTGGTCTGTAGTTTTCCTTTCTTGTAATGCCTTCTATCTGGTTTTGGAATTAGGGTAATATTTGCCGTAGAGAATAAATCAAACATTCTCTCTACCTCTGTTTTATGGAAGGCACTGTGGAGAATTGGTATTTCTTACTCAGATGTGTGGTAGAATTCCCTGGTGATCTCTAAATGTTCGCTGGTGATGCTTAAATGTTTGGTAGAATTTGGTTTTGGTGATTTCTATCTTTGGAAGGTTATGGATTATTGATTCAATTTCTTTAATAGATATAGGGCTATTTAGGCTATTGTTTTCTCCTTGTGTGAGTTTTAGTAGTTTGTATCATTAAAGGGGATTGGTTCGTTGTACCTAAGTTACCAGATTTATAGGCATAGGGCTAACAGAATTCCTTCATTATTTCTTCTTAATGTCTGTGGAATCACTAGTGATAATTTCACTTTCATTTCTGATTTTATTTGAAGCTCTTTCTTTTTTCTTGATTATCCTGGCAAGAGATTTATCAATTTTTTTTTACCTTTTCAAAGAATCAGCTTTTGGTTTTGCTGATTTTTTTCTATTTTTTTTCCTGTTTTACTTGTATTGATTTCTACTTGTTAATTTCTTTTCTTCTGCTTGCACTAGGCTTAAAATTACTCTTTCTTTAGTTTCCTGAGGAGAAAACTTAGGTTATAGATGTTAGGGGCACCTGGGTGGCTCAGTCGTTAAGCGTCTGCCTTTGGCTCAGGGCGTGATCCCAGAGTCCTGGAATCGAGCCCCGCATCAGGCTCTTCTGCTGGGAGTCTGCTTCTTCCTCTCCCATTCCCTCTGCTTGTGTTCCCTCTCTCGCTGGCTGTCTCTCTCTCGGTCAAATAAATAAATAAAATCTTTAAAAAAAAGGTTACAGATGTTAGATCTTTTTCATTTTCTCTCATAGACATTTAAGCTAGAAATTTCCTTCTAAGCACAAAATTTTTATGGGTTAATTTTATTTTCATTTAGTTCAAAATATTTTTGCATTTCTCTTGAATTTTTCCTTGACTTGTGTTTAGAATTGTGTTAATTTCCAATTATTTGCATTTTCCATCTTCCTGTTGTTGATTTCTACTTTAATTCCATCGAGAGCATAGTTTTATGATTTCTGTTCTTTTAAATTTGTTAAGGTATATTTAATGGCTTAAATATGGACTCTTAGTGAATGTTCTATGTGAACTTGAAAAAAATGTGTTCTGATAATTGGATGGAATGTTCTATAAATGCCATTTAGATCAAGTTGATTAATAGTGCTGTTTAGGTCAACTATATCCTTATAGATATTTTGCCTGCTTAATCTGTGAGTTACTGACTGGGGGTTGTTGAAGTCTGCAACCCTAATAGTAGATTTGTCTGTTTCTCCTTTCTGTTTTATAAGTTTTTGCCTCATGTATTTTGACACTTTTGTTTGGTACATACATATTTAGGATTATTATGTGTTTGTTTTTTTCCATAATTGATCCCTTTGTCATTATGTAGTGCCTCTTTTTTATCTCTGATACTTTAATTGCTCTCAAGTCTGCTTTATCTGAAATTAGATAGCTATTCCAGCATTTTTTTTGTAGGCTGTATGCCCACTGTGGGGCTTGAACTCATGCCCCCAAGATTAAGAGTCAAATGCTGTACCCACTGAGCCAGCCAGGGACCCCTCCAGCATCCTTTTTTGTCCATATTTCTTTTGATTAGTATATATGGTGGTGTATATCTTTCTCCATTGCTTTACTTGTAACCTTTCAAAGTCTTTATTTGTTTTAAGGATTTTATTTATTTATCTGTCAGCACAAGCAGGGGGATTGGCAGGCAGAGGGAGAAGCAGGCTCCCTGCTGAGCAAGGAGACTGATGTAAGACTTGATCCCAGGACCCTGGGATCATGACCTGAGCCAAAGGCAGATGCTTAACCGACTGAGCCACCCAGGCACCCAGAGTCTTTATTTTTAAAATGGGCCTCTTGTCCAAAACATTTAGTTGGATTTTCTTTGTCCATTCTGACAATTTCTTTCTTTCTTTTTTTTTTTTAAAGATTTTTTATTTATTTGACAGAGATAGAGACAGCCAGCGAGAGAGGGAACACAAGCAGGGGGAGAGGGAGGAAGAAGCAGGCTCATAGTAGAGGAGCCTGACGTGGGGCTCGATCCCGTAACGCCGGGATCACGCCCTGAGCCGGAGGCAGACGCTTAACCGCTGTGCCACCCAGGCGCCCCCTGACAATTTCTGTCTTTAATGGATGTATTTGGAGCATTCATATTTAAAATGATTCTTGAGGGGCACCTGGGTAGCGCAGTCCTTAAGCGTCTGCCTTCGGCTCAGGGCGTGATCCCGGCGTTCCAGGATCAAGTCCCACATCGGGCTCCTCGGCTGGGAGCCTGCTTCTTCCTCTCCCTCTCCCCTGCTGTGTTCCCTCTCTCGCTGTCTGTCTCTCTATCACATAAATAAATAAAATCTTTAAAAAAAATAAAATGATTCTTGATATATATTTGGGTTAATATCAGCCACGTTTAAGTGTTTTCCATTTGTTTCCAAGGCTGCTTTTTTTGCCTTCTTTAGTTTTGAGTATTTTACACAATTTCATTTGTCTTTTCTTAGTGTATCAATTATATTTCTTTAAAAAAATTTTTTTAGTGATTTCCCTCAAGTTTGCAATATATATTTTTAACTAGGTTTACTTTCAAAGAGCATTCTTCTGCTTCACTTATATGTAGTGTAGGTACCTTATTACAGAGTATTCATCATTCATTTCACTTATCTGTATGCTATAATCACTAAATATATTAATATTAATACTTTAGACATTTATCCTTTGTATTACTTAAAAAATAAGAAAAAGAAACAATTTCATTATACTTTCATGTATTCCACTTCCACTGCTCTTTATGAAGATTTGAGTTACTGACCTATTTTTAGTTGCTGATCAATTTTCTTTTGCCTAGAGAAAATCTTTTAACATTTCTTTAAGGGAATTTTTTCTGGTCATCATTTTTGTTTGAGAAAAATCTTTATTTCTCCTTCACTTTTGCTGGATATAAAATTTTAATTTGGTGGTTTTTTTCCTTTCAACACTTGAAATATTTCCACAGTTTACAGAGGTAGGAGTGTTAATGCTGAAATGGAAGATTTGTTTATTTCTCCTTGTAGTTCTGTCAAATTTTGATTTATCTATTTTGAGGTCAATCTAATAAGTACATACAAATTTTAAAATACCATAAAGTGACACTCATTAGGTTTTGTAATGCTTTTTGCTTTGAAGTCTATTTTGTTATTTAACTACAATGGCTTCCTTCTGGTTACTGTTCTCATGTTACCATTTTCTTCTATACTTTTACTTTCAGTCTTCATGTATTTTTATGTAAACAGTATAACATTGTGTTTTTTCCAGTCCGAAAATCTTTATTTTAATTGCTTCGTGTAAATCATTTACATTTAATGTACTCACTGATATTAATAGATACAAGTTAACCATTGTATCAAATTCCTTCTCTGTGTCCCATTTGATGTAGGTTAGTTTTGTCTCTTTTAGGATTATTTTCTTACTTCTGCCCCTTTATTAGCTTAGAAGTTTTACCTTAGGGGCGCCTGGGTGGCACAGCGGTTAAGCGTCTGCCTTCGGCTCAGGGCGTGATCCCGGCGTTATGGGATCGAGCCCCACATCAGGCTCTTCTGCTATGAGCCTGCTTCTTCCTCTCCCCCTCCCCCTGCTTGTGTTCCCTCTCTCACTGGCTGTCTCTATCTCTGTCGAATAAATAAGTAAAATCTTTAAAAAAAAAAAAAAAAAAAGAAGTTTTACCTTAATGGTTTTCTGGCGATTAGAGCATACAATCTTGACTTATCAAAGGCTAATATTTATTTTGCAGTTTTACTTCAGCCCTCTTGATTCATGTCATTTGTCAATATGAATTAAAAAAGATATTACTAGTTTTCTGTAGTATGGATTTAAGTTTACATACATATTTGTCTTTTTAAGTGTTGTTTTTCCCTTTCTTATCTCCAGTATTCCATCTGGGATCATTTTCCTATCATGTGAAAAATGCCCTGTAGCATTCAGTATTTCCTTTGGTTCATGCCTGCTGATGGCAAACTCTCTGTTTTTGTTTATTTGTAAAGGTGTTTATTTCACCTTTAATTTTGAAGGGTATTTTTGCTGGTTCTCAAATTTTTTGGCTGGCAATTACTTTCTTTGAAGTTATTAAAGATATTATTCTACTATCTTCATACTTCCATTGTTGCTATTGAGAAGCCATCAATCAGCCTAACTTTTGTTCCTTTCAAGGCATACTCTATCTTTCTGGCTACTTTTATGATTTTCTCTTTGTCTTTGATTCTCTACAAGGTTACTATTATGCATCTCTCTGTGAGTTTCTTTTTATCCTGTTTGGGATATTCTGGACTTCTTAGATCTATGGATCAATGTCTTTCATCAGTTCTGAAAAATCGGCAATTGTTTCTTCAGAGGTTGCCTCTGAACACTTCCATTTCTCTTTTCCTTCTGGAACTCCAAGTAAACATTTGTTAGATCTTATCATGCCCTCCCATCTGAATTTTCCATCTTTTTGACTACCTTTGCAGCCTTATGGATAGTTTCTTCTTAACATAATTTCTAGTTCTTTAATTCTCTTTTGAGCTGTACCTAATCTGCAGTTAAAGCCATCTATTGAGTTCTAATTTCAGCTGAGTTTTTTTTTTGTAGTTTTAGAATTCCCTCTTTTTCACTTTTTCTGATTTCTAGTGCCCTGTTGAAATTTTCAAGATTGGATTTTATTTATCTGAATACACTAAGCATTGTGGTTTAATAGTCTGCATCTGATGATTCAGATAATTCAAAACTAATGGATCTGTTTGTGTCGGCTGTTGTCTCTACTGCTTCTTACTTATGATAGCTTTATGTATTTGTATTCCTAGTTGTCTTTCTATGTGGACGTTGTACATGAACAATTATTTGTTGAAATAATTTGGGGCCTAGGATGATGGACACTTACTCCAGAGAAGATTTTGTTTGCATTGGTCAGGGCTTATAAGGGTTCTTCCTGTCTGGACCCACCATAATTTACGTTCAAAGCTTAAAGTATACTAGTCCAATTAGATGTTGCAAGGCCAAACTAAAAGACTTTGTGAGAGTTAGTTTATTTCCAGTTTATAATTACCCTTAAACAAACATTTGAGGTTCCCAGCATTACATGGGTGATGGTTTGTTAGGAAGCCCCTCCCCTTGTTGAGCCTTGGGGCTTTGATTTGCTGCCCTGAGTCAGCAGTAGATTCAGCTGTTTGGCACTGGTGTATTACTTAACCTCTATTCCTAACCACAGATGCCCTTGGGACAAAAACAGTTAACCATATGAGTACTAAAAGAAAACACGGGTGAATTCCTCTTCGACCTCATGTAGGAAAAGAATTCTTAACTATGAATCAAAATCTAGATGCAATAGAAGAAAAGTCTGATAAATTTGACTTCTTTTTTTAATGCATGGCAGAAATACACCATATACAAAGTAGAAAAGCAACTAGCTGGAAGTAAATACTTGCAACATATATAACATAAAGGCCTAATATTGTTAATGTAAAAGGATACTACTGAAAATGAGGGGAGAAGGACCAACAACCCAACAAAAATGTGGGAAGACATGAACGATTTAAAATGATACTTAAATTGTCAAAAAAAATGCAAGATAAAGTGCCATTGAGATACTACTACTCACCTATCATGTTAGTGAAAATGAAAAAGTATTCCAACACATGTTGGAAAAGGTGTGAAGAACCAAGCACTCTCCTGTACTGCTGGTGGGAAAGCAAAAAGTGGATCTAAGGCTCAGGGAGAGGGGACAGTCTGGAGTTGGAGATTTGAGAATCATCTGTGCTTCAGGGAAATGAACAGCAATCACTCAGGGAGAGAGAACATGTGGACTGAGGAAAGAGGAGGCCCAGGAACACAGCTACTCAAGGTGGCAGCGCAGCTTCCTGGCGGGCACTACTACCTGGGCTCTGGAGTCCGGCAGAGCCGGTCTTGAAAGCAGCCTGTGGGCCTCAGTTGATGAGCGCTCCGGGCAAAGCGGGTATGGTCCCTGTGATCAGCGCTCACACCTGGCAATGACGTACATCTCAGGGATGCTGTGCGAGGATCTGAGATGTCCCAGGTAAAGCACCTGCGGTCAGGAATCCTCCCGGCTCCTGCTCGCTCCTTGATTCCCCCTTTACCCCCCCGCCCCCCCCATGGTGTGTGGTTGCTCGGTCCTTTGGGGATGGGGGTGAGGGGGCGGGGTGGGGGACCGAGCTCGGGTGACGCGGCGCTCACGTGACCGGCTGGGCGCCGACGTGGGCAGCAGCCCCCGCGCCCGCCCGCTCGCCCGCCCTGCGTTCCAGTGTCTGCGCTGTCCGCTCGCATCGCCTGCGGGGAACCAGCTCCCAGAGCTGCCCGGGCGGCGGGCGAGCGGCGAGCGGGCTTCGGCGAGCCCGAGGAGGCGCAGGCCTGCCCCGGGCCCC
>NC_048238.1:71181224-71219590 GCF_002007445.2 Ailuropoda melanoleuca
GGCTGGGCGCCGACGTGGGCAGCAGCCCCCGCGCCCGCCCGCTCGCCCGCCCTGCGTTCCCGTCCCTGCGCTGTCCGCTCGCATCGCCTGCGGGGAACCAGCTCCCAGAGCTGCCCGGGTGGCGGGCGAGGGGCGAGCGGGCTTCGGCGAGCCCGAGGAGGCGCAGGCCTGCCCCGGGCCCCGCAGGTCAGTGTAAAGGTGGGCGCTGCTGGCGGCCCCGGGTAGGGGTGGAGGTGGCTGGGAGTAGGATCCGGGAAAAGCACCGGGTGGGATGGGGTCCGGGAGGCTGGTGAGGAGGGGGATGCCACTCGGACGTGGGCAGGTGGGGAGGGAGCACCCCGCCGCCTCCTCGACGCCCCTCCTCTACGCCCTCCATTCATTTTTGGACCTGAAATGGGGGGGCGCCCCTGCAGTGCGACAGTGAAATGTAGACATATTTTAGAAATAACCCCCCTTACGCTCTGCACCTGAAAGGAAATACTGACCTCCTCGGAAAGGGGGTGGGGGTGTGCGGCTTGCCTGCAAGGGAGGGGGACACAGAGACCCAAACAGTTTAGAAAGCATCTTGGTTTAGAGCCTGAGGCCTGAAAATTAATGGCGGCTGGGATGCGGGGGAGGTAGGCGAGGGAAATGTTGCATGAGGAGGGCCCAGGTTCAGGAAAGGAACTTCAGTCAGCTGAGCACACAGGCCCTGCCCCTGTCTCCTGTCTGTCTGCAGGTCTGTGTGTCTGTCCCCAGCACTCTGCAAGGCTAGAAAAGGNAAGGCTAGAAAAGGAGGAAGAATCTGTCCAGAATCCCTGCAGGTGAGTGAAAGGGGGAGACCCCTGGACAGAAACGGTGGGGGGAGGGTGCGGAGGGCACAGTGTGGGCAGAATTTGAGGTCCCCACTGCCCATCTCACCACCATGTATATTGCACCCACCCCGCCACACTGAGGGATGGTACAGAAAGTGGTAGGGCCTGCCAGGGAAGTGGTTGGCTCTCACGTGTGGGATGAATTGTGGGGTAAAGAGTAGGCAGAAGACACACTTGGAGGGCTTCCCCAGCCAAGGGGAAGGATGCCGGTACTATCAGCACCTGCATTCCACCTCCAAGTCCTCAGTTTCCCTTGTCTCCTTTGACTTCTCTTACCCCCCCATCCCACCCTACCCCCCCAGGACAAGGAAAAGAAGGGAAAATCTCAACATGGAAAAACTCTACAACGAAAATGAAAGCAAGCTGGAAATCGAGGGAATGCCAGAAGATGAAGTAGAGCCTGAAGATGAAGGAAAATCAGATGAGGAAGACAAGCTGGAAGTGGAGGGGAAGCCAGGGTATGAGGGAAAGCTCCAGAGTAAGGGGCAGCCAGATGATGAGGGACAACTGGAAGAGGAGGGAAAGCAAGAAAAGCAGGGCAAGTCTGAAAATGAGGGAAAACCACACAGTGAGGGCAAGCCAGAATCCCTGGCAAAGCCCGAGGGTGAGCCACGGGCTGCCGAAAAGCGCCCGGCTGAAGATTATGTGCCAAGGAAAGCAAAAAGAAAAACGGACAGGGGGACAGATGATTCCCCCAAGGACTATCAGGAGAACTTACAGGAAAGGCACTTGGGCAGTGAGGAGATGATGAGAGAATGTGGAGATATGTCAAGGGCTCAGGAAGAGCTAAGGAAAAAACAGAAAATGGGTGGCTTTCACTGGATGCAAAGAGATGTACCGGATCTGTTTGCCCCAAGGGGGCAGCGGGGTGTCAGAGGAATGAGGGGCGGAGGTAGGGGCCAAAGGGGTTTACATGATATCCCATATCTTTAATGCCTTTGGCCTTCAGTTCTAACTTCTCTGATGAGAATTTTGCTGACGCTGCTTTCCCTGGCAGGCATTTGCCAGGCTATGTGCTTTAACCTTAAGCTGATACTTTGCTTTAGGTGTCACTCTTGTTACCAGCAGCATTTTGACCCAACTACAGTGTTCTCTGTCTTTCAGGAGGGGATTTTCACCCATGTGCATGGAAGAAATGTTCATGGTACACTATAAAATAACAATAAAGAAAAAACAGGTTTCAGAACCACATATACAGTATCAGACCATTTTTGTAAAACTATAAATGTTCGCATAATGCATTTATGCACAGAGAAAGTTCTGAAAACGTGTACACTAAAAAGTAGATGAAGGTTTTTCCTGTATGGTAGCCAACAAAAGGTCTCTTTTGTATTCAGACATGAGTCCAATCATCTGATGGTTAGGTACCTCCATGCCACTCCTCTGTGGGCATTACCCATCCCCATACCTTCCTCTAGTTGTAACCATGTCAGTGGGCACTGCTGCTCCTTCTTCTGAGTCCTTTACTGTCCTATGGCTCCCACCATGTGTGATTCTTTTTATTTGCTTTGCTCACTAACCACTTTTTCCTAAAGGATTGATTATGTTTGTCATAAAAAAAAACCTAGAAATCAGTACGTGATAAACAACTGAAATGTTCAGTGAGTTTATGAGGGCAATGAAGACACTTAAAATTCCTGTTGTCAGAATGTAAAATGATGAGTAAAATTCACATTATCTCTGGGACTCATAGCTAGGGAAATCAACCTGGTGGTTAGAGCAACAGATCCGGTGCCATAAGGGTCGGTCTTGTCATCTGTGAAATGGGAATAAAACAACCTCACATTCTGCTGAGTGGATCAGATGAGATACTGAGTATGTGAGCTATGTTGGGCCAGCACTTTGGCAGTAGTAGGACCCTGGACTGTCAAACACTCAGGGGAAGGCTGAAGGTAGGTCTCATCTGTGTCTAGGAACAAGGCAAAGCAGCTGAGAAGGGGGTGCCACCTTTCTCTGGATACTCCCCTGTCTGCTGGGCACTCCTGTTCTGCTCTGTCCTGTATCCTCTGCTAACAGCTATTGATATGGAGTCGTGGTGACAAAGCCCTTCTGATTCCCTATTGTCCCCAAAGGGCCGAAGCCCCTACTTGACTGCTGTATGAGTGTGGATAAAGCCTCTCTCCCAACTTCAGAGTTGTGCCTACTCAGGTGGTACTGCTCCACAGCTGCTTGGGCTGCCCTGTATTCCGTAGTTCTTAGCATAGTCATTACCATTTTTAGTACATTTTATATTTGCTTATAGTTTCTTTTCTATTCAGAGGACTCGGATATTTGGGGTCCACTGGGGCTGTGTCCTGAGACTAATCTATGGACCAGAAAATGGATGGTTATTTGAATTGAACACTACGCCACAGTACCCCAAGGAAACCATATCTAAATTTACATACCTTTCTTAGTGTGAGTTTTCTAAAGTCTCCTGGCTGGCTTGCTATACAAAATCTAGGGACCTGTCCACATATAATCAGAGAGGGTTACACAACTGAGTTTCAAGCTGAAAATATCCCTTTCCATTTCAAACCAATTCCAACTGAAAAGGATAACAGTGCTCTTAAAAATATTAAAAATTCAATGTTAGGCATTTTATTTAACCCACCAGTATTTTCCTTTATCAAAAACACTTTCTTATTCATCCTGATATCCCTTACACTGTCCTTGACACATATACTTAGTAAATTATGATTGAATCAGGAGCCCTGAGTTTCTAGAGAGGTAACTGTTCATGGATTAGAAGACCCATTAGTGTTAGTAACGGTAATTCTCTCTAAAATTGATCTATAAACTCAATGCCATCCCAATAGAAATCCCAGCAAACTGGGATTCTAAAAGTTATATGGAAAAGCAAAGGACATAAGATAGCCAGAATATATTGAAAATGAAGAACAAAGTTGGAGGACTCAATGCCTGACTTCAAGACTAAGCTAAAGCTACAGTAATCAAGACTGTGGTATTGGCATAAGGATAGACATATAGATCAGTGGAATAAAACAGACATTCCAGAAATAGGTCCATAGGTATATAGATAATTCATTTTTAAAAAAGATCCCAAAGTAATTCAAGGGAGAAAAATAGACTTTTCAACAAATGATTCCAGAACAATTAGATGTTGTCTTAGCTCTGGCTGCTGTAACAAAAATACCATGGACTGTGTGGCTTAACAGCAAACATTTATTTCTCACAGTTCTGGAATCTGGGAAGTCTCAGATCTAGGCACTGACGAATTTGGTGTCTGGTGAGGCCTGATTCCTGGTTCATAAATAGATGTATTCACATGACAGAAGGGGCAAAGGGGCTTTCTGGGGTCTCTTTTATAATGGAACTAATCCCATTTGTGACACTTCCATCACATGGCCTAATCGCTTCCCAAAGATCCCACTTCCAAATACCATCACATTGGATGTTAGGATTTAACATATGAATTTTGGGGTTACACATTCAGTCTATAGTAGATAACCACATACCAAAAAAAGTACCTTTGCCTCACACCATATACAAAATATGAACTCAAAATGGCTCATAGATCAAAATGCAAAAACTAAAATTATAAATACTTCATTTAAAAATAGGAAAAAGGGCACTGGGTGGCTCAGTCGGTCAGGAATCTGCCTTCAGCTCAGGTCATGGTCCTGGAGTGCTGGGATCCAGCCCTGCATTGGGCTCTCTGCTCAGCAGGGAGCCTGCTTCTCCTCTCCCTCTGCCTGCCCCTCTGTCTGCCACTCTGCCTACTTGTGCTCTCTCTCTCTATCAAATAGATAAATAAAAAAAATCTTTAAATAAAAATAGAAAAAAATATGGAATAATCTGTAGTTTCAGAGCCAAATATTGCTTATTTAATGTTGTACTGGTTTAAAGACATTTGAAATTATTTTTCTGCCACTATCTACTTAATAAGTTCTAGTTTTTCCTACTAAGAAATGGAAAAAGGCAAATGCTAATGATAAAACATTTAAATGCAGACAATAACATTTAAAATATTTTTAGAGGGGTGCCTGGCTGGCTCAGTCAGTGGAGCTTGTGACTCTTGATCTTGGGGTCCAGAGCCCAAGAGGTTGTGAGTTCAAACCCCACACTGCGTGCAGAGACTACCTAGAAAATATATAAAATAAAATATTGTTAGAAAAAATAGGAATAAAGGGGTAATCCTGGGTTAGGCAAGCCTTTCATAGAAGGACGTAAGTGCTAATAAAAAAAAATTTGTAAATTGGACCACATAAATATTAAAATATTTTAAACAACTCTTCAAAAGCCATTAACATGTTAGGAAAATGAAAAGACAACTTCCACCTAGAAGAAGATAACTGATAAAGCATCTGTCTCCAGAATATACAAAGAAACCTTACAACTCAGTAATAATAAGACAAATAACAAGAAAATAATACAATTTAAAAATAAGCAAAAGATTTGAATAGACACTTCACTAAAGAAAAGATGAAGATGGCAAATGATCAGATGAAAACATGTTCAACATCATTAATTTTCAGGGAAATGAAAATTAATACCATAATGAGATACCACTACACACCTACTGGAGTGGCTAAACTAAAAAAACAAAAACAAAGAGGTGTTATTAAAAAGTCCTAGCAAGGATATGGCACAACTGGAATTCTCACTGTTGGTGGGAGTACAAAATGGCATGGCCTGGGGTTCCCGGCTGGCTTGTCAATAGAGTGTGCCACTCTTGATCATAGTTTGAGCCCCATGTTGGATGTAGAGTTTACTTTAAAAAATTGGGCAAAAATGGCATGGACACTCTAGAAAAGTTTGGCAACCATACATTTACCATATGACCCAATAATCCCACTCCTAGGTATTTACCCAAGAGTAATGAAAACATTAGTAGCTTTATTCATAACAGCTCACAACTGGAACGACAATCCAAATACCCCCCAAATGGTGAATGGATAAATAAGAAAAAACTACTGGTTCATGCAAAAACATGAATGACTCAAACTCATTAGGCTAAGTAGCCAGACAAAAAAAAAGCTATACTCTGGTTTGCTTCCATTTATAAAACATTCTGGAAAAAGCAAAACTATAGAGACAGAAATCAGGTTGATTCTCAACTGTAATTTTGGATGTTGTTCCTAACTGTAGGAACTTTAAGCCTTATCATCTGCCTCTTCTAGCCCCATCCCCAACCCAAGGCCACCCAATACCCTTTAATACATTCTCTTTCCGCTCAAATTAGCCAGAGTTGGTTTCTGTGGCTTGTAACTAAGTAACTGAATATCTAATGCCTTGTATTCCCTCCATTCAATTTTTCTAAAATTTGTCAGAAATTCAAAGTTCTTTTTCTGTAATCAACTCACAAAATGATTAAGCCAGCCTGTGCCCTCATTAAAAAAAATGGGGGGGGGCGCCTAGGTGGCTTAGTTGGTTAAGCGTCCAACTCTTGGTTTCAGCTCAGGTCAGGATCTCATGGGTTGTGGGATCGAGCACTAAGTTGGGATCCTCGCTCAGCAAGGAATCTGTGTGAAAGAGTCTCTCCCTCTACCCCTCCCCCAGTCTCTCTCTCTCACTCTCTCAAAATAAATAAGAGCTTCATTTCTAAAAAAAATTTTTTTGTGCTTTGTGGTTTTATTTTCTGGACTATTTATGTTTAGTGACTGTTCTTCAATGTTACAGCATCCTAATTGTTAATGGCACAGGGTCAAAATTGTTCAAAGTTTGACTCTCTGAACCCCTCGCTGTCTGTGCAAAAGTCTGGTTATCTCAATTACTTTTTCAAAGAGGGACTTGCCCATCTAACCCCAAAGAAATTTAGGGTTCAGGACCCAGGAGAGAGAGAGCCTGATGCTGACCAGTTTTCATAGGCTCTTGGGAAAATATTATTTGTCAGAGGCAGCATAGAAAAGATCAGGCTCTGGGTGCTTGGATGGCTCAGTCACCTAAGCATCCAACTCTTGGTTTCAGCTTAGGTCATGCTCTTGGGGTCTTGAGATCAAGCCCCACATGGGGCTCCATGCTCCTCAGCACGGGGTCTGCTTGAGATTCTCTCTCCCTCTGCCCCTGCCCCCCCCACTCTCTCTCTTTCTCAAATAAATAAATCTTTTAAAAAAGAGAAAAGACCAGTCTCAGCTGGTCTGAAGGTGTCTACTGAGTTACCTCAATTGAAAAAAAAGATGGGGCGCCTGGGTATCTCAGTAGGTTAAGCGCCTGCCTTCGGCTCGGGTCATGATCCCGGGGTCCTAGGATTGAGCCCCGCGTCAGGCTCTCTGCTCAGGGGTGAGTGTGATTCTCCCTCTCACTCTCCCTCTGTGCTCTTTCTCTCCCAAATAAATAAATAAAATCTTTAAAAAAAAAAAAAAAGAAAAAAGAAAGAAAATATCAAGCAGTGTTCAGGCACCAGCTGACGAAAGGTATCTGGATGGTCATGAAGACACAGGGGCACAGGGTTCCTTCATGATGGATGTCCTGAACAAGTTTCTGCCTGTTTTTTACCACTGGGAGGATCTTGACATCTAGGCCACATTCCCTTCTAAATAGTACATATCTATATATTCGGATAGTGAGTGTACCCACTGGGGGCATCCACTGCAGAGAAAGCTCTCAATAATTAGGAGGAAAAAAATGACCATCTCTGTAGATATCACTCGGTTTTTCCTCTCGGCAAACCCTGTGTTTGCTCAATAAGTCCATGTAAAGTGGCCACGGAAGCAAGAATAGAGCTACGCAACAACGCAGGAATATCAACTCCTCTTACCAACCTGATCCGACTACTGTCACAGCTGAGTACAGAACCTGCCCACAGTAGAGGCCAAAGCTAAGCCACTAATATGGCACCATTTCCAGGGGGTAACAGACATCCACTTGGAGACGGTTGATTACAGTGGACCTTTTCCACCACAGGAAGACAGTGCTTTGTCTTTAAATGGAAATAATTACACTTTCTTAGATACCAGTTTTATTATGATATAATTCACATGCCACAAAATTTACCCCCTTTTAAAGTACACAATTCAGGTATATTAGTATATTCACAAAGTTGTGCAACCATCACCACTATCTAATTTTAGAGTATCCTCATCATCCCCAAAAGAAACCCTATACGTTAGCAAACGTTATATATTCTCCTCCACTTCCATCCTCACCCTACCCAGTAAGTGGTAACCACTAATCTACCTTCTCTGTTGCTATGGATTTGGCAATTGTGGACATTTAATACAAATGGAATCATACAACATGTGGTCTTTTGTGACTAGCTTCTTTCAATCAACATGATGTTTTGAAAGTTCATCTATATTGTACATGTATCAGTACTCCATTCCTTTTTACTGCCTGATAGTATTCCATTAGATGGTATATCACATTTATTTACCCATTCGTCAATTGATGAACATTTGGGTTGTTTTCGTTTTTGGCTACAATGAATAATGTTACTATGAACATTTGTATAACTGCTATTGTTTGAACATGTGTTTTAACTCTTTGGAGTATACACCTAGGAGTAGAATTGCTGGGTTGTATGGTAATTCTATGTTTAACATTTTGCGGAACTACCAAATGGTTCAAAGTGGCTGCACCATTGTACATTCCCACCAACAATGTATGAGGTTCCAATTTCTTCACATTCTCAGCAGGACTTGCTATTGAGTGTCTTTTTATTTTACCTATCCTTGCTGATATGAAGTGATATCTTACTGTAGTGTGATTTGCTTTTCCCTAACAGGTAATATTGAACAGTTTTCATGGGCATAGTCACCATTTGTATATCTTCTTTACAGAAAGGTATGTTCAAAACATTTGCCCATTTAAAAAATAAATTTGATTACTTGTCCTTTAATTATTGACTTGTAATAGATCTTTATATATTCTGGATAGAAGTCCCTTATCAGATATTTGATTTGCCAGTATTTTCTCTCATTCTGTAGGTTGTTTTTTAACTTCCTGGATGGTGTCCTTTGAAGCATAAAAGTTTTTGTTTTGACTAAGCCCCCAATTCATCTATTTTATCTTTTGTTGCCTAATGCTTTGGGTATCGTGTCTAAGAAAATATTGCCTAACGTGTGATCATGAATGTTTACTCATACGTTTTCTTCTAAGAGTTTTATAGGCTCAGCTTTCACACTTAGAACTATGATTCATTTTGAGTTCTCATAGGATGTGACGTAGGGGTTCAAATTAATTCTTTTGCATGTAGAGATCCAGCTGTCCTAGCACCATTTCCTTAAAAAACCTATTCTTTCCCCCATTGAATTATCTTGGCACATTTGTCAAAAATCCATTGACCACAAATATGATGGTTTAGTTCTAGGCTCTGAATTATATTTTATTTTTCTATACACCTATCCTTATGTAAGTACCACACTGCCATGATTATTGTAGCTTTGTAATAAACTTGGAAATACAAAACTATGAGGCCTCCAATTTTCTCCTTTTTCAATATTGTTTTGACTATTCTGGGTATTTTGGATGTCCAAAAGAATTTTGGGATCAGCTTGTCAAGTTCTGAAAAGATGTCAGCGGGAACTCTGATAAGTATTGCAGTAAATCTGCAGGTCAATTTGGGAAGTATTGCTAAATTAACAATATTAACACAGAATATCTTTACATTTATTTAGGTCTTAATTTCTTTAAACAGCATTTAAAAATTTTTTCAGTGCACAGTGCTTACATTTCTTCGGTTAAATTTATTCTCGAGTATTTTATTTTTTTATCCTATTGTAAATAGAATCATTTTCTTAATTTTCTTTTTTTAAAGATTTTATTTACTTATTTGAGAGAAAGAAAGCACAAGTGGGGAGGAGGGGCAGAGGGAGAGGGAGAAGCAGACTTCATGCTGTGCAGGGAGCCCAGACATGGGACTCCATCCCAGAACCCTGAGATCATGACCTGAGCCAAAGGCAGACACTTAACCAAGTGAGCCACCCAGGCGCTCCATTTTCTTAATTTTCATCTTCAGATAGTTCAATGCTAGTGTACAGAAATATAACTCATTTTGTATATCATTGTGGTATTCTGTAACCTTTCTGAATACACTTACTAGTTTTAAAAGCTTTCTTGTGTGTGCATACCTTTGGAATATTATTTACAAAATTATGCTGTCTATGAATATGGATTTACTTTTTCCTTCAAATCTGGATGCCTTTTATTTCTCTTTCTTGACTAATTGCCCTGGCTAGAGCCTCCAGTATAATACTGAATAAAAGTATGGGGATAAAAAATTCTTGTCTTGTTCCTGGTCTTAAGGAAAAAGCATTAAATCTCTCACTACGAAATACAATGTGAGGTGTAGTTACATTATATCTCTACTGGGTTGAGGAAGTTCCCATTTTGTCAAATGCTTTTTCTGTGTCTAGTGAGATGATCATGTGATTTTTTTTCTTTATTGTATCAATATGGCATTTTATGTTGGTTGATTTTCACATGTCAAATGAACTTGCATTCCTGGGGTGGATTCCACTTGGTCATGGTATCCTTTATACATGATGCTGGATTATTTTGTTAGTGTCTACTGTCTATATCCATAAGGCATACTATACTGTTCTGTAGTTGTCTTTTTTGATATTTTTATCTGGTTTGGTATCAGGGTAATGCCCACATTATAGATCGTGTTGAAAAGTGTCTTCTCTCCTATTTTTGGAAGAATATTACAGGTTTATTATTAATTTTTCTTTAAAAGTTTAATAGAATAAACCAGTGAAGCTGTCTGGGCCTGGGCTTTTCTTTGTGAGGTTTTTTGGATTACTAATTCAATCTCTTTACTTGATATAGGTCTATTCAGATTTTCTAATTCTTCTTGAATCAGCTTCAGTACAGTATATCTTTTTAGAGAAATGTCCATTTCTTATAGGTTATTTAATTTGTTGACTTGTAATTATTCATAGATTTCCCTTAAAAAATATTCATTTCTGTAAGGTCAGCAATGATGTCCCCACTTTTGTTTCTGATTTTAGTAATGAGAATCTTCTTGCTTTTTCTTAGTTAGTGTAGCTAACAGTTTGTTAATTTTGTTGACCTTTTTAAAGAAGCAATTTTTGTTTCATTGTCTCTATTTTCCTGTACTGTATTACATTTATTTCCACACTAATCTGTATTATTTACTTCCTTCTGTTTGCTTTGGTTTAGTTTGTTCTACCCTTTTTTCCAGTAACTATGTTAAACCGTAGAGTAAGTCTCAAAATATTTAAAAAGTATTGAATTCATACAAATATGTTCTATGACCAAAATGGGATGAAATTAGAAATCAGTAACATGTGCACATGTGGGGAATTCACAAATATTCAGGAAATAAAAAACACACTCCTAACAAACCAATAGATCACAAAGGAAGTGGATTACACTATAATTTGAGATGAAAGAAATTGAAAACACTACATACCAAAATTTACAGGATGCAGTTAAAGCAGAACCTAGGGAAAAAATTGTAGCTGTAAACACCCATATTTTATTTTATTTTTAAAGATTTTATTTATTCATTTATTTATTTGAGAGAGAGAGAGGGAGGGGCAGAGGGAGAGGGAGAAGCAGGCCTTCCACAAGCAGGGAGCCTGACGCAGGGCTCGATCCCAGGACCCCGAGATCATGACCCATCTTTTAAAAAGATCTCAATAACCTAATCTTCCACCTCAAGAAACTGTGAAAAGAAAACCAAACTGAACACAAAGCAAGTTGAAGGCAGGAAATAAAGACTAGAGTAGAAATTAATGAGATAGGAAACAGAAAAACAGTAAAGAAAATCAGTGAAACCAAAATTTAGTTCTTTGAAAAGAACAACAAAGGCAACAAATCATTAACTGCGTTGAACAACAAAAAGAGAGAAAAAAGTGATAAGATTCACATTACTAAAATCAGGAATGAAAGAAGGGACACCACTATCAACCTTACACAAATAAAGAATTGTAAGACAATACTATAAATAATCGTATGACAATGAATTACATAACCTAGATGAAATGGACATTCCTAGAAGGAGTTAAACTACCAAAACCAAGTCAAGAAGAAATACAAAGTCTGAATAGACCTATAACAAGTAGAGAGATGAAATTTGTTATTAAAAAAAAAAAACTTTCTGTGAAGAAAAGCCCAGGATTAGATAGCTGCACTGGTGAATTCTATTGTGATATTGTGGTTTATAATAAGAAATATATATTTGGTCTCTGTCCTGTTACTGGGGCAGAGCTCCTAAAACCCTTGGAACTTCTTTTTTTTTTTTTTAAGATTTTATTTATTCATTTGACAGAGATAGAGACAACCAGCGAGAGAGGGAACACAAGCAGGGGGAGTGGGAGAGGAAGAAGCAGGCTTCCAGCAGAGGAGCCTGATGTGGGGCTCGATCCCATAACGCCGGGATCACGCCCTGAGCCGAAGGCAGACGCTTAACCACTGAGCCACCCAGGCGCCCCAACCCTTGGAACTTCTTAAGTGAAAAGAGCAATAAAGGTGTCTTATTATTCATAACAAGTCCTTTTCAACCATACCAGTTTATATTAATGAGATGACCTTTGAAAACTCCCTAGGTAACCTAAGGACGGAGGCTCATTGTCAAGGGAACTGACCATAATTAGAGGGGTGGAACTTTCAGCTCATCCTCCCCCATCCCACCTCAGGAGAGGGAAAGGGAGCTAGAGGTTAATTGCCAAAGGCCAATTATTTAATCAATCATGCCTATGTAATGAACCTCCATAAAAATCCCTGAATATGGGGTTCAAGAAGCTTCCCAGTTGGCAAGCACACGGAGGTTCTGGTAGAGTAGCTCTCCCAGAGAAGCTCTACATCCTTTCTCACATACCTTGCCCTATTATCTCTTCTATTTGGCCGATCCTGAGTTATAACCTTTTATAACAAACTGGTAATCTAGTAAGTAAAATGGTTTCCTGAGTTCTATGAGCTGCTCTAGCAAATAAGTTAAATCTGAGGTGGGGGTCATGGGAGCCTCCAATTACAGCCAGTCAGTCAGAAGCACAGGTATCCTGGACTTGCAATTGGCATCTGAAGTGGCAATGGGTGTGGGGCTGTAGAACTACTCTGTGGGCTATGATGCTATCTCCTGGTAGACAGTGTCAGAATTGAGTAGTTAACACACAGGGCACTCAGCAGGTGTTGCAAAATTGCCTGATGTGTGGAAAACCCACACGTCTGCTGTCAGAGTAAAATAGGATTGTAGTAGAGTACTGAGAGTAGAGGAGACTCACAAGAGCATGTTTTTTCTTTATATCTACTAGTGTTTAAAGAAGAGTAAACGCTAATACTTTACAAATCTCCCAAAGTATTGTTAAAAGATAAACTGAGGCATATTAACATTTTTAAGAGTTTGAGCAAACATCAACTCAAATTGAACAGTGTCAAATTGGAACAGGTTAGGAGTGCTCCACAGACAGGAGCCAGGGGCAGGATTTTTATAGAGAAGATGCAGAAGCAAAATGAGGAAATTATTTAATTGGATATCTTAAGTGGTTGCATTATCTGGGAAGTCTAATTGGCTCTTTGTGATTGGTTGTTCTTCTTAACCTTGAGGTAGTTATAGGAACTGACTCTGGTTTAGGTTTTGGTTTGCTTAACTAGTCTACCAAGTCATTAGGGCCACTTCAGTCTAATGATCTCCTTGTTCAATTACTTTAATAATTCCCTCCTTTTGGTCATCCTCTCATTTGGTATTAGCGTCACTCTCCATCACCAACAGGTTTAAACTATTCTTGTCTCGTGAAAGTCATTAAGTTATGATGCCAGTTTTGTGGAAGAATTGTTTTTGCTATTCCATTTTGTTGTTCATCTTGTTTGTTTGTCCAAGTACAGTGAGACCATCTGCTGTATGCTGATGGCAGTGAATATGTATTTAAGACCCTTGAGAGAACACAGCACACCAGGGAGACTACAGTGATGACTACCAGGGGATAATGCCAAAAGACTGAAGTATGTTCCTTAATCAGGGGCCCCATGAACCAAACCAATCGATAGCAAATAAATTAAAGAATGTACCTGAAGAGACATGAACCTGTTTTAGCCAAGTGGCCTGTTTGTTAATTCCCTGTATTTGCTACAATACCAGAGGTGCTGATCCAGGTACCTCAGGAGGCATTTGCTATAGCACAAACTCCTCCATGTTCAGCCAACAAGTAATCTAAAGCCTCCAAAGCAAGAAAGCCTAGGGACTTTTGTTGTGCACCTATGGCCTTAGTGTTAGATTCAGTGATATTTACCAGAGTTAAAGAACATCATCTTCCTTTTTAAAAAAAGATTTTATTTATTTATCTGACAGAGAGAGAGAGAGAGAGAGCACAAGCAGGGGGAGTGGCAGAGGGAAAGGGAGAGGCAGGCTCCCAGCTAAGCAGAGAGCCCGATGTGGGACTCGATCCCAGGACCCCAGGATCATGACCTGAGCTGAAGGCAGATACTTAACTGACTGAGCCACCCAGGTATCCCAAGAACATCACCCTCCTGTGCATTAACAGACAGAAAAAGGGAATAGCTAAAAGGCAAAAATAAATACAAAGTTTTCATATTAAAGAAGATCTTGACCCATGATATTGGGAGAGATGTCCACCTCAAGATGCCATCTGCTTCTGGGGAGGAACTTCCCTAGTTAATTTTAGATCTCCAGCTGGTGTGCAGTCCAAGAGTCTGGAGATGCCGTTATTTATTTATTTATTTATTTATTTATTTATTTATTTATTTATGTTTAAGATTTTATTTATTTATTTGAGAGAGAGAGAGAGAGCGGGTGGAGGGAGAGGAGGAGGGAAAGAATCCCAAGCAGATTCTGTGCACTGAGCACAAAGCCCTATGCAGGGGTCTATCTCATGACCCTGAGATCACAACCTGAGCCGAAACCAATAGTTGGACACTTAACTGACTGAGCCACCCAGGAGCTCCTGAAAGAGCCCTTTTCAATTGGGAGATGTGGACCTAAGGTTCAAGGCCCTGAAGTTTGGTGCCACATGGCTAGTGAAGAGAACCTCTTATGATCCCTTTCAACACGGATCCAGGGCACTCTGTTCTTAGTGATTCCAGGTCAGAAAGGTGGGAGAAAGTTGTAAACATTAGTTTGGAGAACTGTAGCCAATATTTAGAAAAATTGGAAAAATTAATAATCTAGCCCAGTTTACAGATAGATAACAAAACCTCAAAAAAAGATAAGCAGAACTAGAATCTAATATTCACAAAAGTGGGTTATAGTTTTCTATGAAACATAACTTTTCTCTCTACAGTTACCCATATTTCTAGCAAAGATAATCACAGTAAGACTAATTTGTTAGCAAAATAAGTCTAGTCTTATTAAACTTGGCCCGGTTATTTATAGAAGTACAGCAAGAATAGTCATTGACCATATAGGCTATTTTTAAGTCTCCTTGCTAAAACTATTCACAAGGAAACTCAGATAGGACTTTTTAAAAAGTTTTTATTTAAATTCCAGTTTAGTTAACACACAGTGGAATATTAGTTTCAGATGTACAATATAGTGATTCAGCACTTGCATACATCACCCAGTGCTCATCAAAACTGCACTCTTTAATCCCCATCACCTATTTCACCCATCCCCCCCACCCACCTCCTCCCTGGCAACCATCAGTTCTCTATAGTTAAGAGTCTGTTGATTGGCTTGCCTCTCCTTTTTTCCCCTTTGCTCATTTGTTTTATTTTTTAAGTTCCACATATGAGTGAAATCATATGGTATTTGTGTTTCTCTGACTGACTTATTTCGCTTAGTATAATCTCTCTAGTTCCATCCATGACATTACAAATGGCAAAATTTCATTCTTTTTATAAGTAATATTCCATTGTATGTGTATTACCACATCTTCTTTATCCATTCATCAGCCGATGGACACTTGGGCTGTTTCCAAAATTTGGCTGTTGTAGATAATGCTGCATAAACATCAGGGTGCATATACCCTTTGAATTAGTATTTTTGTATTCTTTGGGTAAATACCTAGTAGTGCAATTGCTGGATCAGATTAGAGTTTTAAAAGCCTCTCAAGCTCCTTTACGTGTAAAGTTAGCTTGTGCATTTGAGATTTTCCTAATTTTCTGAGAGAGGCTTGGACAGCTATGTATTTCCCTCTTAGGACCGCCTTTGCAGTATCCCATAAGTTTTGGACTGAAATGTTTTCATTCTCATTAGTCTCCATGAATTGTTTAAGTTCTTCTTTAATTTCCCGGTTGGCCCAATCACTCTTTAGCAGGATGCTGTTTAACTTCCAAGTGTTTGAATTCCTTCTAAATTATTTCTGAATAGCCAAACTGTGGAAGGAGCTGAGATGCCCTTCAACAGATGAATGGATAAAGAAGATGTGGTCCATATATACAATGGATTATTCAGCCATCAGAAAGGCAGGCAAAGCAGCAGGCAGAGGGAGAGGGAGAAGCAGGCTCCCCGCTGAGCAGGGAGTCCATGTGGGGCTTGATGCCACCCAGGACCCTGGGATCGTGACCTGAGCTGAAGGCAGACACTTAACTGACTGTGCCACCCAGGGGTACCCACCATTTGCATCGACATGGATGGAACTGGAGGGGATTATGCTAAGTGAAGTAAGTCAAGCAGAGAAAGACAATTATGTGAAACATAAGCAATAGCACAGAGGCCCGTAGGGGAAGAGAGGGAAATCTGAAGGTGGAGAAATCAGAGAGGGAGATGAACCATGAGAGACTATGGACCTCAGGAAACAAACTGAGGGTTTCGGGCGGGGGGGGGGTGAGGGGATGGGGTAACAGGGTGATGGGTATTAAGGAGGGCACGTGTTGTGATATGCACTGGGTGTTATACACAACTAATGAATCATTGAACACTACGTCAAAAATTCATGATGTGCTATACAGTGGTTAACTGAACATAATTAAAAAAAAAATATATATATATATATGCCTCTCAAGGCTAGAAAGCCAAGCCAAGGACTTGCCAGATGTCACCTGAGATAACCTATAGATTTGGATGAATTCCTCTCTTCCCTGAAGGTTACTAAAATACACTAGTATACCTGGGGCCTCAGGATGTGACCTTTCTTACTTGATATATCTGGGAACCCTGTAAGGAAGATATTAGGCAGTCTTTCCAAGGGGCTTTATTGGCTCCATAAAGTCAACCTTAGTTCCTTAAAGCTGTCTGGTCATATCTGATTTTATGCAGATCATTCTCAACTATGATATTCCAGTCAAAGTCTCAGTAATACAACCAATGCTTTCAATTGTATCCTGCTACAAGAAAAACAGATTTTTATTGAATGTATGCAAATTATTTTATTGTCACAGAAGTAAAAAGAAAAAAAAACTGACTTAGAGTTTCCAAATGCTGGAAGGATCAAGTAGGAAGAAAAGATAAATATTTTGATTCTGTTTATAAAAGAATAATTTACCAAATCACGGAGCTTAAAAGAAAAGAGAAAAAGATATCTTTAAATCTGGAAAACAAAACAACAAAGAACCAGAGTTTTTTTCAAACAAAAAGTCATAAAAATTATAATCATCCTCACCAGTTCATTAAATACCATGTTAATTCTTGTTCTACTTGAATCTAATTTTTCCATTAGAGTTCTAGAAATTCTTATCCAATTTAGTGGTATGATCTTAACAATTACCAGAACAATGTATTTTAGAATACTTGGCAGAGTCCTGTCCCGAATCTCTTTGAGGATGAAACACTTCTACAAAAGCATCAGAGTAAAATAATAATTGCCTGCAAATGACAAAATGACTTCAAAAATGGCTGTGGTTAAAGATCTGATGAGAGTTTATTTGAAAAGAAAATTTAGTTATCTCTGTGGCATACAGCAATTTCAGATAGTAATTGTACAATGAGCATATTGACAAATTCCTATGAACTTCAAACAATTGCAGAATATTTATAATAGTAATATATACCCATACGTATATAACCTAAGAAGGCTTATCGCCACTTCTTACTTGGCAATGCTTCCCACGTAATTTAACACACCAAATAAGCCTAATTAGTTCAATATCTCTCTTTTACAAGGTGAGAGAAAAATATTTTGAGATTTTCCATGGACTTCTAGGAAGTCTCAAAGTTAGCCTAAGGTAAAAAAAGACTCTACTTTGAAAAGCTGTCAAAAATGTCAAAAGATTTGAACATTTTATTAAATAGGATCACAAATCATTATGAAACAATATTTATTTATTTATTTAACCAAAGTGACAATAAAAGATTTTAAAGGCAAATACAGAAGGTTACAATGTTGTAAACAAAATGTAACACTTTTCATATTGAGAAGACTGTTCTCTCATGCAATCGAAGACCTTAATAAAGACAACAGGAAGCACAGGAAATTATTTTGGCAAGACACAAAATTTTTTCTTCCCAGGCAGATTGCCCAAAAGGTAAGGAAAAACATTTCACAATCTCTTCTCAAGAGCCAACCAACAGTCCAAGAAAACTTTGTCTTTTTAACAGAGAGAAAAACAAATTCAAATTTTGCACCAGTGTACTTTTGATATCAAGGCTCATTCTTTAAAAACCTATGAATAAATCTATTCTAATCATAGCCAGCTTGACCACACATAAAATTCCTTTCCCAAGATTCCATTTGCACAAACCTTCCATCCATTCAGTTTTTGTCCTGTATTTTCCTCTTTCTCATTCTGGAACTACCAGTCATTCTACTTTAGGACAAAATTACTCTCTTTTTCCCTTAACAAAAACAATTCCTTCATACTTTTCCTTATCCAAAAAACACATCCTATCTATGCTAAGCAAAATAAGTCAGAGAAAGAAATACCATATGATTTCACTCATATGTGGAATTTAAGAAACAAAACAGATGAACATAGGAGAAGGGAAGGAAAAATAAGATAAAAACAGGGAGGCAAACCATAAGAGACTCTTAACTATTGGAAACAAAGAGGGTTGCTGGAGGGGAGGGGGATGGGGGGATCAGGGTGATGGGCATTAAGGAGGGCACTTGATGTTATGAACACGGGGTGTTATATGTAACTGATGAATCAGTAAATTCTACCCCTGAAATTAATAATACAGTATATGTTAACTAAATTGAATCCAAAAAAAACTTTGAAATACCCTATTTTCCTTACCTACTTTTTATACACAGCTGTTACCTTTCACCCTTATTATTTCTACCCGTTTTAATTTACATATATTGATTAGCATTCTTAATCTTTAGAAACCATAATTTTTAAAAAAATATCTTTGAAAGATTTTATTTATTTATTTGAGAGAGAAAGAGAGTGAGCATGAGCAGGGGGAGGGGGAGGGGCAGAGGGAGAGGGAGAAGCACACTCCCCCCTGAGCAAGGAGCCTGACATGGGCTTGATCCCTGGATCATGACCTAAGCCCAAGGCAGATGCTTAACTAACTGAGCCACTCAAGTAGCCCAGAAACTGTAATATCTAATGAAAACTAAGAAGTAAGCAATTGTGGACTGCCTATTACGCTAACATTGTATGGATTGGCAAATTTATAAATATATTTCATAACTTCTAGAAGTGTATTCTTCCTCATAGTAAATTTTTCAATATGATTATGATTACATTAACAACACAGAAGAGGGAGAAACGCTTCCCAATTAATTCTATGAGACTAGTATCACCCTGATATCAAAACAAGACTAGGTATAATAAGAAAACTACAGACCAATACCTTTTATAAATTAGACGCAAAACCCTCAACAAATTACTAGCAAATTGAATCCAGCAATATATAAAAATTATTATAAGCAATGACCAAGTAGAATTTATCCCAGAAATGTAAATTTAGTATAATACACAAGTCAGTCAATATAAGCCATCATATTAACAGAATGAAAGCCAAAAACCACAAGATCATCTCAACAGATGCAGTAAAACATTTGACAAAATCCAGCACCCTGTCATGATAAAAATATTCAACAAACTAGAAATACTAAAGAACTTCTTCAACTTGATAAAAGACATCTACCAAAAACATACAACTTATATCACACTTAAGGGAGAAAGACTAAAAATGTTCCCTCTAAGAACAGAAACAAGATGAGGGTGTTCTCTCTGGCCATTTTTACAGATTGTACTACAAGTTGTATAGTCAAGAAAAAGAAGTAAAAAGGCATCCAGTTAGGAAATAAATAAGTAAAAGGATCTCTATTTGAAGATAATATAATCTTATATGTAGCAAATCCTAAGGAATCCATTAAAAAACTATGAGGGCTAACGTATTAGTGGAATACTGTGGCAGTATACAATATCAATATATAAAAATCAATTGTATTTCTTTACATTAGGAATTAACAATCTGAGAGGCGCCTGGGTGGCTCAGTCCTTAAGCGTCTGCCTTTGGCTCAGGGCATGATCCCTGCTCCGCTGGGGGCCTGCTTCTTCCTCTCCCACTCCCCCTGCTTGTGTTCCCTCTCTCACTGGCTGTCTCTCTCTCTGTCAAATAAATAAATAAAATCTTAAAAAAAAAGAAAAGAAATTAACAATCCGAAAGTGAACTTGAGAAAATAATTCCATTTACTGTGGCATCAAAAACAAAAACATTGTTAGTAATATATATAACAAAAGAAATTCCAGACTTAAAAATTGAAAACACAAACCGCTATTTAAAAAAAAAATTAGAAGGGGCACCTGGGTGGTTCAGCCAGTTAAGCGTCCAACTCTTGATTTTGGCTCACGTCATGATCTCAGGGTTGGCTCCGTGCTCAGCAGGGAGACTGCTCAGGATTCTCTTTCTCTCTCTCCCTTTGCCCTTCCCCTGCACGCTTGGGCTCTCTCTCTCTCTCTCAAATAAATAAATAAACCTTTTAAAAAATTTTTTAAAAATAAAGAAGACCTAAATAAAGGGAAATCCCATGTTCATGGATTGAAAGACAGTATTGTTCAGATGGCAATATCAATCTACAGATTCAGTGCAATCCCTATCAAAATCCCTTCTGGCTTCTATGTGAAAAATGACAAAATAATTCCAAATTCACGGGATCCAGAACAGAAAAAAATCATCTTAGAAAGAATAATATTGGCTATCTCATACTTCCCAATTTCAAAACTTGCTACAAAATAACAATAATCAGGACAGTGTGGTACTGCTATGAGGACAGATAATATAGGTCAATGGAAAAGAACTGAGAGCCTAAGAGTAAACCCTCATATTTAAGCTCACTTGATTTTTGACAAATGTGCCAAGGTAACTGAAGGGGAAAGAACAGTTTTGAAACTAAAGTGGTGGAACAACTGGATATCCACATGCCACAGATTGAATTTAGACCACTACATCATAAATATACCAAAATTAACTATCTGGGTCATAAGTATTAACATAAGAGCTAAAATTATAAAACCCTTAAAAGAAAACATAGGAGGAAATCTTCATGACCTTGGGCTTAATAATGCTTTCTTAAATATGACAACAAAAGTATGTGCGACAAAAGATAGGATATATTAGACATCATCAAAATGAAAAAGTTTTGTGTTTTCAATGATACCATTAAGAAAATGAAAAACCCCAAAGAATGGGAAAAAGTACTTGCAAATCATATATTTGATAAATAACCCTAAGATATAAAGAACTCTAGAAATTCAACCCTAAGAAGACAAATGACCCAATTTAAAAATGGGCAAATTATTTGAATAGACATTTCTCCAAAAATATACAGATAACCAATAAGCTCATTTAAAAAAGCTCAATATCATTAATCATTAGGGAAATGCAAATCAGAATCAAAAGGAGATAACAGTTAACATATAATATGATGGCAAAATGAAAAGGATGGAAAATAATTTTGACAAGGATGATGAGAAACTGGATCCCTTACACATTGCTGATGGGAATGTAAAATGCTGCACCCGATTTGGAAAATAGATTGGTAATACTTCAAAATGTTAAACATAGACTTATCATATGACCTAGAAATTCTATTCCTTGGTATATACTCAAGAGTAATAAAAAGATATGGCAACATAAAACTTAAACATAAATATTCATAGCAGCATTGTTTATAATAGCCAATAGAAAATTGGAAAAACCCCAAATGTCTATCAATTGATGAGTAGATTAAACAATATGTGGTATATCATATAACAGAATATATTTGACAATAAAAGGAAGAAGTATAGGGACACCTGGGTGGCTCAGTCGGTTGAGCGTCTGCCTTCAGCTTGGGTGGTGAGCCCAGGGTCCTGGGATCAAGTCCTGCATCAGGCTCCTTGCTTGGCGGGGAGCCTGCTTCTCCCTCTGCCTGCCGCTCCCGTGCTTGAGCTCTCTCTCTTTCTGACAAATAAATAAATTAAATCTAAAAAAAAAGGAAGAAGTACTGATACATGCTATTACATGGATAAGCCTTGAAAACAATATGCTAAGTCAAAGAAGTCAGCCACAGAAGACCCTATATTGTATTATTAAATTTCTAAGAAATTGCCGTATCAGCAAATCTGTAGAGATGGAAAGTAGATTAATGGTTGCTTGGGGTTGGCAGTAGGGTGGGGAAAGAAAATGACTGGTAGTGAAAACCAGGTTTCTTTTTGGGATAATAAAAATGTTCTTTTTTAAAAGATTTTATTTATTTATTTCATAGAGAGCAAGAGAGTACAAACAGGGTGAGCCACAGAGGGAAAGAAGCAGGCTCCCAGCCTGACGAGGACGATGAGGACAAGGATGAAAACAAGGATGAGGACAACAACTCAGGAGTCAATCCCAGTCCCCTGGGATCATGACCTGTGGTGAAGGCAGATGCTTAACTGACTGAGCCACCCTGTCGCCCCGGGATAATAAAAATGTTCTAAAATTAGATTGGGTGATGGTTGCCCAACCCTAGGGATATACTAAAAACCACTGATTTGTACACTTTACTTGAATGAATTATATAGCATATAAACTATATCTCAATAACACTGTTAATGAGAAGTGATTATACAATAAAAACAACAATGTATTGTGTTATAACATATGTAGAAGTAAAAATAAGACAACAAAAAAAAAAGATGAGAGGCGGAAATACATGGTTGTAAACTTCTTCCATTATCCATGAAGTCATATAATATTATTTGAAGGTATATTTTGTGATGATATAAAAGAAATAAAAGAAATACTGCAAACTCCAGAGTCATGGCTCAGATATTTTATCTGGGGGGGAGAAGCAGGCTGTAAACAGAGAGCTTTAAATCTCTTCCCAAAGGAAATGACTTCATTTGCAGCACCACATCTGAGTTTATACTTATGAGGTGACTCACAGGCCCCTAGATAGCTTCAGAATGGGGGCTGTTCACCAAAAAGACCAAACAAATTATTAGAAGGTTGGAACGTTCAGTCCCATCTCCCCTCTCCCCTCTCCCAACCTCTCAGGAGGGAGAGGGGCTGGAGATTGAATTCAATCACCAGACCAATGATTTAATTAATCATGCCTATGTAATGGAATATCCATAAATCTCCCTTAATGACTGGGTTTGGGGACCTTCCAGGCTGGTGAACACATCAATGTGCTAGGAAAGTGGTGGGCCTGGAGAGGGCACGGAAATCCTGCACCACTCCCAACCCCCCAATAGTCTGCTCTATGTTTCTCTTCCATTTAGCTGTTTCAGAGTTGTATCCTTTAAAATAAACCAGTACCAGTAACTAAAGCACTTTCTTGAGTTCTGTGAGTTGTTCTAGTAAAGTACTAAAACTGAAGAGGGGGTCATGGGAACCTACACATTTGTAGTTGGCTGGGCAGAAGGGTGGGTAGCCCGGGCACCCCATTTGTGGCAAGTCTGAAGTGGGGGCACTCTTGCCAAACTGAGCCCTTAACCTATGAGGTCTGCACTAACTAGTGAGTTAGTGCCAGAATTGGATTGAATTGTAGGAAAACCAGTTGGTGTTGGAGAATCAGAGAACTGGTTGGTGTTGAAAAACACAACGCCTTTGGTGTCAGAAGTAGTGCCAGGTAACACCACACATGGTGAAAAACAATTGAGAGGACACTGGTAGATTCACTGCAAATAGAGACTAAACTGTAGGTCAGCTCATTTACCAGAGAAATCTGAAAGAGAAATCTAAGAGAAGACCTCCGAGCAGAACTAATCTCGGTCTGTAGAACAATTTATGCCTCAGGGCATTGTTGAAAACAATAGAGCAATCAGCACACATTAGTGATGTTTAACAGGCACGTGTGGTCAGGGAAGTAGATAGAGTGAGCCCTGCCAGAACCACTGTCATCCCAGGGTGACTGTGGGCATGCCTAAAGCTGTACCCACTGAGGAACAACGTTAGAGGTTTCACACTGCGTGTGGCCACAGACATTATTTGTTTAGAGACAAGCTGAAGTATCTAAAATAATCTAAATCATCTAAAATAATCCAGCTAGTCACTAAACAAACAGAATAATAACAAAAATAAGCCCCACCATGGGGAGGAGGAGCCAATACCCAGAGTTGTTACAATATATTATCTAAAATGTCCAGTTTCCAACAAAATATTATGAGATGTGCAAAGAAACAGGAAAGTATGCCCCATATATCAGAGAAAAAAGCAGGCAACAGAAACTGCCTGTGAGTGACCAGATACCAGATTAAAAAAGACATTAAAGTAGCCACTATAAATGTGATTGCAGAATTAAAGGAAACCATGATTGAAGAAGAAAGGAAGATACGACGACAATGTGAAATCAAATACAGAATATCAACAAAGAGAAATTATTTTTAAAAAAAGAGCAAATGGGGCGCCTGGGAGGCTCAGTCAGTTGGGCATCTGCCTTCAGCTCAGGTCATGGTCTTGGGGTCCTGGGATGGAGCCCCAGTTTCAGGTTCCCTGCTCAGCGGGGAGACTGCTTCTCCCTCTCCCTCTGCCTTTCCCCATTGTTCATGCACGTTCTCTCTCTCAAATAAATAAAAAAAATCTTAAAAAATAATTAAAAAATTAAAAATCAAAATGAATTTTAAAAGAACAAATGGAAATTCAGGAGTTGAAAAGTACAATAACTGACATGAAAAATTCAACAGTATATTTGAACTGGAAGACTAATTAGTGAACTCGAAGATACAGGGATAGAGATTAAGCAATCTGAACAACAGAGAGAAAAAGGACAAAGAAAAATGTACAAAGCCTCAGGGAAATGCGACACATTATTAAGTGCTATATTAGCTAAGACTCCCAATGGTAACTTGAATCCCCAGGAACCAAGTAAAAAGATCCAGAAATTATATGTAAGAAGATTAACATAAAAAAGTTATAAGCATATACTTGTTTCTTTTCTTCCCTCTGAGTCTTTAAAATATGTAAAATTACACAAATTAATAATTATAACAGTGTATTGTTGGGTTTGCAAGATGTATAGGTATATTATATATAACAACATATAACAATAAAATCAGTGGAACAGAGTTTCATAGGAGTAATATTTCTGGATCTCACTAGAATTAAATTAGTATAAATCTGAAGCTGATTCTGATAAGTTAATATGTATATGGTAAGCACTAGAGCAAACACTAAGGACATAACTAAAATTTATAACAAAAAATCATTAATAAAACTAAAATGCAACATTAGAAAGCATGCATTCACTTAATGCAAAAGAGGAATAAAGTGACAAAAAAGATGTGACATATAGATAACAAAAAGTAAAATGGCAGATCTAAATTCAACTATTTAAGTGATAACAAAGTATGATTGGATTAAGCTATCCAAAAAAAGGGCAGGGTTGTCAGACTGAATATAAAAAAACCAAAACCTAATAATATGCTATTTACCTAAGCCACATTTTAGATTCAAAAATAATAAATAGATTGAAAGTAAAAGGATAAAAACAATATACACACAGCAACCACAAGAAAATGGAGTGGCTGTAGTAATAATCAGACAAAATAGACTTTAGAACAAAAATTTTTATAGAGATAAAGAGTGACATTTTATAATAATAAAAGGGTCAATCCATTAGGAAGACATAACAGTTATAAATATATATGCACCTGAGAGAGACCATCAAAATGCATGAAAAAAAACTTATAAAAATTAAGGGAGAAATAGACAATTCAATGATAACAGTTGGGGACTTTCAACTTTTAATAATGGATGGAACAATTAGGCAGAAGATCAACAAGAAAATAGAAGACTTGGGGCACCTAGTTGGCTCAGCTGGTAGAGCATATGACTCTTGATCTCAGGGTCATGAGTTCAAGCCACAATGGGGGTAGAGATTACTTAAAAAAAAAAAAACAACAGAAGACTTGAACATTATAAACCAATTAGACCTAATTGACATCTATAGAATCACCACCCACCAGCAAGAGGATATATATTCTTCTCAAGTGCACATAGTCCAGAACAGACCATATGCTAGACAATAAAACAAACCACAATAAATTTGAAAGACTAGAAATAATAGTATGTTTTCTGCTAATACAGAAGTAGAAAACAGAAACAGGAAGAAATTTGGGAAAATCACAAATATGTGGAAACTAAACAACCACTCCTAAATAACCAATGGATCAAAGAAGAAAACAAAAGGGAAATTATAAAGTATATTGAGATGAATGCAACTGAAGATACAACATACCAAAACTTACGGGATGCAGCTAAAGCAATGCCTAGATGGACATTTATTGCTGTAAATTCCCATTAAAAAAAAAAAAGAAAGGGGTGTCTGGGTGGCTCAGCCAGTTAAGCATCTGACTTCGGCTCAGGTCATGATCTCAGGGTCCTGGGATCAAGCCCCACGTCAGGCTCCCTGCTCAGTGGGGAGCAGGCTTCTCCCTCCCCTCTGCCCCTCCCCCTGCTTGTGCTCTCTCTCTCTCTGTCAAATAAATAAATAAAATCTTTAAAAAAGATATATTGATGACCCAGGAAAAGAAAAAAAAAAGAAAAATTACTACAGTCAGAAATGAGAGGACATTACTACTGACTTTACAGAAATAAAAGGACTAGGAAGGAATATTATGAATAACTGTATGCCAATACATTAGATAACTTAGATGAAATGGACAAATTCCTAGAAAGACACAAACTACCAAAACTGATTCCAGATGAAATAGCAAATATGAACACACCTATAATAAGAGAATGGATTAGTAAACAAAAAACTACTGAGATGGAAAAGTCTAGTTCCCAATGGCCTCACTGGTAAATTCTACCAAACATATAAAGATGAATGAATACCACTGCTTCACAGACTTTTCCAAAAAAATAGAAAACTTCCCCACTCATTCTATGAGGCCACTATTATCTTGTTACCAAAACCATACAAAGGCTTACATGATGCATCGGGGCAAGTAGATGGTGAGCATGTTACTTCTATGACTGCTAACTTCCAGGAGAGGCCACCCTTTGGTTCCATTCAGAACTTACTTCCAACACAGAATACATTCTAAGAAACACAAATGACCAAGAAACCCAATCACATCGTTTCTTGCATGTGTAACTTCCCTGTATTTGCCAACCACTTAATTGAAAATGATGACAAAGAAGGAAAGGGAGGGGTACCTGGCTGGCTCAGTCAGAAGAGCCTACGACTCTTGATCTTGGGGTCGTGAGTTCAAGCCCCACATTGGGCGTAAAGATTACTTAAATTAAAAAGAAACTTTAAAAAGGAAGGAAAGGAAAGACAGAGCAACCCACAGTTCTTCTCCTTTCAGTTCTTTTGTAGCATGTGCATATGTACATATATCAAGAAAAATAAAGTTTATTTCTGTGCAGCATTTCCATTACTCTGGTAAGAAAGTACAAATGCATGTACAAGCTACAAAAGATGAACTGTGCAATTTTGGTGATTCTGCATATGAGTCAAATGCTCTTGCGTTTGCATTTAAAACTGGTATCAAAGAATACAACAATGAACTATAGAATTCATGCTAATAATATAAAATTTTACATTATAAATAAAAAGCACCATGTCAAGGTCAACATCCGTGGTCATAAATCCTATTGACAGCATGTAGCCTTGATGTGATGTGTTGAAATGGTACTTTATCTCTGCGATGTTCCTCCCCAAAACCCATAATTCCAGTCTAACCAAGAGAAAAACACCAGCCAAATCCCATTAAGATTGTAAATATCATCAAAAACAGAGAAAGCCTGAGAAACTGTCATAGCCAAGGGGAGCCTAAGGAGATATGGCAACTAAAAGTAATGTGGCACTCTGAATGGGGCCTAGGAGTAGAAAAAGGGCATTAGATTAAAAAAAAAAAGCAAATTTTAATAAAGATTAGGGGGCGCCTGGGTGGCACAGTGGTTAAGCGTCTGCCTTTGGCTCAGGGCGTGATCCTGGCGTTATGGGATCGAGCCCCACATCAGGCTCCTCCGCTATGAGCCTGCTTCTTCCTCTCCCACTCCCCCTGCTTGTGTTCCCTCTCTCGCTGGCTGTCTCTATCTCTGTCAAATAAATAAATAAAATCTTAAAAAAAAATTTAATAAAGATTAAACTTCAACTAATGGCAATATATCAATATTGGTTCATTAGTTATAGCAAATGTACCATATTAATGTCAGGTGCTACTGGGTATGGAATATATTGGAATTCTCTATATCTTCTAATTTTTCTGTGAATCTAAAACCGCTGTAAAAAATGAAGTCTATTTTAAAAAATGAAAAGCAAAAGAGAGACAGGAGAAAAAAAAAGCTTTATATTTTAGTCCCTTTAAAGGTACTTTCTCCCTTGCTCTTTGAACAAGGGGCCTTGCATTATCATTTCACAAAGGGCCTTGCAAATTATGCAGCCTACCCTGACTCTGCCCCAACCTCTGTCATCCAGACCTCATACTGGGGTTGTCTTGGGCCCTTCTGAGAGTCCCTGAGGCCAAGAGTAAGGCTGTGAGTGTGTGTGTTGGAGCCCAGCAGGCAAGGCCCGCACAGGACAAGTTCTGTGCACTGACCTTGTCTGCATTCTGGGAAAAGCAGCAGCAGCAGCCACAGTCTGGAGAGGTCCCCACTCAGACCAAGTGGTGTTCCTAAGAGAAACCCCTCCTCGACATGGTAGGCAGCCTGGAGCTGGAAGGGACCTCATTCATTGGTCTACCACAACCCCTGGCGCCACCTTTTAGGGAGAAGAAGGAGGACATGAACAGAGGCCTGAAGAGGGTCAGAAGCCTGCTAAGCCTCCAGAGCCCTCCAGCAAGTCAGTCATAACCTGGGTCCTGTCCAGCCCAGAGCCTGGTACTGCCTCCCTCTGGCCCAGGTTGGACCTGCCTTCCCAGTTCCTGAGTGTTTCCCAGCAGGCTGAGTTGCTACCCCACCTTTCCTCAGAGCTCCTTCCTTGCTTCTCTGGGCATAGGAGGGGGGAGGGAGAGACAAAGTGTGAGAGTGTGTGTGTGTGTGTGTGTGTGTGTGTGTGTGTGTGTGTGTGTGTCTAGCCCCAGTTAGGAGGAGGCCAGAACCAGAAAAGAGAAGGAAGGCTCGTGTCCCTGCATTTCCCACTTGGTTATTTCCCCTGGGGCAAAAGTGGGGGAGAGCCTGAGAGCTACGGGCTGGACAGGGCCTGCTGCAATCCAGGGCAGCTTGTCTTGAGACCAAAATGCTGCCATGGGTGTCATTAGGAAAGAATGCAGAGGCGGCAGCAGCGGGGGGAACCTCTGAGCTGGAGAGGGCTTTACCCGTGGACTCCAGGCAGACAGGCCCTGCAAAGTGAAACCAGACCTCCACGGAATCTGGGCTGTAGAGAGGCTCAGAGGGAGGGGGCTCTGTTTCCGCCACAGAAGTGCAGCCTCACCAGAGAACAGGAATCCCTAAACCAGAAACTCACCCTGGACTTCCTCAGATCCCCCCAGAGAAAGGCCATTTCCCTGGAGACTGTTGCCATGGCAGCAGCTGCCAGGGGCTGACTGCCCTCCCCCTTGCCTGCATGGCTGCCCTGCCTGCCTTCTGATACCTTCAGCAACTGCTACCTGAAAAGGCCTGTACTGTCCACGCTGGCTGCATGTAAACGTGCCTGGAGCCCACTGCCCAGGAGCAGATTTACAAGGTGGCTAAAGGTTCCATCTCTTACATCATACTGCCAGGATTTCAGTCCCATCTTGGCTACTATCAATTGTGCTTCCATCGGAACAGTTTGTAACCTCCCAGAGCCTTCGTTATCTCACCTTTAAAATGGCGTTTTTTAGACTGAAACCCTCCCCAGTGATTGTGAGCCAAGCAACATGTCCTCACAGGACCCTGTCAGCAGTATGGAATCAAATCCATAAGAAGGGTTATTTCATAGCACCCACCCCATTCCTTTTTAACAAATGGTTGTCACCACGGCAGAACCACCTTCACTTTATCCCCTCTTGAGAGCCTGTTCTCTCAAGGGAACCCCAAATCAGTTACTGTCAGGCAGAGACTTACAGCCAACACAAAGACATTGTCCTCATTCTTCCTTCCATTCCTGGTTCTAGTTCTTTATACCTCCCTTGTGTGACCCCCATGTTTACCAAGTTCTCAACAAGGGTTAATTTATACTAGTTTGGGAGCTTTCAGGGGCAACCGTGTCTCCTACTATCAGCAGCACTAGAAAGTAATCCCACCCTATAAGATCACACTGAGAGAAGAAAGGAGGGGAACTGGCCTGGCAGGGCACACTCCTGGCTGCCAAACCCAAAAGGGGAAAGGAATTTTTTCATTTGTAGTTAGAGCTCTTTGCTGAGATCTCCCCTAGATCCTTCTTGATCTTGCTGAATTTATCATCCTATTTAGTACTAATGGCATGCTTTAAATTCTTATTTTGCAGCTAACGTACTGAATGATAGAATTTAGATTCAAAGAATAAGGGAGTGAATCTAACAAGACAACATTTAGCCCAGAAAAACAAGTTTCTATATGTGTGTTAAAATTAAAATGATTTACATACATGCACCCTTATGTTTTTGCAGCAGTATTTACAATAGCCAAACTATGGAAGCAGCCCAAGTGTCCATCAATAGATGAATGGATAAAAAAAATGTTATATATATATATATATATATAATGGAATATTATTCAGCCATAAAAAAGAATGATATCTTGCCTTTTGCAACATGGATGGAGCTAGAGAGTATTATGCTAAGTGACATATGCCAGTCAGAAAAAGACAAATACCATATTATTTCATTCATATGCAGAATTTAAGAAACAAATAAACAAAGGGAAAAAAAAGAGATACACCAAAAAAACACACTCTTAACTATAGAGGACAAACGAGTGGTTACCAGAGAGGACGTAGGTGGGGGGATGGGTGAAATAGGTAAAGGAGATTAAGAGTACATTTATCTTGATGAGCACTGAGTAATACATAGAATTGTTGAATCACTATATTGTACACCTGAAAGTAATTTAACACTGCATGTTAACTATACTGGAATTAAAATTTAAAAAATTAAAATGATTTATATAAGTGTCTTAACAGGGATGTGTGAAACAGATTTGGGGGTGTCAGGTGATTGCAATTAAAGTGGATTTAACTGTGTGATACGGCATCCACAAAATCTACTATGATAATAGGATACATCTACAGATGTATAGTAGCTGTTCCAGAATGAAGGTGTGATAAGATCACTCCATTCTACACTAGGCAGAACATTCAGTATTTTCAGAGGCATTTACAAATTCAGGAGCATGTAGGATGGTGAGAGGCTTTAAAAAAGTATATCATATCAGAAAGAACTGAAATAACTGGGGAGGTTAAACCTAAATAAAATAAGTCTTGGTGAGAATATAATTGTTTAAGGATTAAATGAGATAGCATATTGCAAATGTTCAGCACAATACCTGGCATAAGTGCTCAATTAATGTTAATTTATTTCTTTTTAAGATTTTATATACTTATTTGGCAGAGAGAGAGCACAAGCAGGGAGAGTGGCAGAGGGAGAGGGAGAAGCAGGCTCCCTGCTGAGCGAGGAGTCAGATGTGGGGCTTGATCCAAGGACTTCAGGATCATGACCTGAGCTGAAGGCAGACACTTAAACGACTGAGCCACCCAGGTGCCCTTCAATTAAAGTTAATTTTAAAAAAACAATAATTAAAAAATTTTTAATTAAAATAAAAAACAATAATTCATGGTAATTTTAGCATTAGGCCATACTATTATTATTATTATTATTTCTATTATTATAGTTAATGCTTACAGAGTGCTTTCTATGTGCTAGGTACCTTTCCAAGTCTTTTACATATACAGATTTATTTACTCATTTTCTCAATCCCATGAGGTAGGTACTATCATGTCTCCAATTTTGCAGATGAGGAAATTGAGTCACAGAAAGTTCAAGTAGATTGTCCAGTGTACCTCACAGCTGGGAAGAGGAAAGAACTAGAACATTAACTCTGGCAGTGTCAGGCTATCAAGGGTAAAAGGCACTTTTGTTACTTATTCTTGTTTTGTATCACTCCAGAGCGCAGAACCAACACCAATGTATGTAAACTACTTGAAGGCAGGTATCAGCTCAATAAAAGAAGTAACTACTCTGAATGATTAAAACTGTATGAAATTTCACATCACAGGATGTAAAGGGAAAAAGGGGCAGAAATGAAGAAATGAATAAAATGGGGAGTCCTCTCGGAAAGAAACCATACAAATGATGAAGCCAACCTTTGGTGAAAAGAATAAAGAAGGCATAGTGAAACTTGGATTTTAAAAGACACACATCACTGAAAAATTGAAAAGTAAAACAGTTATGGAAAAGATACAAAAGTAAACTAATATTTGTCTTGCTATCTCAACACAAAGTAAATTAGATGTTGGAGAAAAGTGACAAAAACCTCTAAAAATAGTAAAATTCCTGCATGAATTTGTTTGGAAACTTACTAGACAGCCTGGGTTTGAAAAAGAAAATGATCTCAGGATCCTCACAGATCTGACAGCCATCCACCCTGAAACTACAAAATACAGAAAGGAGAGGTACAGTTTGCTCTCTGGAAGAAAGGGCACCCGCATGAGAAAATAGCATCCAGGCTGATATGAGTAGATAAGATGCAGGCATGAGGTTGAAGACCATAAAACACTATTAGATCCAAACATACATACTTGTAATGACAAGTGAATATGTTAATATGATTTTAATCCTGCTACTCAGTGTGTGGTCAACAGAATTATTGCATAGTTGGATATGAATATCTTCTGTGCTGAATCTTTTGGGTACAGCAGTCCCAGGACCCAGATATTTGCTGATTTAATGACTTAATATACACTTTCTTGACCAGCAACACCAAAAGGTGGCTGGTTAAGGATGTAGAGCCTCAGAAAAAATCTCTTTATATACACACACACACACACAATAGTATAAATAGGGGTGCCTGGCGGGCTCAGTCAGGGAGCATGTGACTCTTGATCTTGCGGTCATGAGTTCGAGCCCCGTGTGTGGTGTGTTTACTTAAAAAAATTTTTAAATAATATATATTATATATATATTATATATTATATATAATATAATTTTTAAATAATATATATTATATATATTACATATATATAATATATATTATATATATATATCACACTCTTCACCAAAAATGCCATTACAGATAATAAATACGTTTTTAGGCTATTTGTACTTAAATGGACAAATGTGTATTTAATGTTTTTAATTTACATACTTTACAAACAACTCTTTCTAGAGTTCTAGAAGTGAATGATTACTAATTTAGACTGGAGCCTCTATTTGTGATACAGGTTTGGGGGCTCAAAAAAATCCTGAGGTCATGGAAAACTGAAAGCTTATCTTCCATGAAAGTGACAAGAGATGGTAAACAGTGTTGATAGCGCCGAAACGGACATGATGGATTTAGGGATGTGGATTAAAGGTGGGAAAGGTGACATATGGTATTGATTCATTAAGGAAAAATAGTCAAATTTCAGTGCAGGATCTGGGCTCTAGGGGAAATAATGGGCCTTGGTGGCTGAAAACGGGAGAATAAGGGAGAGAGGTGTTATCAGGGTAAGCAGCAGAGAAGAAGAGGCAATAACTCTCAAGACTGGATGCTGACCGTCTCTGGTAACCAGCAAAAGGCAAATATAAACAATGAGGTGAGTGACGATACCTGATGTGTTGCGTGTTAGGAAATACTGGCAGGCTGCAGCAGGGCCGCCCGCGGTCACAGCGGTAACTGGGGATCTGAGCTCGGCGGTGACGCGCGGCCCTCACGTGACCACGAGCCTATGTCTGCCCAAGTCCCTCTATCCTGGTCCTTTTTGCCTGTCCAGACACCGTCTGCCTCCTGCCCTTTGGTCGAAGGGAAGAGCCGAAGTAAGTAAGTCCCCTTGGTCTTCCTAAATCGGTATGAGTGTCGGTGCTGCCCAGTAACCTCTGGGATCGGGATGGCAAGAGTACAGGCCTTTCCCTAGACCCAGCCCCGCCCCCTGCGCCCACATTTCGGTGCAGAAAATGGTGGTCTTGGGATGAGGTGGGGAGATGAGTGGGGGCCCCTGGGGGACACAGACACTTAGAAATAGTTTCTAAGTAATCCTTTCCTTCCACTTGCCGCCTGAAAAGAAATGACGAGCACTGCGGGGTTCGGGGTGGTGGGGCACGGACGACGAAGCCTGAGGTGGGGCGTGGGGGAGGGGACGTAGAGGGGGCTGGCGTGGGGGCGGCGGCTACTGCCCAGGAAAGGGATGTGTGTGTCAGTCAGTCCTTCCCTCCTCCCCACTTCCCGCCCCCTACCCTGTCTCGCGTCTGTCTGCAGGTCAGCAGGTCTGCGGGTCACAGCGGTGCGCCTCGCGGAGAGGACGCCTAGAGCAAACCGCCAGGAGAGGTCCAGGTTTGGGAAAGGGTGGGCAGTGGCCCGGGATGGGGTGCGTGGGAGGACGCTGATGGGAACCGAGTCCGCTGCACCACCACCCCGCCCCGCCCCTGCCACTGCGGGAGAGGCCTGTGGCAAAGCCTGCTGGGAAAATGGTGGGCTTTCGGGAAGGAGGGGGCGAAGGAGGCTGCGAGGGGTGGGACGCGGCGAGGTTCCCAGGGCCAGAGAGACCCTGGACAAGCGTAGGTTGGGGAACCTGGACCCCGACACGGGAAAAGGCAGGTATGGGAACCCGGGGCCGGGGTTTTGACCCAGCCACCAAGTGTGTTGACTCGACTTTGCCTCCCTTGTCTCCTGTGAATAACTGTACTTAAAGACCATCCTGAACATGGAAAAATCCTGCAAAGAAATTGAAGAGCAGCCACAGAGTGCACCCAAGACGGATGAGGAGCAGCCGCCTGTGGAGCACTCTCCCAAAAAGCAGTCTGCGGAGGAACCATCTTCCGAGGAGCAGTCGTCGGAGGAGGAGTTCTTTCCCGAAGAGCTCCTTCCCGAGCTCCTTCCCGAGATGCTCGTATCCGAGGAGCGCCCTCCTCAGGAGCGCCTTTCTAGAAGGGACCTTTTTGAGGAGCGCCCTCCCATGGAGCAGCCTCCATGTGGAGTGGGAAAACATAAGCTAGAAGAAGGAAGCTTTAAAGAGAGGCTGGCTCGCTCTCGCCCGCAATTTAGAGGGGACATACACGGCAGAAATTTGAGCAATGAGGAGATGATAAAGGTGGCAGAGGAGATGGAAGAAATGAAAAGAGTTCGCAACAAATTGATGGTTATGCATTGGAAGGCGAGACGGAACCGTCCTTATCCTATTTAATGTGTTCGGCCTTTAATTCTGTTTTGCCTGATATAAGTATTGCCACCTGAACGTTGCATTTTCTCATATACCTTTCCCCATCTCAATTATAACTTTCTGCGTGGCTTTATTCTAGGTGTTTTACTTGTAACTGGCATAAAATTGGGTTTTCCCCGCCCACAAACTGCAAGTTTCCCTTTTACAATCACGAGTCTAAACCGTTTGCATGAAAAGATGTACATTATATATTGTGAAGTGAAAAAAATTTTTTTCGAAAAGTATATGTTGTACCCCATTTTTGTAAAAAAAGTATATTTATATATTAATATGCAAAGAAAAAACAAAGTATATACTTAAGTGGCTTAACAGTTGCTATCTGTGCCCTAATAGGTGTTTTGTTTGTTTCTCATTTTTGCTTCATTGGAATTCTCACTTTCCAAGACAAACATATTTTACTTTTGTTGCAAAAAAATATGATGGTAAAAATTTTAAACACTGTCAATTGGCTTATAAAGACAATGTGGCACTTAATAAATACTTGTCAGAAGTTTAAAGAAAAGTAAGTCCCATGTTTGTTTGTTTCATAAGTAGGCTCCATGCCCAGCATGGAGCCCCGTGCAGGCTTGAACTCACAACCCTGAGATCAAGACCTGACCTCAGATCGAGAGCCAGATGCTGAATGGACTGAGCCACCCAGGTGCCCCAATCCCATGTTTCTTTTAAATCTCAGGCAGAAAAACCAGGTACTTCTATTTAAGGGTCATTCTTTTCCCATTTAAAGAGGAATAATGCTTGACTTACAAGGTGGCACTGGAGCCAAATGAAGTGAAGATCCTAGGGCTGCCTGGTGTTCCCCCACCTGCATGTGCAGGACCCCCAACCTTACAGATACCCTTCAAATACAGGGGATAGAACCAAAAGGTTTCACTTACACTCACAAATAATTCCTGTGAGATCTCAGGTGAGTGCCACATTCTATGTCTGTCATGCTATTCTCTTCCCTTGGGAACTGTCACGTCTGCTGGGCACAGCTGCCTCTTCTGGATCCTGCTCCTTCCGCGCCCCCCTCCCCCCACAGCTAAGGTGCCTGGGTCCTCCCATGGCAAAGCTTCACCAAGTGCTCTGGAGTCCCTTTAGGGCCAAAGCTGAACTGTGTCTCCTACAGATAAATGGAGAATGCCCCTCCTTCAGCTTTAATATTATACTTATTTAGGTGCATAGCATCCCAGTGCTGCTTAAACCTCAACGTCTTAAAGAATTCTTAGCAAAATAATCCCTGTTTTCCCTGCAAACCTCATCTTTTCCCCACTGGATTCAAACGTGAATTCACTGAGACCTGGGCTAGGAGACAAATTTGTGGGCCAGCCATAATGCTGTGTATTCAGAATTGGAACCTCCCTACCAAATAATCTCCAAAAATGACTATGGTTTTAGATGCCTAACATTTGCCTTAGGGTGAATTCTCTCTCAAGGGTTTTCTGGCAGACTTGCCTTAACCAGTTCAGCTGACTTGCTCAGCTTGTATAAATTAAAGAGGAAAGTAAGACTTAGGTTAAAGCTAGGGCATTTCCCTTCTATCCCACCCTACATCACCAAGAAACATTCAAAAGTACTTTGTAAGTCATTACAGTGCTATATATATATACATTTGTGTATCAGATATTATGATTTCTCAAACTACCCTTATAACACCTAAGATTATGTTTTATTGATCCTATTCTAGAAACATGGATAGTGGTTAATAATTTTTTAAAAATTATGATCCAATCATGAACCCTGAGTTTCTGTTTGTGTAGCTTCAGTGTGTTTACTTCTCTAGAAAGTATGATTTGCGATTTCAGAAGGATCACTAGGGGGAGGACCTGTTACCTCAAATTCAACATTATTTACATATCTTATGTATCAGCATTTCTCATAAAAAACGCAGGGACCTGGGCTCTACCCCAGACCCACTAAATTTCCTTTTCTGTCAATTAGCACACAAGTTAGAGTTCCATTGCTATATGCAATATACTCCTGGTTTTAGTAAAAATAAATTATGACATAAATAGAAGAAAATGCAGATAATTTTATCAGAATTTAAAAGGGTGAAAGGCTTGGTGCAGCTAGCTGGCTCAGTCGGTAGAGCATGCGACTCTTGATCTTGGGGATTGTGAGTTCAAGCTCTACACTGGGTGTTGAGTTTACTTAAAAAAAATGTGAAGGGTTTGTCCAAGCATATTTTTAAGAAACTAAAAACAACCTTATCAATTTTACTACATAAATTTAGATTTCTTGCAGCAAAGCAAGACCATATACAGAATAAAAATCTGAGGACAATAAAAGATCAAGATATATTTTCCACAGCTGGCATTGTGTAATGCCTTGCATTCCTTCCTTCCAATGAATAAAACGGATCAGAAATAAATTTAAAGTTCTTTGGTGATCAGTTGACAAAATGGTAAGCCAATCCTGTGCCCTTGACCTTTTTTGTTTTTATTTTCCACTGTATGATGCCATTTTGGGGGATTATCACATTTCCAGACCATTCTTCAAGGTCATGGCAGCCTGATGGATGCTGGTCAGGCTGGATTCCAGTTGGAGTGAGATAAGTTTAGAGGCTCACTGTACCAGTTTGACAAGACAGGAAGAACCCACCCCCCTGGTGCTCAGAGGGGCAGTGCTCAGGTAGGATGTGGAAAGGCTCACCCAAGTCACACTTCTCTCCAGGGTGGGTCTGGTTTTGGTTTCTCTGCTCCAGCCTGCAGCAGGCCCCAAACCCTCTGAGGCCGGTGGCCAAATTGTCCTGGACACACTTACCTGGGGGGCAACAACGGTCCCCATTGCAGGTCTGAGCGCTTTGCCTTTCCCTCCTTTCCCCCTTCTCTTTTGGGGGACTTTTTGTAGGGGAGGAGAGAAAGACCCAAGGATTCCTAACTAGAAACATTGGTTGGGATAGTCTTTGAGTAGGCAGATGTCTGACCTGGGTCTGACCAGGTCACTCGGGGCTGAAGCAGAAGGAGCTGGCTCTCCTCTGAGTTTAGTGAATTAGCTTTTCCACAAATGGGGTTAGACCTCAGACAAAACCTCACCCATCCCTCTTTGAGCCACCTTGAGCAGACTCCCCAAAGGGCCTCAGATGTGCCCCGGCCTGTTCTGGTGCTTCTGCCCT
>NC_048238.1:71219690-71355440 GCF_002007445.2 Ailuropoda melanoleuca
GGGAACTTGCAAAGGCATGTGGTCCAACAACTTAGGAGAAAAGGGGTTTCACCCTCCGTGTGAACATCCCTATGCACTGCAGGCCCTGCCTGTGACCTGGGGGCCAGGGGCATCATCAAATTATAAATTGGTGTGAAGATGCTTTTGGAGGCATTAATGCTGGATGGTCAGTAGCATCCAGAGCTGGTTCTCTGGGGTTCTTGCCACCTCCCTGCTCACACAGAATGCTGGTATCTCCATCACATGTCCAAGAAGTGACTTGCCTAGCCAACTCCAGAGCAGAAAGCATTGAGGGTCCCAGACCCTGGATAGAGGCCTCTGCTAACCAGGATACCCAGGCTTTTAGGTGACAGTGCTTGAGAGTGGGAGCCCCTCTGGTTGCTTAATATAAAAGAGATCAGCTTCAGGTTCCTTGCAAAAATTCAGGCTCCAGTCAGTAGAAGGTATGTGGATGACTGCCAGGAAAAAGTCACCAGGTCTGTGGTAGCCATGGAGTCATACAGCTATTTCCTCAAAAGAACTTTTGGAGCTCCCCTGACATTTATGCTAAGGCCACACTTTCCCCAGACTGCTTCCACACTCTAACTGAGCACAGTTGTGCAGCTAGAGCTGCACCATTTCTGCTCACTGGAGGACTCCTTTAATCTTTGCTTGTACTCTCTATTGGCCTGGTACAGACTTTCTCATTATTGCTCTACAGTCTGGGACTCTTCCTGCCTGACCCTCCCTCCTTACCTCTCTTTTCACAGGTGTGAGACATGCATCACAGTCTGAAGGCTCTCCTCATCTCCTGCTCCTTCCCCTTGTATCTTTCCTAGGTGTTTCCCCAATAAATCTCTTGTATGTCAACTCTTGTCTTGTATTTGCTTCCAGGAGGGCCTGAACTGGTAACAGGGTCAGGGTACTTTCATAGATGAGAGCTCAAGTTTCACATTTCTCAATAGTTGTACTATTTTTTCCAAAAGGCAGGCTAGTATAATAAAGAGCTTAACTAACTGTGTTCTCGAGTCCCAGGTCTACCACTTTTAGCTCTGTGTTCTTGGCTTCTGTGCCCCTTTTCTTAAAAGGGTATAATCACATTACTTTCTCTTATGGTTGTTGTGAGGTTTATGGGAATTATACAGACCGCTTAGTGTCTCACACATATTAAAGAACATCAGCTGTTTTACCATCTTAAATTGATGAAGGTGGAATAGAGGAAGGATATTACTAGGTCCTGTAGCTATTGATGAGTTTGGCACTGAACTCTCAATCTGAAGTTCTGGAGTTCTAAGTATGTATGCTTTTTGATTTTTAAGCTAGAAGTTAAAATTCAGGTTCAGGAAAACACATGAACCAGTTCAATGGCATGATTGTGTTCCCTACCTTCAACTCCATTAGATGGGTAACTTCCAAAATGAGAATGGTATGATCATATTGTCCCTTTTCCTATACTGTACCCATTAGACAACTTATTCTGGAATACAGAAATGGCACTGAAGAGCATACCTGTCTCTCCCCTTGTTACATTTACAAATGTTCTTTATGGTAGAGAGTGTCAAAGGTATGTTTTTCAAGGAAGGGAAAAGGCAAGATGGAAGGAAGGATGTTAGGAAGGAACCTAACATTTGCTTGAGTGCCCACTAAGGGCCAGATGCAGTGTTTGGTGTTTTGGTTTGAGTCTCTTGAAACCCCATAAGAGGGGCACCTGGGTGGCTCAGTTGGTTGAGTGTCTGCCTTCCATGCAGGTCATGATCTCGGGGTCCTGGGATCGAGCCCCTCGTCAGGCTCCCTGCTCAGTGGGCAGTCTGCTTCTCCCTCTCTCCCTTTGCCTCCCCTCCCAGCTCGTGTTCCCTCCCCACACTCTCAAATAAATAAATAAAATCTTTTTAAAAAACCTGTAAGAACCCTGTAAGGCAAGTAGCAGTGTTTCCTTACATGAAGAAGAAACAACTCGGGGAGTGTAAGTGTATTTTCCAAGGCCCTAAATCTAGTAAGTTGTGGAGACTATATTCTAACCTAGGTTCATTATACTCCAAAATCCATACTCCTACCATTTAATTTTTAAATTTTTTTTATTATATTATGTTAGTCACCATACAGTACATCCCTGGCCATTTAATTTTGTAAAAAACTTTAGATGGTAACCTTCCAGGACTGGGAGATTGGTTTAAATATGCATGAGGGATGTTAAATTGGAAGTTACCTCTTTTGTACCAAGATTCAACAGATATTAAATTCTAAAGCCAGGTTTTCAAATGAAATAACCAAGCAGCTCTAAAACCTCCTCTGAAAGGAGGGCTACAAGGGTCAAGAGAGAGGAGATATGGAGAAGGAATTTTTGTGAGGAGGATTTCTTTGGAGTGGCGTCCAAGGGGGAAGAGTTGGGGTGCTTTCTCCCAAGGCTTCAGCTTGACCCCAAGAAGCTTGATATGTACCTCCTGGAGTTTGGAGGCACGGTGAAATGGGATCCGAATCCAGCATGAGATATCTTATTGGCTAGAGAATATGACTATGGTGACGGTGGGAGCAAAGGAGAGGGGACTGTATTGAGATGTCTATACTCCCAATTTGTTGGGGGCAAAAGATACATGGGTGTTTCTCATGTATCAAAGTGGGTCATGAGGGAGAACAATGTTTGGTATTGAGGGGCCTGCTGAAGAGAACTGTTTGGGGGTGCTAATGGATTCCATCAGAGAAACTGTACAGAATGGACAGCTGGAAAACCCAGAGCTGAAGAGGAAACAGCAATAGAATATTTAGCTTTTGACACAAGAGTTGCAGTGGGAGGGGGAGCCTCAGACGAGAGTCCGCTTTAAAAATCAGCTAGACCCAGAAAGCATGAAGCCAACTTACTATACAACCAAAAGAGCTTTCTGTTTACTCCCTCCCTTCAACCCCAGATAGGCCTGAAGTCAAAATTAGCAAGTTGGGGAGGATGGGGAAAAAAAGAAACAGAGCACATCCCTTACCCCAAAGGTGGGAGGTCCACCTGAATCTGGTGCTAGCTGACGGAGGAAAGGTTTAACTCTAAATTGAGTTCGGAGGGTTCTTTTTTATGAGGGACTGAAACAAAGCTAGATTTATTATTTAGAGTGACTGAAGGGCTCTTTGGAGTGAGCAGCAAAGCCATGGGGCCTGGGCAAAACTGAAAGTATTGTCTAATACTTCTGTCTAGGAGCAAAGTTGCATTTTGGTTTATCTCACCAGTTGTTCTTGCTCAGTAGACTACCTCTGCTTGGTATGATGTTTGTGAGGTGCCATGCTGCTGTGTTTTTGCATTAATTTTGCTACACCAGCTTTCTTTTGCTTAGTATTTACCTAATACATATTCTTCCATCCTTTTATTTTGAACTTTTCTGGATAATTTTAAGGGCATCTTTGAGAAAAAGCATGAAACTAGAGTGTGCCTTGAAAAAAAATCCAATCTGAGATTTTCTTTTACTATGAGTTTAATCCATCTGCATTTATTATTATTGATGTAGATGTACTTCTGTCTTCCTGTTTTGTGTTTTCTGTTTATGTTTTTTTTTCTTTGCATTTTCCCCTTCCTCTCTTTTCCTGCCTTCTGTTGAACCAAGGGAGTTTTCTTTGGAAATTTGAAACTTAGTCTATTTTTATTTTTTTATTTGATAAACACATTCTATTTTTAACCTTTCAGTGCTTAAGATTTTTTTTCTAATTGTTTAACTATATTTTTAAGCAAAATATAGACTATCTCCAACTTCTATCCTCTTCCTTAAACACTTTTATGTTTTGAATTTTTTTCAAAAAAACATAGGCACAATTTCTGATAACTGGAATTTCTATATACAAACTATTAACCATTATCGTTCATAGCTCATGATGCATGTTTAAATATATTATCTCATTTGATTCTAGAAAAAGTGTTACCTTAATAATGAATTAATGAATTAAAAAAATAAGTCAAGAAAAGAGCTCTTCCTTTTTCTTTGATAGAGAGCAGGGGGAAGGGCAGAGGGGGGTAGAGAAAATCTTCAAGATTTTTATTTATTTATTTGACAGAGAGAGAGAGGGAGAGACAGTGGGAGCTCGAGCTTGAGTACAAACAGAGGGAGTGGTAAGCAGAGGGAGACGCAGGCTCCCCACTGACTGAGCAGGGAGCCCCATGCAGGGGGTCAGGACCCTGGGATCATGACCTGAGCTGAAGGCAGACGCTTAAGCCACCCAGGCACCCCATGAGCTCTTCAATTCTTAATGGTATCCTTAAAGTCCCTTAAACATCTGGAGACCTCAGGTTGAGAACCACAGATCTTAGGAATATAGTCATCACCCTTTCTTTTTGGGAAGGGAGACAGGAGAGAGAATTACCATGTTTGAACTTTTATTCTGTGCCAGAAATTTGTCTTAGGCAAAATAAGCCTTCTATTTAATGGCTACCTTCTTTGCTTTCTAGGTGTTTTAGGGGTGTCATGAGTTATTTCACAACATGCTTCTGTACCAATCTACATACATTCTCCTGGATGGAAAACGGGCTTATTTATATTGATAATGATATTGATGAAAACAACAAATAACAATTATAATAACTATTTATTATGGAACCACCACTTTAGCTAGGCGCTGAGTCTCATGGGGTAAACTCTCAGATCCACCCTTCAGTTTTAGAAGGGAAGCCATTCAGTCATCAAGATGGCTAGATGAAACTACACCACCTGTGTAGTTTCAAAATAGAGACACCTGCTAAATCAACAGAGATTCTGGTAACAGTTTGCATACATTTATTATAATTGCCCTCTTTTTCTTTTTTATCAATGGGATGGCCTGGTTTAGGTCCTAGTAACGTACTTTAGGCCTCTCTTGAGTATTCCTAAGGTGTTGTCTTTAAAAAAATAAAGCAATTAACAAGAAGAAATCAGCTAAAGCAAAAAGAAACCATATATGAACTTAACTGGAAATTACTGAATTATCAGTCATTGGGATATTAACATGTGTATTGTGTTAATTTTTCTCTCCTCCCATTTCCTACAGAGATCCAGGAGAGGGAGATTTGTGGCAGAGCTGGAAGTAGAAGCTGCTTGAAGCCAGTGGCTTTTATGTCTTGAAAAGAATATTACTTGATAAAATCAAGCCAGATGTCCCTGGATGGGAATGGAGGGCATCTGAAGGCAACAAGAGAAGAGAGGTCAGGGTTTGTGGGTCCTTCTTATAGAGACATGAGTATTTTTCCAAATCAGGATCCAAGGAAGACGATGGTGGGCTCAGGAAAGCTGGGCACCTAGTCTTGCCAAAGATTCCCCTAATCCAGAGGGCTGGATAGAAGCAGCAGGAGCAATGGAGCTGAAGAAATCGTGCCAATTCAGTAAATGAACATCTGATCCCTAACCAGTGTGAACAGGTATCTGATGACAGTGGGAATCTCATGCTAGATCACAGCATGTTTGTACAACTAATGGGGACAGGGAATCCCTAATAACAACGGAAGTGGATATCCCACCAACCTGCCACAGTTGAATGTCAGGATCTTATTTATGTTCATTTAAAGGCAATTTTATTATTTTTTTAAAGATGCATTTACTTGAGAGAGAGTGCCAGTGCACATGCATATACATGCAGGGGGGAGGGGCAGGTGAGAATCTTCCAGCAGACTCCCTGCTGAGTACAGAGCACAGATGTAGGGCTCACAACCCGTTAAGATCATGACTTGGGCCAAAACCAAGAGTCGACGCTTCACCAACTGAGCCACCAGGTACCCCTAAAGGCAATTTTAAAATGTGATATTTCTAACATGTTCAAGCGTGTGAGCTAAGCTCCATCTGTTTGCTAGGCTTCCTATTCAAAGTTTCAAATAACGAAGGAAACAAACTCTTACACAGTGTTTTGTGAGTGTTATGAACTATTACACAACTGTCCCCTGAATGTGTGAGTCTGTAAGAACTCTTCTAGTTGGCCACGCCCTAGGTCCCTTAGAGGGCATAACAGTTCTAAGACTATATGGCAAGGTATGAACTATGGTTATTTCAGGTGTGCGTGTGCTAGAAATCTCTTAGTTGTCCTCTCTGATCCATTTTCCCTCCCTGCTGTGTCCAAGCTTACCATGTAGATTACATCAAAGGTTTTCCTTGCCCTTTGGCTTCCAGTTTGGTTAAAGGGCAATACCCAGAAGAATGAATTCAGGTATTTTTTATGCCCCCATCCTGGATTCTCTGAGGTCTCTTGAGCTAACTGCGTCCTGAAGATCACAGCTGCTGTCTGATGGCCCTTTCCATACAGCTGTCTACCAACCAGTAACCACTCCCTCCTCCCTCATCTCCTCCCCCTTCTCACTGCTCCCACTTCCTCCCCTCCCCCGTCCTCTCCCACCCCTCCTCCACACTCTCTCCTTCCACTCCATCCCCTCCACCTGCTCCCTACTGTCCTACTCTACTCTTCTTTGCCTAGAGGTAACACCGTATGGCAGGCTGAATTGTGTCACCTCTAAAATCATATTGTGAAATCTTAACCCCCCAGTACCTCAGAATGGGACTGCATTTGGTGATGGAATCTTTGCAGAGGTAGTTAAGTTAAAATGGGGTCATTAGGCCTCCTCAGAAGAAATTAGGACACAGGCAGGTACAGAGGTAAAGACCATGGGAAGTCACAAGAAGGCGGCCATCTACAAGCCAAGGAGAGGCCTCAGAAGAAACCAACCCTGCCAACACCTTGATTTGGACTCCTAGACTCCAGAGCTATGGGAAAATAAATTTCTGTTGTTTAAGCCACCTAGTTTCTGGTACTTTGATGTGGCAGCCCTAGCAAACGAATATATACCATGACTTTACTCCTCTGTTGACAACTTGGGGAAAAAAATTCTCTATTAAACTTCTCAAATCATCTATTTTGAATCTCGTTTATTTCCTGCTGGGACCCTGATTGATCCAGTAGGATTATACAGGACTCTTATTTCCAGATTTGTTCTTACTGTATTTTCCAAAATGTCTGCAGTAAGCATGGAATACTTTTTTTTTTTTTTTTGCTAAAGAAGTAAAAAACACTGTCATGGAACAAAACTTGGTTTGGGAAATTTCCATATAGAATGGATTTATAATCATAGGCATCCAACATCAACCCTCCTCCACAAATCCCCTACTCTAGATTCCCACTGTTATGTCTCAGGGATTATGAAAACAGAATAGGACCTTAATGTTGGAACTAGGGAAAGCTGCCATCCTTGGTCCAAAATCTACAAGTACTTCTGATAGTGGTATTTCTACAAGTATTTCTGAAGGTGACTGCCCATGCTTCCTTTTGTGGGAAAGAGCAAAGCTCTGCACAAGTGTAATGGACTGCTATAGTACCCACTAAATATTCTGTTATTCCAGCCCAATTTATAGGAGCAAGGAGCCTCAGGAACAAAACTGGCTCTTATAAGCAGCACTAGAAAGCAATTACACTCTGAGAAGCCACAGTGAGAGGGCAGGGGAGGAGAACTGGCATGACAGCATACTCCTGGCTGCCACGCCCAACAGAAAAAGGAATTTCTTTCACTGGGAGTCAGAACTCTCCTTCGATACCATCTAGATCTTTCCTGAGCCTGCTGACTTGTCAGCCTGAGTAATATTAAAGGCACGCTGCAAAATACTTGCTTTGAAATTTAGAAACAAATTTTATTTAAGATCTGAAATACAATTCCTAAAATATCAACTTCTCCAGAAAACCGTGGCTACACAATAATGCATTGCCTCTATCATGTTAGAACGTGCATTAGACTCAAATACAAAAACCATGAAACAAATCACCATCCTTCAACAATTTGAGCAAAGATAGAATGCCTGGAACAACATAGATGGACTTGCAGAGGATGGGCTGTTTTACTTCAAGCACCATAAAAAAAAAAAGAGCACAAATGCATGGGTTTTCAGGTATATACATTAAGTTGAACCTTTGGCACTAGGAATCAGGGCATTTTGTCACGTAGCATTAACACATATTAGAAAATTGTGTAGTGTCAAAGGGATAGAACCACCAGCATTCAAGCAATGTTGTCAACTAGGCAATAAAATGTTCTACTGAATGTTTCTTCTTTGTCTAATTACTGCGTACACTGGTAGCAACTTTGAAATGAGAAAAGGAGCTTGCACTCCTTTCATTTTCTGTTTAAAACAAAACAGAAAACAAACTGAAACATAAGCCCTGTTATACATTAACAATTTTAAAGAACATCAATTATACAAGAAAAAGACTAAGAACAAAAAGAGTGTTTACAGATACCAGACATAACAGCGAGTGGTCAGTAGACCCTCACAGGGCTTTGCGGTGGTACTCAGCCGAAGCCACTTTGTAATCACTGGCAGTAAACAGAGATGCAGCATTCTTTGCCAGATATTTTAGGAAATCATGCAAATAGCCCAACAATAATGCAAGGCTCTTCTCATCAAGGGGCGTATACGCCAACATTGCTCCGATTCTTACAAATAATCTCAGTAGGTGTGGGGCGCCATAAACCTGGGACATTGGCGCATCAGGGTGAGCCAAAAGAATTTCTGCATACTGGGGCCTCTCAAATTTGTAGAGCAGCTGAGTGCCCAACATCACATTGAAATACTCTTTTATTCCTGCCACAACCTCATTAACTGCATATTCCTTATTATCAACATTTCCCTGCGACTTCTTGCAATTTGCATACTCTTCCAGAATGGCATCTACATTTTTCTTAGCAGGGAGTTGAAACAGCTGCTTCTGCCTGGTAACTAAGTCCCAGTCCTCAACAAGCCATGGTTTTAATTCTTCCGGAATCTTCACTTTAACTTCCATTCTATTCTTAAATGCCTCCTCACTTTCAACAGTGGGATCTGCCCGGGCCCTTTTCTTCCGAGGTGGCTGGGGTGCTTCACTGGTACTGCCACCATCTCCGTTTCCAGGAGTCTTCTGCTTGTTCTTTCTTGTCTTCCGCACAGATCCCGAAGGGGGGTTCTCTGCAGAGCGACCCCCCCATCTGCCTGGGAGAGCCGGTTCCAGATTCTTCTGCTGTGGACCAGCAGTCTTCTTTCCTGAGGAGGCCCCTCTCATCTTACTTCTCTGCATATTGCTTCTAGTTGGTTTTTTGAAGTTGTCTTCTTCTGCAGATTGTTGTCCACGAGTTTGAGAACCCTGCTTTCTGGAACTCATTCAACCCTGTTTTTATTCCAACCACTGTAATATATAAAGGATTTTACCTGGTTGTTTTCTTTCGTGACCTTTACATGCACTGCTTCATAAAGGCCCACCAAGTAAAACCCAAGCTATTCTCTTGGAATTTGGATTTCAAATCCTAGTTCAGGATCATTAACTGACTTACTACCTACAACCCTCTCTCTGATCCTCACTACCAACCACTACCCTCACCCTATCCGATCACTCATCAGACTTGCCCATAAGTTAGTTTTTTGGTGCCACTCTAAAGGCAGGAATATAATTTTAGAAAAAGGATGAATTAAATGGAAAAGAAACGGCAGAAGGCAGCAGAATTGAAATTTTAGACTCTGAACAGGAGAAATGACAAGATGAAAGAAATAAGAAAGATTAGTTGACTGGAGGCAAAATGAGTAACAGTAAATGTTTTTGTAGAAGTCCAGGTATGCCCGAACTAGGGTGATGACAGAGTCAAGAGAAACCAAATATAGAACTTGGTAAATGAAGAGGGAGGAGTCAAAGGTGGCTCTGTAATTTTAAGCCTGGGTAATTAATGAATTAATAAAAACACTGATTTTAATAGTTAGTTTAGAATCAGCAATGAAGTAATAGGAAATAAACAATTCATCCATTCAGTTAGTAGACATACATTAATGCGTATCTGCTTTGGGACAGGTACTATGCTCGGTGCTAGGGATTCAAATATCTAAAATGGCAATTAAAAAACAAGGTTAGTACAATGACAGTTATAGGCACAGAGTACTTTAAAGCAAACAAGAAATGGTACATGACACTGCTTTCAGTATTAGCTTGTTGGAGGAGGTAATAATCAGTGAGGGACAAGTCAGTGATGACTCCCAGGTTTTGGGAATGGTGATTAGGTCATTAGTATTATCACCAAATGAGACTGCATCTAAAGAAAGAGGAAGTGGGTTAAAGAAGAAAGAAGTTCAGTACTGGATCTACTAAGTGTGAGGTGTACAGTTGGACATTTAATTTTAGAGCTCAGGTGAAGGTCAGAGCCAGAAACAGAGATCTGAGAGTAAACATCATACAGCTGCTACTGGAAGCTATGAAAGCCATCAAAATCATTCATGGAGAGAAGAGGAAGAATAACTGAACCAAGGTATGAAATTCTGGAAAAACCTAAGAAGGGGTGAGGACAGAGACCAAAAACAAAACAAAAATGGTCAGAGCAGCCAGAGAAGAATTAGGAGAATGTTATTTTGGAAGCCAAAGAAGTCGAGAGTTTTAAGAAGGGCAAGGGATAATATTCAGTATAAAATGCAGCAGAGAGAACTAGTAAGCTAAAGATGAAAAAATAGTGTTCTATGGTTCTTATAGTGTGACAGATGAAACAATTTTTCTGACTTACATAATCCTCTTCTTTCCCTTCCAAGAACTCCTACTGTTTTCCCAGATGGAACCTCCTAGATCTCCTGGGATGGTCTGGAAGGATGAGGTGGGAGACACAACCTAGAAAGGAAAACAGGTATCTGCAATGAAGATGAACTGTTGTGAAATAACACAGAAAAAAGAAAAGAAATCTAATTTTTGACCATGTGGTTTACAACTGTAATAACAGAAAATACATGAGCTCCGCTGTTAGACATACTTCTACTTCAATTAGGCTCTCCCATTTGTGAATTGTGAGGACTTGGGCAAGTTGTGTAAGCTGTTAGCCTTTTTCTCATTGATGGAATGAGGCAAAACTATCCCTTGACTTCACAGGTTCTTCTTCAGACTTCATAAATACGATTTGGCTAAACAGCTAGCACAGTATCTTGCAGGAATACATGTGAATATGGATACAAAGATATTCACTGCAGTGGTGTTTTTAATACTGAAGACTTAGAAACACCTAAATACTCATCAATAGGGAAATGGCACTACAGATTATGTATGCACACTATGGAAGAACATTCAAATGAACTAAGCAGAGAACCATGTACAAATATGGAAAGATGCTCGTTTACATTATCAGGTAAACAGGCATAATGGATAATATGTACAATACCGAAGAGAGCGCACAGGTCGAGAAATAACTACCGGTCCTATATAGTTGTTAGGCACAGTGAGTGTGATCAAATTCCTGTTTTAAACTGGTATGTATAAATGCATAGGAAAAGTATCTAGATGAATCAATACCAGACTGTTAAAATGAGGGTAACCTCTGGGAAAAAATGAGGGACGATGGTGCATCAGCCCTAAACCAGGTTTCTCTGGTAACTAGGACATTCACCCATATAAAAAGCCCCTCGGCCAATCCCTAGCCCTTAAAACGATGTGAGCAGGTGTCAGGGAAGCCTTGAGGGAGAAAATAAGAGGTAAGAAATGCAAGACAACTAGAGCTTTGGATCAGGGAAACCAGTTATTGGGAAAAGAGGCCTTCGAGCCAGAGCTTTCACTAAGCAAATGGTATCCTTTCACTGAAAGGACACAAAGATCTGCATTAAAAAAAAAGGGCAAAGGTGGTCCTCAGAGAGCATCAAAATCTGTGAATACGGATACTGACCCTGTGGGAATCAGAAGCCTTCTGCCTGAGAGGGTAAACAGACACATCTGTGAAGGATCAGACAGTGGCAAGTGTGTCATGGCATTACACTGTAAGCTATTGAGCTTACAAAATGGATGTTTCTAAAAAAATATTCATTGTGACCAGGACAGAAAGGGACACGGTATCTGAGGGTATCAATACTTTTAAGTAATATAGGTGAAATTCAGAAAACCCACCTCAGAGCTAATACAGTGCAGAGTTTCCACAAAACAAAGGGGATAATTACAATACCAACTAAAGAAAGCATGATGGCTCAGTGCCAGCCAGACTGTGTAAAACACAAGTGAGGCCAGGCTAGGCTGGATGGGAAGTATTTTGGAAGTCTCACAGTTATCAGCAATTCCTGAGGAGGAACTTGAAAATGACAGCTGAACCTACTGTACATCCTTGGCATTGATCACATATATTCATTCATAGGAAAACTACAAAAAGGAACTCCATTTGGTTCTAATTAACTGGGTGAGTTCCATCATTCTCTATAAATTCTTCCATCACTCATATAAAGTCTCAAAGAAATATCTGACATTATACAGAAAAATACCTGCACAAGTGAAGTCTGTGACCAGTGAATAAAGCCACGGAAACAGCCTTTATAAAGTTGTCTCAGTACCTTTATTTTCATCTGAGTATCCTACAGATCAAACAAGCAACTATTACTACCTGGAAGTCAGAAGCCAGACATCAGAAGAGAATACCTGTCCTTTTGATGTCTGGCTCCTACTTGTAATACAAGTTTCTGGATAGCTTTCCACTTTGTACCTCCCTTCCCAGTTTAACGCTGTTCCATGATCAATGACAGATGTGCTGTGCACATTCATTTAAAAAGTTTGCACTACAGATTACTTAATTTGGGGCCATTTTAAACTTGTTTTGCCAGCCTGTCTTGAGTTTCAGGCTTTATTAATGTTGTTTACTGGCTTAGTATACCTACTCTTTGCTCCCATTATGCTCTCTCCCTTGTTGCCATCTAAATACCACATAAGTCTTCTTTCCTCCTTAAATCTCCAACCCTAGTCCTTGTTTCTCTCCCATCTCCAATACCATATGAAGCGGACGTTAGTACTCCAGTTTAGTATTTAAATGTCTCATGTTGGTTCTGCTTATAGAACTACACCATTACTCTATGTGCCACAGGTCTGTGTTACACATAGCACATATATTTTGGAGCAGCACTTAGGTCCCTGGTGGGTATACAATAGAGAATCAAAGCGAGGAAGTGATCCAACACACGAAGAAAATGGAGGCACAAATTAGGGACGAGTCATCAAATATTTCCCCACTTGTTTTCTACAGGTCAGCTCTAGGGATAGGCCAGATGTTGAGAAAACACATTTGTAGGTTTGCCCTAGTTTTATAAATTTCAGTGTGAACACTTATTTAAAGAGTTGAGCTTATACTGGTTACCAAATCTTAACATTCCCTTTTAAAAAACTTGGTATCACTACTAGTTATTTTTCCCATGTAACATAATATACGAAGATCTTGAGAGCTGTGTATTTCATCAAATGGTCATGCCTTAATCTAACCACCCTCAATGGAAGTGATTCCTCCTCAATTTACCCTGCAGTAACGATTACATTTTTGTCCTCATTTCCTATTATTTAATATTTCCAGTTGCAGATTTAGTGGGTCAAGAGGTAATAACACGTTGCCAAATTACTTCCCCCAAGCTGTACCAGTTTCCAACCTTACAAGTAGTGTGTAAAACTATCACTTATACTCTGGTCAGCAGTGGCAAGGCTCATTTACAAAATCTGATAAAATGTTTATTTGTTCAGTTTTTATTAGACATGCTTTAACATTTAAAAAGCATCTATTGGCTATATAGGCTTTTGTCATGTGCCCATTCACTTGGCTTTTAGTGATTTTAACATCTATAGGAGCTCTTTATATATCAAGAGTTATCAGTCTGGGGCAAGTATTTCCCCTAGTGTTCTTTTATAGTGCCTGATGTTAAGATTTTAAAGTTTTATATAATGAAATGCCAGTTTTCCCTTCCGCTGTTAAAAGATGTCATTTTAATGGAGGTTTTAGATTTTCTTAATCCATCCAGAATTTATTTTGTAAGTTACGAACTGAAAATCTGCATTTCCCCCCAAATAGTTAATTCTGTGGCACCACTCATGGGTAATCTTTCCTTTACATACATAAAAATTCCAAAATACATAAAGATGGGGGGAATTCTCCCTTAGCCTCCCCTCCCCAATCCCAGAATGACCATGTAAGCTTTCAAATCTTATGTGCATATTCACATAAATACATAACCTTCAAAACTAAATGTCTATTTCATATTTGATTTGGCAAAGGTGAGACATATTGCCCCACACTTTTTCTCACTCTGTCACGGGCATCTTTCTGTCCACACATACCTAGCTCATTCTTTTTAATATCCACATTACTCTATAATCTCTATGTGTCAGAATTTAACCACTCCCTTACTAATTAACATTTAGGTTGTTCCCAATATTTTATTACAGAAATGCTGTAATAGTCCTAAGTGTACAGATTATTAGAGCATTAGAGATTTCAGGACTATTCTCAGAAGGTGGTACTCTTCAAAGGATTGGTGTACTTATAACTTCGATGAGATAGAGGGAAATTCAATTTGTAAAGAACCGCTTTAATTTGTACTCCCAGCAAAAACGTTAAAGTTCATTCACCTACACAGGATAAACATCTTTTGGAAAAAATTTTTTTGCTTATCTAGTATGTAGTAATACCACTGAGCATCTTCCACACATTCATGTGTATGTTTTTCTTATGTGAATATTTTTGTTCTCTTTTATACCAGGTGTTTGCTTCCTTTATTGATTTCTAATCATTAAATCTTAAGTATTCTTGGGTGTGTTGGAAACATTTTTTTCCAGACTCATTTTCCTTCTCTGGGTGTGTGTGTGTGTGTGTTTGTGTATATATAATCACACAGACAAATATGTCAACCTTTTCCTTTGTGAACTCTGGCATTTATGTCACATCTAAGGAAAATGCTCCCAAATCAATATTCTAAAAATGGTTTCCTATATTTCTTGGTATTTCTATAGTTTCTTCCAAATATATAACTTTTTCTAGTATTATTAAAGAGGTCATCCTTTCCTCACTGATTTCAAACGCTATTATAGAACATTCTAAATTCCTAGATGTACATGGGTTTTTTAAGGTACTCTCTTCCCAATGATTTCTGATTATTCAATTTTTAAAGGTTATCACTATTTCTAGGTCACCTGTTCTGTCATAGTGGTATCTGTTCTCACACCAGTATCACATTGGTTTAATTATCATAAAGACATACATGTTGCCCTAGAATAACACTTGTAAATGGTTTCCAAGGATGTCTGATGCATTCTTTGAAGTAGCGAACACTGGAGTCAACCTGGAGGACTATCACTAGTGATTTGGAAAGATAAAATGTGGTTTATCCCTAATACAGATTATCATGCCGGTTAAAACAATACCACTGTGAAAGCAATCAAACAGAACTCTATGAATGGACATGAAGACATCCAAGATAATTCGCTGAATAAAAATAGCAAGTTGCAAAAACAATACGTATAGCGTGAAACCATATTTATGTAAAAGAAAACACAAAACGTTATTTTATATATATATATCCATGTATGTTTTTAAACAGGTACATAATTTAGAGATCTAGAAGAAAACAGAAGTGAGAATAGAGGTTAACTCTGGAGAGAATTGGAGGTGAAGAAATGGAAACCTGAGCCTACTCCATAATATTTACACCTTTTCATTATAAGGATAATATATTCACATATTAATTACATGACTAAAAATCTGTATTAAAATACACATACTTAAAATTCAATGATTTTCTGATCTGTTCTTATCCTTAGATCTCATACACAGCTGGACTTTTCAGTAAATTATCACTGTGTGTATTTTGTAGGCATACCAGACTGGTTCCCCTCCCCCCTTCTAGGTTCTGCCCTTTCTTGGAGGCGCAGGTCAAGGTCCTTTTCCTTTGAGGCTTTCTCCATTTCAGGATACCCTGGACCTTGCCTTCTCTGAGCTCCCACTGGCTTAACAGCCCACTTCCCTTCCTTTTGCCCTTAATCATTCTCCAAATGGCCTCCTGTAAAGGGATTTTGTGCCTACCCATCCATTGCATCTTTTCCACAAGGGCAGCACCCTCCTCTGAAACCCAGATTTCAGAAGAGAAAAAAAAGTAGAAGGAAAATATAGTGACTCCATGGGAAAAATGAAGTGTGTCACAAATGAAGTGTTAACAAAATCTCCTATGGTTTGTTGGAATAAACCTTTAAATACACATATACCATGCCAGTTACATTTACATCCATTCTCTTCTGGATCTTGGAAAACTTCCTTTATGTTTAACATATTTTTTGAGTCTGAGACAAAGGAGGAATGACACAAAAACTGTTAGCAGACTGAATATGGTTATGATTTCCTAGTTAAAAATTATAGCTCCTGGAAATTCCCTTGTAAGTAAGTATGATCAATATACTCAATTTCTTTCTAGATTGTTAGGACAAGCCAGAAGTCTTAATTTCAGAATTCAGTTCTAGTGGTAACTGCTGCTTCTGGAAAATCAGGAAAGAAACCAACAGTATTAATTTTTTTACATTTCCAAACAGAAGAATCCACTGCTTTTAGAAGTTTAAGAGTGTATGTGTGGGTAAACCAGGATGTACCAGGAGGATTAATAGAACCATAATTATTATTAAAGCAAACACTTGTATGTGCCAAGCACTGTCCTGTTACTTTACATGTAATCCCTTCAAAAATCCTATGAAGTAAGAACTATTATCATCTTTATTTTACACATGAGGATATTCAGGGACAAAGGGAGGTAAGTATCTTGCCCAGGATCACATAGTAAGTGGCAGAGTCAGAATTCAAATGAAGGAAGTCAGTATTTGCTTTCAACCACTTAATTATGCTGTACATGAGATGCCACAAAGTTTTTTAAAAAAGAATAATTTATATTGTATATATATGTGTGTATATATATATATATATATATTGATACCCTAGAGTTAGTTGATACTCTAGGGTATCAATTGTAGTATCTTTTATCAAAGAATGTAAGATTATACAGTCCTCTGTTGTTTGGGCACTTGCTATACTGGAAGCACCCATCCTTTCCTTCTTAGAATTTAGAGTGCTTTCCCAGAAAGGTGCTTATCAATCTTCAAAATATTCCTGGACAGTTAGGAAGGTTATGTGGAATTATCTTGTTTGAGAATTGAGGCCAGGAGAAGGGAGGCACTTACCCAGATTCTGTAATCAGGGATGGTTCTGCAATCAGGATCAGATCTTCTGATCCTTACTACACAGCAAACTTAGCTTTTCTGATGATGGCCTGGAAGGTCAAAGAAGGGGACAGAAAAGGACATAAAGTAAAAAAGATATGAGATCCTTTTTTTCCCTCCATCAACCAATGCATTTTATCACACACAAAGGACACCATAGCTGATAAACAATGTACAAATGTTTCTTTTTCCTTTCTTGTGGCTGTATTTTCAAAATTACTTTATTGTACATTTATCTTTATTTTTGATAAAGCAATTGTCTTTTTTTATTTTACGAAGGATAATTTCAAATGAATAAAAACATAGAAGGAAGAATATTATAAACCTATACCCATCACCCAGCTTCAACAATTACCAACTGAAGGCCATCTTGTTTCATCTATAACCCCACCCACTGCTCCCCCCCACTCCGATTTTTTTTAAGCTCACCGAATAGCTGATTTTCTGCATTTTATTATGGAAAATGTCAAACATATACCAAAGAAGATGGAATAATATAAGGAACCCCGTGTGCCCCATCACTCAAATCAAACAATTATTAACTTAGGACCAGGTTCGTTTCATCTATACCCCTCCCCACTTCCCCCTACCGCTGAGATTATTCTGAAGCAAATCCCAGTCATCACCGTATCTGAAGTCATTCCCAGACATTTTATTACTTAATCCGCAATATTTTCCTATATATCTCTACAAGATAAAGATAATTTGAAAACATAACCATTCATGCCATTATAACGTCTTAAAAATCGACATCAATTCCTTAAACCATCAAATCCGTCTTCAAATTTTCCCGATGCATCTTAAACAGGTTTTTTTTTTTTACTTCATGTGTTCGAATCAGGATCCAAACAAGGCCTACTCATCGCATGTGGTTCATCTCCTGATCGCTCTCGCTCTCCATCTCCCCCCACCCCCGCCTTTTAAACTTTTCAATATGGAAAATTCCAATCCCCGCTATTTTGAGCAAATTCTCAAATAGTATATTATTTCATCCGTAAAAACTGATGTATCTCTTTTATAGCTCGAATTTCCTATAGGAAAGAATTTGAAGGGCAGGAAAAGCGCTATAACGAACGAATTTACATAATTTATGTTTTTTTCTCATTCTGTTACGCGGGTTTTTCACTCCACAATAATAGCGAAGAGCTTTCGGAACCAGGATTGGTATTAAGTATCTTATACGCACGAATACACAGTACAAGCCTCTGAGGTACACGTCTCTGAGGTAGATACTATTATTATCACCATTTTACAAACATGGAAACCGAGACACTGAAAGAACAGGAGCCAGCCCAAGCTGGGCGTTGGCGACTAGGAATTTGAACGCAGCTCTGCCCAACTGTGAAGCCATTAGTTAATCTTGTCAATATATGCGACGATAAAAAGAAATCGTCAACCCTTTCACCCCACCCCCACCCCGAAACCTGAAACGAGAATCCAGCTCTTTCCAGCAGCCGACGTGTGATCACTGCCGTCCCTCCAACCGCCATAGTAAAGCCAGGTTTCTCTGGCAACTGATATCCATAGGCAGACACGTCACCCTGGAGGCGGGCTTATGGCCTCCAACCAATCACAATCGTCTTGTCTAAGTTTTAGAATGTTCCATAACCAAATGATTGGCCGAGGCCTAACACGTCAGCGATGACACTTCGCCGCAGTAAAGGCGGGTGCTAGCAACCTGCTTCTTCATGGTTAAGGCTTGAAGCAAGCCAATCATGTTTCTCCTTTAGTGCGGACTCTGGCCAATGACGCTCGCCCTCTTAGGTTCTTAGCCCGCCCCCCAAAAGCGCGACAGCCGTTGGGTCATGAGTCTATAGGGCAGGGTGTTCACGTGGCCTATTTTCACGACCCAGAGTTCCTCTGACCAGAGGTTTTTTTTTTTCCTGCAGGGAGGCATTATGGGTTTTTTTTTTCCACTGGGAAAGGAAGTGTCTACGTGGCCTGCGGAAACAGGATGGACGGAAATGAGCTAAGGTTCCCGCGAGTGGGGAAGCGCGAGGTCAAATTTGGGGCCACGCCCCCAACCTCTTGCGCAATTGTCGGAGTAAAAAAAATAAAAGCGGAGCGGGGGGTTTTAATAAGTGTGTTGGGGTGGTGGGTGTGTGGGGGCGTGATGTTGGGTCCCGCGTGTTTGTGCGCGGACGAGCTCGCGTAGCCCAGGGGTTGGGATGTGTGCGCGGCAGCCCTCGTGGCGTCGCTGGTGGTGGGTGTGCGCAGGCGTGCGCCCCTAGCGTTGGGGCCCGTGTGTGTCCCGGAGCGGGGGCGTGTGTGTGTGCGCGCACATGTGTATCTGCGTGTGTGCGTGCCCGCGCGCTATGTACGGAATGGTCTCTACTTTTGTATTAGCTTGAAAATTGTTCTGATGAAAAGGAAAATGAGTCAAGGCGACTATAAGCAATAAAGAATCTTTGCCAGAAATATTTTGGCCTCTCCTATCGATTTAATTTTCAGACCCCCCAAATACACTTTCTTCCCACGTTTTTCTCTGTTGCCAAAATTCTGTTCTAAACCATAGCCCTCCAATAATTAAGAGTCAAACGCTCCCATCCCCATATTAGCAATTCCAAGGTGGCGCTTCTTCCCGTTCCCTAGTATTCTTTCCCAACCCCCTCCAAAGTTGCCTGCCATTCTCTTGGCACAAAGACAATTTTCTGCCGGTAATATACGTTATAGCCTTCCCCTCCAGTCTCTCTATATACACACACACAGACTCGGAATTTCTGCAGGGGCTGAGGCTCTCTTACCTTTTTGTCCTGATTTCCAAGCACAGTGCCCTTCAGACAAGTACGCACTCAGCTAGTTTTCCAGAAAGTTCTCTGGGTGAGGTTTATACCTCTTGAGTCAGCCACTAGATGCCACCAAATCCCAGCAAAGGATTGGCTGTTTAGTCCCTGGAATTATGGGATTTTGTTCCCCCCTTTCCGATTTGTTGAACTCCACAATGTATAGGGATCATTGCTAAGAAAAAAAATCGAATTAACTTTTGTAAATAGCCCAACCAGGCAGAGGACTATGGCCCTAGATCCAAATGTTTTTCCTTGTTTCTTCTTAAAAAAAATTACCCCCTCACTTCGTTCCTTCTTGCATTTTGTGGGGTCAGAATTGATTAATGACTCCAGGCACTGATGCTGATGAAGATCTGAATCCTTTCTGTGCACCTTCTCTTCCAATCCTAACAACATTCCCCAATGGAAAATATAGGTGGCTGTTTAGTCAATAAAGACAGATAAAAACTTAGACCCTGGTATTGAAAACTGATCTTTTTCTCTTGGAATTTTTATTAAATATGTGTGTTTGCACCCTATTTTTTGTAGTGGTACTGCTACACTTTGTTATGTCTTTAGAGTTAGAGACCTACTTTTAATTCCCCACTTACTAGCTGTTAGACCTTGGGCAAATGATTTATGTTCTGTGATACTGTTTTCTTGCATGCTTTCTATATTTTGGATGCTATGTCATATCCTTTACATGGATATTCTTTTATTCCTCACAAAACCTCATTAGATGGGTATGAATAAAACTCAAAAACCAAAATATATCTTTCAATTGCCAATCATATACACTTGTGTGCATGCATACATGTGCACACACACGGGGAGGGGGCAAGATTTAGAGATGTGGTTCTCAAAGAGAGTTTTCCAGACACACCAGTAGCATAATTATCACTTTTGGGGAACTTGTCAGAAATTCAGATGCTCAGGCCCCACCTCAAACCTAATGAATCAGAAATCCCAGGGCCAGGGTTTGGTGATTTGTGTTACACTGTGCTGGTGATTCCAGTGTACAATGAAGTTAATGGCTTTGGAAGGCAGAAATGCAATGCTGATTTTTGTACACTCCACTAGAGGGTGCTACAGAATGTAAAGCGCAGTAATAAATGCTATGTTTTGTCCTTTTTCATTGATGTATAGTTGACATACAATGTTATATTAGTTTCAGGTATGCAACATCCAGCATATTATCAGACCCATTTTAAGATTAAAAACTAATGTACAGAGGTGTTCAATTGTTTTTTCGGTGCATACAAATATGGGAGTCAGGATTTGAACTTTACCTGCTTCTGAAGCCCAGGCCCTTGACAGTACTCTGTTTTTCAGCTATCATAGCTTGTCTTTCTTTGCCTCAAAATACATTACAAATACCTTGTTCCCTGCTTTGGATAACATTGACTAGAGCACCAAGAAGAGGACAGGAAAGCAAACCAAATTAGTGGAAATATTTTGATGATTTCATACCCTTCCCCCATAGCTATTCTATAATAAGATATCAAGTAAAGCTAATGAGTGTTTTCCTTCTTGCTTTTGTATTTCCCAAATGCTCTCTCTACCCTACACTTCTCTTTTTTTCGTTTTTGTCTGAACCTTTTCTATGTGTGGGAGAGAAATAAGGGTGGTGAGGAAACACAGTTGTTGAAAGCCTGTTATGGGCCACACTATATAGTTCTATACACATTAATCCCAACAAGAGGCCTGTGAATTAGGTGATGATTATCATCATTTTATAGGTGATGAAAGTGAGTTCTAGAGACAATAATTATTTTTCTTTGGTCATACAACTAGTAAGTGGTGGAGTCTGGGTAATTCCTGGTATATCTGACAGTATTACCCTGCTAAACTTTCTACTGCTCAGTTTTGAATCTTGTTTAGTTACTGTTTATGTAACTTTCATCATGTTCTTTAACTTTTCTGAGCCTCAGTTTTACCATACATTAAGTGTATGCAACATTCAGCATATTATCAGTGGGAACATTAAGTGGGAACAAATATTCCTATTTCATAGTGTTAGAGTTGCAGTATCCAAAACAGTAGCCATTAGACACATGGGTATTTCAATTTGAATTTAAGTTAAGTAAAATTAAAAATTCAGTTCCTCACTTGTACTAACCACATTTCAAGGGCTCAATAGCTACTATGGCTCGTATTAGTACCATCTTGGACATCAACAGATGCAGAACATCCCCACCATCCCAGTAAGCTCTATGGTACAGTGCTGATTTAGCGTATATAAAGTATGTAAAAGGACTTAGCATAGTGTATAATTCATCCAAGAAAAGTGATTTCCTTTGCTCTTTCCTTTCAGCATTAGAGCTAGGTATGTTCTCCTGTTTTATTTACAGAGTCAGGAGAGGGGAGTAACTTACCCAACGTACTATAACAGAGGATATGTCTGGCATTGGCACCTACATCTCCTAGCTTTCACTCCAATATTCTCTCTAGTGGTCCCATCCTTACGTGCTACTCTGTTGAATGAGATCTCCAGGCTGAGGATGTGAATAATGTGAATTAACTTTGGAGTCAGAGTAGTACAGAAAAAGACATAGGAACTGAATGCCTTCTATGTGCTAGTCAACACTGTGCTCAGTTCTTTACATTTATTATCTTAGGGAATCTTCACTAAAGCCCAGGGAAGTTAAAAACTCACTTCAAGTTGCCAACCAGTAAATGGCAGAGCAAACATTCAGACTTCTTTCTGACTCTAAAGCCCATGTTTTGTTTTGTCTTGTTTTTTTCATTATGCAATGCTACCCTCTCCAATGTGAAAACTGTCCTGCTCCTTCCACTTACTAAGTAGGATAAAGCTTCAGCAGATTCCTGCTTCTTAGCGGGTCTTCAGAAAATGCAAGTTACTCTTCTTCCTTTTGCATTTATAGCTGAACCATTGTCTTCACAATCTGTTTCAACTGGAAGGGAAAGATAGCTTAAATTACTTTTTGTTTGGCTTCAAGACCCAAGTCCAGACAGAGAGTTTACCGTCCCAGCCTTCAGAGAGAACACCAAATGGCTCCAAGATTTCTACATTAATTTTCAAGGCTACCATTTGCTCATACAATGCCTTTGTGCTAATTAGAAACATGAGCCACCTGGGGGCAGACAAACTGTAGAGAAGTGTCCACTCCAGTGAAACAATGAGAAAAATACTTTTCTTTCTCATCGATGTTGGAGCTCCACCAGGGCAGTGGAAGAATGAATTTCAGCCTCTGCATGTTCCCTCTCATTGAGTACTCCTGCCCTGCCTAACAGTGTCTGTTGCCCTTGCCTGGTGGCTAAGAGCCTTCCTAGGTCTGGAAGGTAGTGTCAGTCTTTTCTGGAAAGAGTAGATAGGGACACCAGTCATGGTGTCTGGATAGTAGGTGAAACTGTTGGCGTTCTTAGGTTATTTTGATATTTTTTCATTTGGTTCTTACTAGCTTATTGGATGATTTTTAAGAGACTTTGGTTAATTTAAAAGTTAAAAAACCTTAATATTTCAAGGCTAAGCAAAATGGTATTTCTTTAATAATAATGTTTTTCTATCTTTTTATACCTGCTTCATTCCATAGGGATTTCACAAACCAGTTCAGCAAATTATTCTGCATCAGTCTAGTTTGTTAGCCTATGACAAGACAGGCCAAAGGATGGAAATAGTCATGGGAAAGTTTTATCCTTTTAAGATATTCTCTTCTAGCTCCTCTCTCCTCCTATAATCAACCCTCCCCTGCATCAACTGACCCATCCGTTTAGTAGAAAGAGGTTACTTCAAATGACTGAGACCCTAAATCTAACCAATGTAGTCCTTGGGTGATCCTGCACATAATGCCTTGGTTTCCCCTTCCTGAGTCAGTAGTTTAGCATGCAATATGCTGAAATTCGTGGTTTGTGAACCACAGGCTTTACTTGGAATCATCATGTTAAGCTATCCGTGTCATACATCAACCAACAGAGATGAGTACTGATTTTCACCAGTGTATGTAGACTCCTATAATCTGATCATTGCCTCAAGTGGATGCCTTGAGCCAGTTTTCCAGAGATAACTTGCTTATGCTTATAACCTGCACCCACAGTCCCCATTTTATTGGGAATGAAAAAAGCTATGTCTTTTGAAAACTTCAGCTGCCATATTATTAAAGAGGACAAACCAATAGTACTTAAAGTGCTGCATCTTCAAATTGTTGAAGATTTATGATGGGTACATGGGGGTTCGTTATACTATGCTTTCTACTTCTGTGTATTTTTTGAAGTCTTCCATAATAAAACACTTAAAAACAACAACAAAAAAGTGCTTCATCAGTCATGGGGAGGAGAACATACATAGGTTCCTCTTTAGAAGAGTACTAATTAACCTAGGGGTGGGGTGGAATGTACACCCCTTTAGTAGTGATGTGCCGTGTAAAACTCTGGGGAGGGGAGATTTTAAATTGAAAAGGCCTGTGCATCAGAAATTCTGATAAGATCCCCTAGAAGGACAATCTCCTCTGGACTGCAGTCCCCCTCCACCAAACCCCTAAAGAAGCTGCTGGAATCAGCCACTATTAGTGAAAGAAGTATATCATATCCCTTGGGCATTTGGGAGTAGGGGGAGTTTGAAAAGCATGGAAATAGGCATCAGGTAATTGATGGAAGCTGTGTTACCCAGCAGGCAGAGAATCACAGGCAAAGGGTACCTGGGGGCAAGAGACAGCTAGTACTAAAAAAAAAAGGCTTCATTCTCATCCCAGGTGAGTGCTGGAGAGGGCAAAGCTACTAAGGAAGTAGGGGGCCAGGGAGCAGAATATGTGGCAAAGAGGACCCCACTTGGAATCTCAAAAGGTATTCTTTGAAGACTCCAGGCTCTATCTGATTTGCAGGCTTTAAAACAGTTGGGAAAGCCATCTGAAGGCAAAGAGTACACACACAGAGACACATATATGCACGCACGCATACATGCGCTCATGCCCAAGGAACTGGAACCTGTCTGCTGAGCTTGGAACCGGCTTCATAAAGTACACATTGAAAACTATGTGGTTTGGTTCTTGTTATTGTGCTTTTACTGTGCCACTGAGCAAAGAAGGGTATTAGTACACTGCTGGAAGTGAGATATGGTTGGAGAGGTGGGGCATTGTTTAGGGTGTGGGGACCTAGGAGGACATGTTCTTTCAAGGCCCTGAAGGTTGAGGTAACATGATTAGAAACTGGGGACAGAGAAGAGAGCAAGGGCAGTTCCTAAAAAGGTACAAAGCCGAGATTCACCCAGTTGCTCCTAGGCCAGGGTTGTGGGTGGGACGTCAGTGAGACCCAGGCGGGTGCCGCCAGCTTTCAATAGAGCTGGTCTGTGAAACTTGGCTGGGAGGACAGAGGAAGATTGATGTTTGCTTCAGAGTGGGGCTGTCAGCTGTGCTCACCACCTCACCATGGTCCCAGCTGTAAACAAAAGTCCTGGCCCTTCATGGCACTGCAGAGCCGTCCAGGCTGGCGTAAGTCTCTGAGGACAGCTAGACCATTTTCTCATCCTGGCTGACAACCAGAAGACAGAAGAAACAATAGAAGGTGGTGGCGGTGGTGAAAGGGGGGCAGGATTGGAAGGGGATGAGAAGCAATGACCAGTGGGAAGGAGCTGTCAATTTCAAATCTTAGGTCTTTGGAGGCAAGTAACAGAAATCTTTCAGAGAAAGTAGACCCCTTTCCTTGTCAGCTTCACAGAAAATAGTAAGTTACTAAAGGAGCCCTGCAGGGATTACGGTGCCTCATTCACTCACTCATTCATTCATTCATTCTTTTTTTTTCAATAGGCTCCACACCCAACAGGGGGCTTGAATTCATGACCCTGATATCAAGAGTTGCATGCTCTACTGACTGAACCAGCCATTCATTCATTTAATAAGAGTAACTTAATGTGCCCATCACTGGGCTAGGTACCCGGGATGATGTCAAAGTAATAGAAGACAGTTCAAAAATTCAAGGATCTTACAAGGAGTTTGGAGATATGTATAAAGTTAAGTAAAAATACTAAATAGTGTATCTTTAAATGCTAGTTGACAAACATGGAATAGGAGTTTAGAAGCAAGAGAAGCCATATCTGGGCATGATCAGAGAAGGAGGGATTTGAGATGGCCTTAGAAAGATAGACATGATTTTCCTAGAAGGAAAAGGCAGTTGGCATTCCAGGTTGGGACCAAAGCATTACAAAAATGAGGACTGCTTTGGCTAAAGCAGAATGTTATTGTGTCAGAGACTTTCTTCAACTCCTCACCCCCAAACTTCCCAGCATAGCTAACCCAGATTTCGGGTCTCACTTGAAATGTCATATCTTCGGAAGACTTCCTTGATCTCCAGGTTAAGTACCCTTGCTTTATGTTTCCCTAGCACCCATTACTTTCCACTTTTTAAGCCATGACTGTTTTCAACTAATAATCTACTCTCGTCTCCCTACAATTTTTCCCCACACTGCACTCAGAATGTTCTTTGCAAAATGCAAATCTGTTACAGCACTTCCTTCTTTAAAACTCTCCTCCCCTTTCATTCTTCTTTGCCTCCCTTTATGTCTTCCCTGCTTCCATCCCTCTTACTTTTCTTTTAGATCTGTCTCTGTCTCAGGGAAGACTTCAAGGACATCTCTTCTCCAAATTTCAACTACAACTAGGTCAAGTCTCTCTCTTAAATATTTCTTTTTTTTAAAGATTTTATTTATTTATTCGACAGAGCGAGAGACAGCTGAGAGAGGGAACACAAGCAGGGGGAGTGGGAGAGGAAGAAGCAGGCTCCCAGTGGAGGAGCCTAATGTGGGGCTCGATCCCAGGACTCTGGGATCACGCCCTGAGCCGAAGGCAGATGCTTAACGAATGAGCCACCCAGGTGCCCCACCCTCTCTTAAATATTTCTAGAATACTTTCACATTTTTTCCATTTTATTATTCTCTAATAACTTAGTACAAGTTTGTCTCCCCCACCTGAATACAAGCCCTCTGATGCTGGGACTATGTTTCTTTTTCACTGTGTTGCCCATATATTTAGTACAATGCCTGGCATATTGTGGTAGGTGCTCCACAAAAATTTATGAATGAATCCAAGGGAGATGAGGCAATATTGGTAGGTGAAAGCCAGCCTGAAGAGATTGTTCTTACATCTAGGGGCAAAGAGAAAGCTTTAAAAGTTTTTGATTATGGAATGAGGAAATAATTAGATAATACTGACTTTTAAAAAACAAAACAAAACAAAACAAAAAAACAATTCAAACAAAACCCAAAGAGCTCCAACCTCAGCTTACCCCAAGCCCTAGCCTCCCAGTTATCTTGTGAACTCCTATTCTCTCATACCTGTTCCTGCTACCACTTATTCCTCCAAAAATACAAGAAAACTTACTCATTGATTATTCCAACCAGAGAGATTTGGCGCTAGAGCCAAAAGCATTTACTTTAACACTTGCATTTGTTCATTCAGCTGGTATTTATTGCTCACCTCCACTGTTTCAAACTCTGTGCTCTCAGTTACAGATGAAGAAGATATTCATACCTTAATGGAGTTCACAACTGAGTGTACTCTTTATACTGGTCACTCACTTCATAGCTTCAAATTTCTGGTGAAGGATTTTGCCTTCACTGGGCTCAATTAGGGAGATTTTCAGGGCACTAAGAGCCAGAATCTCAGGGTTAGGTCCTCTGTAAAACGAGGAGTCAGACTCAGAGAATGGATACTTATGCCAACCCATACTAGACATTTATCTTTCTATGAGAAGGCTAAATAGTATGGTGGAGAATGTCTGGAAGGGCATTTGGGGAACATCCATTCCTTAACCTCATGAGGCTGGGCCTAGTAAGGCAAACAGGTCTCCAAGGTGTACCCCTTGAGTGAACCAGAGTAGAGGAACTCAAGGAATGACAGGAAAGAGGGTTAGACTTTCGAATAAAAATTGAAGAGTTGTCCTGTCCCCTGAGGGGAGCTGAAACAAAAATGTGGCCCTAAGAAACCTCCCAAAGATAATTGGAAAGTACCCACCCTCACCCTGGGGCAGATATTAATGCCAGGGGATGGCTTCTTTTCATCTTAGATTCATTTCCAAGTGGTTAGGAGGATAGCAAATGGGGATGTCAGAAAGGCAGTACACCTCTGCCCTGCTCCAAGGATGAGGAAACTGTTTTGTAGCTGTAGTCCTAACTGATTATCTCTTGGTTGAGGGATAACATCAAAAAAATGGTATCAATAACATTTTGAAAATACATTGATTAATTTTGACTCCCTCTTTCTCCCTTAAATCCTTTACCCTGAACATGAATCCACCACCAGGATACCAGGGAGAGGGAATACATAAGTAGCAGATAGACATGAATGAGATAAATGTCCATAATTCATTGCTCTACTCTATTAGGTGGCTTTGGGTGAAGAGGGTTCATACACCTGGAATTTGAAATCCTAAGACATGGCCAGGAAGAAATCAGTAGAGCATATTTCATGGAAGAATAACAATGTATTCCACGTATTTTGAAACCATATTGTATCCTTCCTAAAAGGACCAACCTGAAGCTTAAGCCACTCAAATGGTGATAAGAGGATATGTTTCTTCTAGGGAAAGGCTGAAAAAACTATAAGCCTAAGGGATTCACAAATAAAATTCCCCCTAAGGGATTTATTTGTGAATCCCTTAGGCTTATAGTACAAACAATGAGTTTGTACAATTTGGAGCTTGGCATGGCCATTTTTTTAAATGATTTTATTTTTAAGTAATCTCTACACCCACTATGGGGCTCAAACTTAGAGCCCGAAGATCAAGAGTCACATGGTCTACCAACTGAACCAGCCAGGCACCCGTTGGCATGACCATTTTATACCTGTCATATCCTAACTAGTGCCAAGATTTGAACTATCCTCTTTCTATGGGGACTGTGGATATCTAATATGGGTATCAGCCAATGATTAACATGTCAGAGGCTGGGGACTGAATGGTCATCACAAAGACAGTTTCCTCAGCTACAGATTACCTTTGGCCTTTAAATCGTCTGTAGTCTATGTGTCACAGAAGTCTCAGAAATGAACCTCTGAAGCTGATACATTATGACACACTTTGGTCCTTCACCTTCTCCATTCTTTCCCTTTATAGCTTCAACTAAGTTGGAAAAAAAGGGAATTACACCTACGGCCTGGGGGCCCTCAGTGTCCCCTTGTTGTCTGACGAGCAGACCAGACTAAATGATCTGGGAAGGCCCTTCAAGCTCAGTTGTACCAGGTTCTAGGATTCCAAAACACTGTGATCCATTGACCCAGTTGCCTTATGGGAATCCCATGAGAGATCAGTTTTCTAAAAGAGCGAACTCTTTGTTTCTCTGTGTTGGAATAGTGGTAAATGCAGTCAAGATAGCAAATGTGCTGCTGTTGACCAAAGGTCCTTTCTGATGGTCAGGACTGCCTTTATAACAATGATTCTCACTGCCTAAGTAGTTAGGGATTAATGCTAAATTGAGGACTGTTAAGACTGTGATCAGTCAGCAAAGCATTGTCAGTTAGTGAAAGGTGAGCAAGGCTAATAAAGATTCAGGACTGGGTTGATAATTCAGGGGGGAGTATAGAGTCAGAAAGATGCCCAATTGTTAGATTCCTTTGTCATAACTGCCCTTAATTTTGGATTATTCTCAAAACAACAAGTCTTCCTTTATACTATTATCCAAATAATACTGTTCTAATACCCTTGACCTGTTAAATGAATTACCTCTGAAAGTTATAGATGATGTAGTGTTGTTCTCATATTTTTAAGAGCAGGAGTAACCTCTATTGCTTCCCCTATCCCTACCCCAAACAAAATATTATGGTGAACTAAATATATCAGCTGAAAGTAAAGTTAGTCTGACTAAAATATGTGTATAGGGTGTGGCAGGAGGAGGAGAGGGACTGCCTGTTGTTCTAATGTTTTTTGAAGCTGATTTGAAAATCCCTTGCCCAGTAAATGGGGCATTGAACCAAGAAATGGGAAACCTGTGTTTTGGTTTTGCCACTGTCACTAACTCATAGTGACACTTGGGTAAGTCACTTGGCCTCTCTGAGTCTCATTTCCTCATGTCTTGAATGGCTACATGGTTATTTTACCTCAAAGTTTCACTTTGAGAATGACATACCACCTACCTGCTTTGAAAAGAAAAAGACTACAAGCATGCTTGCTACCTTGATGGTATAGTCCCTCATGACAACCTTTGCAAAGTAAGTATAGTTGGTGAGAACTGATGCTGCAATTGGGTGCTAAAAAAATATTTTGAAGAACCACAGTGCTCACTATTTAAAAGAAGTTAACAAACACTAATTCATTTCATGCTGTGAGCTTGGTGTGGGGAATTCAAAGATAAATACATGATAATCCTTGACCTCAAACTCGTATATATGTGTGAGGGAAACAGACAAAAGAACCCTATATAATCTTACAAGTATAAATAAAGAGCTATGTACAGAGTGTTACTGGAGAACTCAAATTTCTCTGGGTGTTGGGGTGACAGGGGTTTGAGACGGTTTCACAGAAAATGTGGTATCTGGTTAGAGTCTTGACAGATGGGTAGGGACCTCAGGTGGAAGAGGTCATAGGAGGGCATTTAAAAGCCTAGGGAACAGCAAAGGCATGGAACATTAAACAGGATGAAATATTGGGTTCAGGGATCTGTGGGTGAGTTGGCATGGCCAAATGCAGGGTGCATTTAGGGAGCCAGGGGATTGATGAGAGAAGGGGCTGGAGAAAACTGGCAGGGGCCAGAGCAGAAAATCTCTTGGAGGTCAATTTAAGGAATGCGAACTTTTTCCTGAAGACAGTAGGGAGCTATTGATGGATTTAAAGCAAGGAAGTGTCATAGGTTTGTGTTTTAGAAAGGTCAAGTTGGCAATAGTGTAAAGGATACAAAGTAATACTGGAATCAAGAGTTGAATCAAGATGAGGTCAGGGAGAATAGAGAAGGAGGGACAGACTTCAAAATATTTGAAAGGTATACTCAACAGGACTTGGTGATAGATATGATCTGAGGGCTATGGAAGAAGGCGTTGTCAAGGATAACTCCTAGGTTTCTGGCTTAGGTGACTGGGTAGGTGGAAGTCCCACTGATCAAGTTTGGAAAGATTGGCAGAGGGAGTGGAGGAGGAAGTTTGAAGGAAATTGTGAATTGTTTGGCTGTAGACATGTTGAATTTGAGGTATTTGTGGGATATCCGGTGGAAAGATTCAATAAAGAATTGGAAAATAGGACTAGATTGGCAGAGAGTCTGAACTGAAGACAGAAATTCAAGAATCGTTTGCATACAGGTTATCACAGCCACAGAAATCGTTGAGAACAGCCAAGCAGTAAGTAGGCAACAAGAAGAGGTGAAAGCCAAAGATAAAGGCTTGGAGAATAAGGAATGCCAAGAAGCAATGGCCAGAGGAGCAACAGAAGAAACTGGAGAATGAAAGTCAAGGAAGAAGAGAATTTCAAAGAATCTGTGAGAGCTCTGACAAATCTTACAAGAAGTCATGAAAGCTAGGACAGAGAAGTATTGACTTGATATAGCAATTACAAAGGCAAAGTGAAGAACATGGGAAAAGCATTTTCAGGAGGGAGTTAAGGGGAGGAAGCAGAGGATAGATCACAGTGTGTTAAGGAATAAATGGTAGTCATGAGCATGTGGAAACATCTAATAAGGATAACCCTTTTAAGAAACTTGGTGATGAATGGAAAGAGCAATAGATCAATGGGTATAGGGAAATTCAGGGTCAAATGAAGGGTGATTTTGATATTATTTTCATTTTTAAAAAATATTTTATTTTTAAGTAATCTCTACACCCAGTGTGGGGCACAAACCCACAACCCTGAGATCAAGAGTCGGGTGCTCCACTGACTGAGCCAGCCAGGTGCCCCTATTTTTTTTAAGTAGGCTCCATGCCCAGTGTGGAGCCCAACATGGGGCTTGAACTCACAACCCCGAGATCAAGACCTGAGCTGGGATCAAGAGTCAGTTGTTTGGGGTACCTAGGTGGCATAGTCAGTTGAGCTTCTCACTCTCGGTTTTGACTCAAGTCGTGATCTCAGACTTGTGAGATCGAGCCCTGTGTCAGGCTCTGAACTCAACACAGGAGTCCGCTTGTGTTTCTCTCTCCCTCTGCCCTGCTGTGCTGCTCCCCACCCCCCACTGCATCAAATAAGTAAATTAAAAAAAAAAGTCGGATGCTTAACCGACTGAGCCACCAGGTGACCCAGTTTTTAATTTCATTATATTTATTTATTTATTTATTTATTTAAAGATTTTTATTTATTTATTCGACAGAGACAGAGACAGCCAGCGAGAGAGGGAACACAAGCAGGGGGAGTGGGAGAGGAAGAAGCAGGCTCCCAGCGGAGGAGCCTGATATGGGACTCGATCCCACAACGCCGGGACCACGCCCTGGGCTGAAGGCAGACGCTTAACCGCTGTGCCACCCAGGCGCCCCTAATTTCATTATATTTTTAAAAGATTTTTTATTTTTATTTATTTTGAGAGAGAGAGAGAGTAGGGGGAGGGGCAGAGGGAGATGGAGAGAAAGAATGTCAAGCAGACTTTTGCTGAGTGGGGAGCCCAACTCAGGGCTGAATCTCATGACCCTGAGACCAGGACTGGAGCCAAAATCAAGAATCAGATGCTTAACTGACTGAGCCAGCCAGGCACCCCCCTGTTTTTCACTTTAAATGGAAGAGACCTTCCCTCTTTCTCTTCCCTCCCTCCCTGCCTTCCCTTCCCCTCTCATCCCTACTTTTCTCCTCCCTTTGCTCCTCCTCCTTCTCTTCCACCTCCTCTTCCTTCTTCTCTCTCTTTGAAAAAAGCTAAGGCTCAGAAAGAAATTAAGCAATTTGTCATGGTTATATAATCTGTAAGCATGTTATATGCCAGCAGGAAGAACCCAGTGATAGTAGAGATTGAGAATACAAAACAGAGGTGATTTTAACTTGACCCTTTTTGTGAGTGTGGACTCAGCAAAATGAGACACACAAAATGGAAATCTGAAGTTCCAGTCTGGTCCATATGCTAGGAATTTGATGAGTATAAGAGAAAAAATATGATGATGTGGTCTGCTCATGTAATAGCTTATCTTTATTAAGCGCTTACTATGTGCCAAGCACTGAGTTAAGCACTTTGCCTGAGTTATCTCATTTTTATTCTCACAACAACCCTATGAGGCAGGTACTATTATCACCTTCATTTAACAGCTGTGAACGTTGAATAACAGAATGTTCAATGATTGCTCAAGGCCACATAGTTACTGTGTGCTGGATCTTTCAGAGCTTTCATATGACCCTATAGAAGAGGAAACCGAGGCTGAGAGAGGTGAAGTCATTTGCCCAAGAGCCCCGTATCTAGTGAGGATTGGACCTGTAATGCAAATCCAGGCTCTGTCTGGTACCAAAACCATGCTTTTAATCACTTCGCTGTCATGAATGGAAGCTATTAAAATATACAATATGTGCATATTTTTCTAGATCCAGCTCTGTAAGGCAAAACATTCCTTGAATTTAAGTGGTACTAGAAATCACCTTTATTCCGGGGAATTGATAGAGTAAGTTCTTCCTTGTAATGCGCCACACGGTACAGTGGAGCCTGGGCCTTTGTAGAAAGCCTCAGGGCGAAAGCAGAGACTGAAAAAAAACCAAAACAAAAAACAAAAAACAGAGCTACTCAGGCAGAGTGGCAACAGCTGAGATTTCATGTGACTTTTTCAGGTGGCCTTTCCAGCAGCCATACTTCGTCCTTCCATGCAGAGAATACTCTGAATGAGAAAGCTCCTGGCTCAGGTATCTTTCCTCCTCCTGGCCTGAGATTTGCTAACAAGCAGTTCCGATGCCACTAGCCTAAGTCTGTAGGCTATAAATGTTATCCTAGTTGTGAAGTATAATAGAGCAAGCAGTGTAGGGCTGAGAACAGCCTAATTGCTATCCCTTCAGGGATGACTGTCTCTCTGGTGGGAAAAGCATGTGAATCGGGAGAGGCATATTGTTGTACTGCCCAAATCCCCACTTCTGTACTCACTTGTCTCTGCCAGAGTTTTCATTTGATGAGCGGTTTTTGAAATACAGCTTGACACTAGTCTTCATATTTGGAATTAGTGGTTAATCAAATCATTATCATTCTTTATTTAACAATGCAATTTATCAGGTTTTGATGTTTTCTTAACTTTGGTTCTGTTATACCCGAGGACCAGCTTGGGTGTGTGTGTGTGCGTGCACATGTGTGTGTGAACTCTATCTGATCTGATAAGTCCCCTTCCGGGTCTATTGTTTCTGTGATCAATAAGTTAATGGAAAGGGAATGAATAAAAATGCGGTCTATAACAAACCATGCAAGAAGTTGTGCTTTCATTCTGTATATACATATTGAGCATGCTATGTATCAGAAGCTGTGTGAACTAAAAAGCTGTATAAAATGCAATCCCTGCTGTCAAAGAGTTTATTCTACATTTCTTCCATTCAGCAAGTGGTAACACTACCTGGGTTCCTAATCCCCTGAGAGTTCCCATGGTTGGCTGATTTGTCTTTCATCAGCAGTGGAGCCTAGGAAGATCGTTAATCTCAACATAGTGGATTTGAATTTAAGATTTTGACAGTCAGAAATAAGATAATAATAATTACAATGTTGTTGATAGGAAATTGAGAATGGAGAGAGGGAAGTGGGGACACATATAAAGATTCCCAGGAGGTGATAGGTTCTGGACAAAGTTGGGATAGTTGCATGGCTCAGTGAAAAGAGAATATAACTTCAAGAGTCAACTTAATATTTCAACTAGAAGAGTGTCAGTTCTTTGCTGATAGGTGGAGGGGGGGGAAAGGCTTGTGGGAGAAAGTAAAAGGGATAAATTGTATTCACTACCTTTCTTCCACATGAAAAGCTCTTTTTGTTTTGACTGTGAATTCTGGGAGAGCAAGAGGCCCTGCTAGTGGATTGAGTGGAAAGAGGAAGACAGACACTGGTTTTCCAAAGAGCAGAGCAAACTGAAGGGAAGATAGAGGAGCAGGTAGCCAAACAACAACCGAAAATGTGCTGTTTTGGGGTGCCTGGCTGGCTCAGGTGGTGGAACATGATTCTTGAACTCAGGGCCATGAGTTCAGACCCCATGTTGGGTGGAAAGCCTACTTTAAAAAAAAAGAAAAAAGAAAAAGAATGCTGTTTTAAAACATAAAATCACTTTTATATGTGATTCAGCCAGAAGATAGGTTCCAGTAGTTCCTCCAGGTCTCTGGAGGGGTAAGTACTATGAGGGTAAATGGAAGTGACCTTCAACTAAGTTTCTTCTATCACCTCCTACCAACTCACTGTAGTGAAAAGGGTCCAAGTTCAAGAATGTCATGATTGAATGGACTGCTAGGTGTCAGATGTTTCCAGTGGGACCCAGCTTTCCCATCTCCCTTCCCCCATGCATGTGTGGGAAGGGGGAGGAAATGAAAGCCATTTGTACCTGATTCTGACACCATGTGTCTCCTTTCTCCACTTGGGGGCTCTGATAGGGAGGGACAGTACCTTCCACCTGGCATTGCCTCTGAGTAGCTTTGTGGACTCCTTTGGGCTATTATGTTGGTTGGTACTTTGGCTTCTTTGGCTCCCAGCACCAGCTGATGCCCTGATCTGAGTCCCAGTTGGGCAGGCTCTATTGCTCAGTGCTGTAGCTGTCTCCAGGGCATTGTTCTTGAGACTTCCAACAGGGCAGATTTGTGCAGTTTGGCCCATCTGGACAAGATCTATAACAAGTAGAGCTCTGTGCAGTAAACTCATCTCCATAGTCCACCCCCCACTACCCCCGCCTTCGGGCTGCAGCAGCCTGACACTCCAGCCCTGCCATGGAGAGTATCAAAGAGGTACTCTCTGCTCCTTTCAAAGGGGTATTGCTTGTGGCCTCTCATTGATTGGCACTACCTGGGCAGAAATGGGAAAACAGGGACTCTCTGCCTTCTTAATTTAATCTCCTCCCTTAAGCCAGTCCTTTAGTTTTGAATCTTATTGGCACCAGAGTTATAATTAATATCATCAGTAAGATTAACTCCTGGTCTTGCTACCCTGGTCAGCCCAGAATGCTCTCCTCAAAGCCAAGAGACAGACAAGAGGAGTATCTCAGTGAAGAGGAAAGAGCAGACAAGCTCAATAGGAAAAAGGGGGAAAGAAAGGTGAGCTCTTGCTTTGACTATAGGATTTGCTTTGGTCATTGGATTTATTTACTTTCAATTTAGAACACTATTTTGAGGGCAAGAGGGAGGGAGGAAAGGGGGGGGAATGAAATAGAGAGGGGGGGCGGAGAGAGGGAGAGAGACTGGACTCACATAGTTAATTATTCTAGGTCCAGAGAAAAGGACAAGATATTTAAGAGATAATTTGATCACCTGTCTTCCAGCTGTTAGCCCTGTACTTTAATATTCCCTTTTTTAGTTCTTCATAGATGGGTCACTTCAAAGGATTCAGCATACCAGACCCATGCTTCCCCATGTCCCAGTGGTATTTTAGGCCTGAGATGGGCTCTTCCACACCCTCTCTATTCTGACATTTCTGGTAGTTTCAACTGACTGCCACCCTCCTTCACTGTAGAATGAGAAGGGAAACAAGAGAAGGGTTAAGAAATAACTCCAACTTGTGGCTCTTTAACTTCTACAACTACTACCCTGTGGTTGGCCAAGCCAATGTTTGTCCAGGATAGAGGTCCTCTATACTCCTAGTTCCTTTCTAGGAAGCTTGAAGCCCATTTTATCCTGGACAAAGTTGAATGGCACTATTATTTCCTCACTATAAAAAGGTTAAGGAGCAAGTTAAAAATGAGGGGCCCTGGGAAATAAAGAGACTTTAGGGAAAAAAAGAAACAAATGAAAGCCCAGCCAACAAAAGATTCTCTGAGGATAGTTTCTATATTTTACTCCTCCTGGGTCCTACTACCTTGGATCTCACTTTTCTTGAAAGTTTTCTAGAATCATTGAGTAAGTTTCTTAAAGAGTAAGCATTTTTCTCTTTTTACACTCCCCAGCAGCCAAACACACTTTGCCACCATACTAGTTAGGGAAAAAAAAAACCCAAATATTTCTGAGTCTTGGAAGTTCAAATGGATCTGGAAGGGTGGCTTTTTTGAAAGTCCAAGATTCCTGTCCCCCGTTCTGACAGTGTTGAGCATCCTATGAGATCCGAAGACCTCTCTGTTGAGTCATATAACAATGCCCTACCTCCTTGCAGCCCATGACTGTTCCAACCTTGCTGAGAGGTGGAGAACCTGTCACCTTGCCTTCCTCCCACAGTCAAGGAAAACTGACTGGGTAACACAGGGCAGCACTTGTTAAAGGGAAAGTCTCCCTATATGAGCCTGTGGTAGGAAGGACAGAGGGCAGAGTAAAGCCAGGCTCTGGGTGGGGTGGCAGGGCAAAGAATGGTGCAGGTTAAGATAACAAATGCCAGAATATAGTAGCAATGATCTGAATATTCTCCACTGGAGAATTGGAAAACAGAGAGGCTCCAGCAAGGTAAGAAGGTCATCCTTGCCCCAGGAACATGGCCAAAACTTGCTCTCATGAGAAATGGGATAGCATGGAGAAAAACCAGATTAGAGCAGAGAAGCCATCTAAGTACAGCCGTCATTGGCACCAGGCAGTGTAGACCCACATTGCTTTGGGATTGGCCACTGAGGTTCTGAGTGGGAGGTCAGAAATGAATTGTCCAAGCCCCTGATGGAATCTAATGGAGGGGGAAGGCCCACCCAGGAGGAAGCAGGAAGCCAACAGCTGGACTCTCTAGCGCTCACCCTCACAGTGCCTGGTGAATATCTTCTGACCGTAGCACTTTATAGACAACCCAATAGAAGACATTGAAGATGAGGAAAGTGAAAGGGAAGACAGCCCGGGAGATGGTGTCAATCCTCTTGGCTTGGTCCACATAGAGTTTCTGCATGGTTTCTCTTTCCCTCAGAAGAGGGGCTGGAGGTTGGGGGATATAAATGCCAGAACCTTCCATTGGACCTCCATCCCTTGCCTGTAAGCAGTGGCCCAGGCCATAGCCACGGAAATAGAAGCGACTTTCTCGGATGATATCTTCCTCCTGAAATTTCATGGAAGAAAAGACAGAATGTGAGGCTACAGCTCTATCTTAGGATAGAGACCAGGCCACACACATGGTGATGCTATGCAGACAGGTGGCTGGGTACACAGGCCCACTGCATGCTTTTTTATGGCCACAAAACATCATGCAATAGATGTATGCTAAGCAGCTATACATGGTACACGTGGTATATATTATGATTCCATTTGCAGATAAGCTCCGAGCTGCCTTTTTAAAATGCATAACATCATTTAGAGCCATCTAAAACCCAGTGAAGTGCCAACCCACTGTGAGAAGGATATCTCAATGTTGAGTTATCTCTGACTGGTAATCAACCTAATAAACAGAACAATAAAACCTTTAGAATGCACGGCTAAGATATTTAGACTTGGTGAATTTGACTCTAATGACTTTCAAAAGCTGCAGAATTAATTCTCCTTGTATACAATACCTTTTAAAAAAAAGTTTATCTCAATTCAAAGCTGAAAATTACAGAAGTTTTAAATAACCTAGTGGGTCATCAAAATTAGGGTAAACCATGATTCCTCTATTGCAAATACATGAGCTTCTCTGCAAATCAGCAGATTTTGACAAAGGGGTCAGTACATCCAGGGTGACACTTATTATTCAATACGCATTCCATTTATGTACAATATATGCATTATGATGAACACATTCGCACTGGGGAAGTAAATTTTATATCAGCATTAAGAAATGTAGCAGACTACGCGAAGTTCATTTATCCAATAGTCAGCTGACAACCTTAAGTAGCTATAACAGCTGGAGAGCCAGGAAGTAAGGACAGACAGACAGAGACAGAGACAGAAATAGAGGGAGAGGGAGAGGGAGAGGGAGATATAGAAGTAAAGAGAGGAAAAACGGACCAAAGCCCCTGAGTGATAAATAGAGAGAGTTTACCTATATGAGAGCCCTTCAGGCCCCCACTCAGAGCCTATTTACTCTTAGTTTATATACAACGTAGACATGCCTAATTTTGTCTACTTCTAAAACACACATTGCCATCAGAAGTGATGGTTCGCAGCCTAGAAATTAGACATACGACAGGTAAGTATATACCAGAACCTAAAAATACTTCATTCAGAAGATGGTTATAATTTTTGAAAGTGTTGATGTTTACAGGAGTAAAAACTTCAGCTATCTAAGAAACTGCCTGAAGTGAAATGCCCCCTTGTGGGATGATACCAACTACCTACTTGGTTTGCCCAGGACTGAGGGGTTCCTGAGACTTGGGATATTCAGCGCTGAAACAGAATAGTATACGTGTATATTGAATATATATGCCATAGATATACATAAAATGTGGATAAAGTAGGTTTTACACACATTGTGCAGTTAGAAGGACATCATAGGGTCTTCATAATGGGACCTTTGCAACTATGGTAACACACTGAAAAGTGACTTTGTGGGTGAGATATTGGTGTTGGTGGGTCCCAGTAACCCTTCATTATTACATCACTAGAAGGTTGAGCCTGTTACTGGGCATCAGGGGGCAGGCAAGCTCAGGCCACAGATTCACCAACAGATCCCATCTCTTTCTCTGCTTCCTGTGGGCTCATAGGACAAACCTGGGAAAGGGCATTGGTCTTGTTCACTGCCATGTCCCCAGCACAGTGCCTGGCATCTAGTAGGCACCCAGTAGATATCAGTTGAATGAATGAACGAGCTGATGAGCCACATGCTTCAGAATATAGGATAGGGAATGGCTTTGTTCTCATGAAGCCAGCATCCTTTCAGGGTCTCAAACTGAAGAGTCTACTCAGAAGAGAGTCTTACTCAGTTACAAAGTGCTTGGCAGGAAAAACGATCACTCCTTGCCCCACCCCTGCGCAACGGCCTGATGCCCGTCAGCCTCTAGTAAAAGTGGCACTTTTGGCATAGGAAAGAATCTAAGTCAGCCAACCGGAGAGCTTTCCTACTCGATCTTTAGTTTTGCCAGTCTCTGTGGAGAGAGTTGTATGTGTGTAGGCCAGAAGCAATTCATTACTGTGGCTGTGCTTTGACCCTGAGTTGTAGTGTGGCTCTCTGCTCAAAATTACTTCCATAATCTGTCACTAGAGGCCTTGGCTCACCTCACCTGTTTTTTCTAGTTCATTTTCACACTTTTCCTACATAGTTTGTGTTGGACCCATTTAGAAATGAAGAACCAGAGGTAAAAAATATCTTCCAAGTAATTGAAAAATGACGGAGTAGGGGGCACCTGGGTGGCTCAGTTGGTTAAGCATCTGCCTTTGGCTCAGGTCATGATCCCAGGGTCCTGGGATGAGCCCCGTTGGACTCCCTGCTCAGCGGGGAGCCTGCTTCTCCCTCTCGTTTTGCCATTTCCCCTGCTTGTGCTTTCTCTCTCTGTCAAATAAATAAATAAAATCTTAAAAAAAGAGAAATGAGGGAGTAAATATAATGATTTCCTATTTTGTTTTCCATTTCAAGGTCCCTCTCACCCCCAGTTCCCCACTGCTCATTCAGATCTCCTCGGCCCCTCAGCTAGAGGATAAAAGTATGGAATATATTTGTTTGCAAAAGGCTCTGAAAGAGGAAGTTGAATCCAACTGCTGTTTCTGTTTCTATAGATTTAATTACTTTTTCTTTTCTCCAATCATAGTAAATCTAAAGGGAATTATTTAGAAATATTTCCCAGGCTGAAAAAGAGCTCTCTCACATGGGAGAAAAAATGTGATCACTAGAGTAAGCGGCCCTTTTCTTTTTTTGATTTTAACATATTGTACCATTTGCAGTTGGGGGAGCAAAGACAAGTGGCCTGAAATCCAAGGGTGGGGGTCCTGGATATGAGTATTATCTATTTAAGCCAAATTCTGAGGAGTGTGTGTGTGTGTGTGTGTGTGTGTTGGGGAGAGACAAGGGAGACTTAAACACCACTTTGTGGCTTCCATGGCTGTTGAAATAGAATATTTTTGTTGCAGCTATTTATAGGGGAGGAGGGCTGGGGAACTAGACAGTAAAGATAGTCCAAAACCAAGTTGGGGAAGGAATGCACAGTGTGGAAGGTAAGGTGTGGAGATGGGAAAGAGTGATAGATATTCAGTGATACATATTGAAGTGAATGAAAAGAAGAGTCTGAAGAATGGGGGAGTGCTGGGGGATGGAGAGAGGCAAGCATGGCTCTGGGACCAAACCCCTGAGAGGACTCGGCAGTATTTTGAAATCTCTTCCATTTCTCAAGTTACTCTGTTGATTCTGTCCAGCTTGAAAGAGAGCCCTCTCCAATGACCCTGCAAAGATTGGTGGAGTAGGTAACTTGGGTGCTATGTTCAGAGCCTGGTACTAGGGCCTGCTGAGATTATAAAAAAAGAGAGACCCCTCCCTGTGAAGCATATAGACCAGCTGGGAGACAAAGCAGAAATATATGGAAAAGAAATTAAACTACTTTAGACAGTGACGTGGAAGGAAACCACCATGCAGTGGAGAAGGGTGGTTGAGGAGAGATTAGAGAAGAACGTGATTAAACCTGGAGCTGGGTGAATAGCTGGCTGTCTCCTAAAATACTCCTAACTTGCTCTTGGTTAAGGACTCCCTGAAGGGGTGCCTGGGTGGCAGAGCGGTTAAGCGTCTGCCTTCGGCTCAGGGCGTGATCCTGGCGTTCTGGGATCGAGCCCCACATCAGGCTCCTCTGCTGTGAGCCTGCTTCTTCCTCTCCCACTCCCCCTGCTTGAGTTCCCTCTCTCGCTGGCTGTCTCTACCTCTGTCGGATAAAAAAAAAAGGACTCCCTGAAAATCATATGGATGCTCTCCCCTTCCTTTAGAGGGCTCTTCTCAGAGCAAAGACTTGCTTTTCTAGCTGGAATGGCAGGGCCCAGAGAGAGGTTCTTGAAATAGATGAACTTTGCATCAGCTTTTACAGCTGACTCAGTGACCTCCAGGATTCCTGCTCCAGTTCCACTGGGATGGAAGAGGCTTTAAGAAACTCAAAAAAGGACATGGGCTAATGGCACAGGTTTTGATTTTCAGGTTTTATTTATATTAATAATAAGCCCAGCCCACTTTTTGGCAAGACCCAGGAGCCTAAGCAGGGCCCAGGCCGCTGTTATAACTTTGTAATAATTGAGCACTGATTATGACAGACTCCATTATGACATCAGGGTCAACTTATCTATATACGACTAGGAGGGGATGAGCTATAGGCAGTTGGGGGTTGGAGAGGTGCAGAGAGGGGTCGGGACTAGTGTCAACCTGGAGTAGCTCTACAGTAACCGCAGCAAGCTGCTGTGGCTGGAACACCCACACAGGCAATTTAGCTGGCAAAGGGACACTGGAGACGGGTTGGCAGCCTGCTCTTCTTTTTCAAGGTAGGCATTGAGAAGGCATCAAGATCAAAACCTCTATTATAAAGATAAGATTTGGGTACCTGCAGGCAGGTTTAACACAGCTAAAGAGGCGATGGAGAGTTAGCTTAGAAAAAGGAGCATTCTCTTTTCTTTCCCTTCTGTCAAGTCTGTATATATAAAAAAGGCTTTACAAGGCTCTTGAAGTCCTCCTCCTCAAGGAGATGCAGTTGTGGATCAATCCACTAGAGGGCGTGTTTCACAGAGCCTGACCGAAGTCCGGGCAAGAATTGATAATTTCGGACAAACCAATAGATGAGACAGGAGCCCTGCTCTCAGCCGAAAAGGATCTTAGCCAGGGACATGAGTTCCCGGAGGTAGTTTTAAAGATATTTTTAGTGTGGACATATGGTCGGGGCACTCCAGGAGCAGCTGAGGTGGGAGGTGGGTGTTAGGAAGAGAGAAAAGTCTTAGTGCTAGAGTGGCGCCAACAGGCTGGAACCAGCGGGGTCAGATCATCGTTTTCTCTACCCCCACCCCAGAGGTCATAGTGCATCTCCTCTGGCTTGAGAGCCTCCACGTTGGGCAGAAAACAAGGAGTCAGAGCTCAAGGTAGACCAGAACTGTGTCTGATGACTAAGGGGCCAGTATGTAGCTCAGCAAAGTCTTTTGACTTTGCTCATAATTGGGCATTGGCTCCTAGGAGACTGGCCCAGGCACCTCTGTTGTCATGACAACGTGCCTAGCACCCTTTGTCTGGGTAATGGGGAGGGGCGAACTGCCTGTTGTTCAGGGCATCGAGCTCTCTATTTCCCCAGGTGATCATTCTACTGTAGAAGAAATGGGGTTAACAAACAAGAGTGAGGGAGAACAACAACCCACACCCAACAACTCTGATGCACCCAATGAAGACCAAGGCCAAGAAATCCAACAGCCAGAAGAGGCAAGTAGTGGTTTTTCAATTCCAGCTTAGCTATAGGGACCCTTTTATAATGCTCCCCTAGATAAGCCCCCATGCCTGACTCTTGAATTCTTAACTACCAATCAATGTATGGCAATCTGGGGTATCTTCCTCCTGGTTAAGGGGAGAGCCAGGAGCAACCATTACTAATTCTCAAAATAATCTCATATTGACTAACTTGATAAGGTTCTAAAATGAGCTAACCTTTCTTTCAGTGCTTACTATGTGTCAGGCACTGTACCCATGCTCTCTCTTTTTAAAAGTTTATTTATTTATTTAGTTTTAAGCAATCTCGACACCCAACATGGGGCTCAAACTCATGACCCCGAGATCAAGAGTCGCATACTCTTCTGCCTGAGCCAGCCCAGGCCCCTGTGTGTCCATGCTCTTAATCACTTTACTAGACTGCCCTACAGGGATTAATGTCTCATTGGACAGATAAAGAAATGGAATCAAAGAGGTTGAAGTACTTAATCTGTGACCAGCCCAGGACTAGAATCCAGGTTCCTGATTGCCTTTTTTAGTCCATGTAGCACTATGTGGAGTGTTAGTTTGTGGGAGGAGTACTAGGGAGGAAAAGGTCCAAAGAAGAAAGGAAGTGGGCCCCTCCCTAGTTATATTTACCATGCGTTGGCGCCTCTGCCTTCTTCGAAGTCGTATGAATTCCTTATGCTGACGAGAGACAAAATTGACAGCAGCGTACTCCAGTAGTGCAGCGAACACGAAGAGCAGGCACACAGCCATCCAGATGTCGATTGCCTTCACGTAGGACACCTGCAACACCCACCAACAGAGCAATCAACCTTCTTGGAGTCCTTCCGTGGCCTATCCAGTGGTTCGCCAGCCCATACCAACTGCCTGCTATTCTTCAGTTTTATCCTGAATTTATTCTGGTGTTCAAAGAAGCTCTCCACTATATGTCCCATTGCCTGAAGGCCCATGTTAAAGAGATCGGGCTACCCATCATCCTCCACCTCTCTGCACTCTCCACCCTCCACTTCCATCTGCCTTTCCTCCCTACACTTCTTTTCCTTTCTTTCTTTATTCTTTTCGTACTTCTGTTCCTGCTTCTGCTTCTTATTATTCTTTTCATTCTTTTTTTCTTCTGATTCTCTTCTTTCAATAAACAGCAATGAATATGAACACTGCATTTGTTTGTCTTCTGTTATCTCCTAGGGTCCTCACAGCTCTGATGGAAATTGGGCAGGGTTTGTTATTCCCATGTGAAACATGTGAGGACACTTGAAGCCTAAAGACGAAAATTCCTAGCCAAGATTACCCAGTGAGGATGTGGCACTAGGATTTGGGAGTTCTGGGCTTTCAATTTAGTGGCACTGCCATTCACCTAGGCTGCAGTCTCAATATCAGACTAGAAATTCCTTCCTTTCCCTCCTGCATCCCCATTGTTGTCTTGACTGTGGTTTTTCCTGCTGATCTTTATGAGAGGCCCTGCTGAAGAATTGATCTCAGTGGCCCACGGGAGTGCCACCCAACCCCCAGCTATGGACACTTCTCTAATTTTAAGGCACTGTGGGCATCTACCTATCTGGTTCTTAGGGCTCTCCTCCCACTACTTGCCTTGGAAGCCTTTAAGTGCTTTTCTCTCCCATTTCCCTCATGAAGATTGAACACTTACCTCTCCTAGAATGGGGTTTTGGCTGGATGGGGCTGGCAGGGGTACAGAACTTGGGTTTATTGCTCTTTCACCTCCTCAGCCAGATGGATTCCCTACATAGTTTTGAGCTGCTGAGCCCACCTCATAGGGCTTCCCAGTAGAAGTAGGTTTTATGACAGACATCCTTTTTCACCAGACAACCCTTCCACCTTAGTGGTTCTTAACCTGCGATGCCCCCCTACCCCACTTCCTCACCTGAGTGGTATTTGGCAATGTTTAGAAACATTTTTGCTTGCACAATTTTGGGAAGGGTTACTACTGGCATCTAGTGGGTGGAGGGCAGGGATGCTGCTAAACATCCTACAATGCACAGGACTCCCCCCTGACACACACACAGACACACACACACACACACACACACACACGCACACACCAATTATAAGGTCTAAAATGGCAATAGTGTTAAGGTTGAGAAACCTGCTTTATCTCTTTAAAGGCAATCCCATTAAGGTGGTAGTGGTGGGTTACTAGGCACCCCTTGTTAAATATCCCTTGGTGTTTCCAGTTTGCCACCTATTAAGAGGGCAACCTATTTCATTCACCATCTCCCAGTCTCACTGTGTCCCCAGGGATGTCGAATAAGTGCTAAGAAAATCCATAATGAGGTAATGACAAAGGAGGTCCACAAAGGGCTTTGGATCATCAAAAGGACATCTTAAGCAGCAGAAATAAAATCTTATTAATAATGAGTGTGTCAATAATGGAGTTGTATAGAGAGTGAAACTACTGTACCATTCAGAAGCCCCTGAATTCGTCCCATCTCTTTCCTTAGGGCTCCCACTAAATCTAATGTTGTACAAACTCAAGGGAGCAGAAGCCCCCTGACTTACTCAGCCCCTTGCTTTGTGGGCTGGCCAACGAGTTTATTTAGTTTGGGGTAAATGCCTACATATTTTGCTTATTGGCCAATGAGGCCAAAAAAGGTCATCAAAATCTGATGAGAAGGCACCAAATACTGCAAACAAACAGCCCTCCAACAAAGTCCGTTTTTTTCCAAATGAGGAAACTAAGTGATTCCTAGGATCAGACAAATTGTGCTTGCTCACAGGAGGGGACTGGAAAAGGAAGTTCTCTTGGCAAGAATACGGCACTAATTGCAACCTCCCTGGGTTAGAGAAGAATCTCCTTCTTGCGTGGCAGCTGCAATAAACTAGGGCACATTTCTAAGATCTGAACTACTTTTCTGCCTCTCATCTTCCTACAAGGCTACTACCACAATACGGCCATCACAGCCCCACCTGGCCCTTTGGTCCTTGCCTAAGCCCCATCTGTCTTTCAGAATCTCTTCAACACCCCTGTCCATTTAGGAAACACATTTATAGGAAATACTTTCTGACAACTTCCCCTGAGACACCTGAGCCTAATCTGAGCTTTGTCATTGTTTATCACGAGAGGCCTTTGGGTTACCTCAAAAGTTTTCCGGCAACTCAAAAATAATTGGGAACATCACTGGCTGCTTTAGCCCTAGGTCCACCACTCCATTCTTTTCACCCAAACACCTAACAATTATAACAATAACGAACATTTATTGAGTGGTAATTAGGTGCCAAACACTGTTGTCTGTGTTAATACATTATCTTATTTATTTCTTGCAATAACCCTATGGAAGAGATAATATTCTTATTCCCATGTCACAGGTAAAAAGGCTGAGAGGTTAAGGAATTTACCTAAGATCGCCATCGGTAAATGATGAGGCTGGGACTTAAACCAAAATCTGCCTGCCTCCAATCTCCTACTCTTAACCACTACACCACCCCCATGGCAAATTTGTAAATTCACCATGGATGCCCAGATTACCTACTGTTTACGTCTCTTGTAAATATCTTCTTAGGAAGAAACACTGAGAGATAGGAAATCACAGGACCTGGTTCCCATCAAATCAAAATGAGAGGGCATATGGTCACAGTAAGATCCACAGGGAACTATGTTGCTTTTGCTTCCCATTATTTCTCCATGGCTTAGAACGGTGCCTGGTACATAGTACTTGCTCAATATATATTTATTGAATGGATGAATCAGCTTACTCCCTAATTACTCAGAGCCTTGCTGACTGTAAGGACATTGATGTGACCTCTAAATTCCCTACATGAAGACACAAGGCAGGGAGAAGCTGGGCCCAGTCTCATAGGCACAAATCTCTCTGTGTAATCAAAGCATCACCAGGCCATGGACGTTCAGAGCCCATGGACTTTAACTGTCATTTGTTACCTCAAAGTTTCCTCACCCCAAAAGAATGGACATTGTCTCTAGATGTCTTTGTAATAGTTCCCAGCTTCTGACATAGTAAGAGACGGAGGTTGGTTTAAAATACTTATATATATAATTTTTTTTTGTTTCTTATGGGGCATGACCTTGAAAAGGTCGTTCTATCTCTCTGGGCTGTATTCACCTCATCTGTACCAGGAGGGAGTGGGACTTTCTACTTGCTAAGGGTCTTTTGATTTTGGACATGCTAGTATTTCCTGATGAAAGTCAGAGTAAGTCAGGCACTGTCTCTACTCATCCCCTAGCCAGACTACACCCACAACCCCAGCTTCCACATCTTTAGCAGTATCATTAGCAGTATGTTGTCAGGGAAGAGAAAACTCTGGCCACCTGTTCTTGCTCAATGGCTCTCATCTACCTTAAATCTAAGGCAAATAGTGAGCAGAAGAGAACAGGGTTGAAGGGGAACTGGGGAGCTCTATGGCAAACAAATTCCCTTGCTTCTCTCTTCACCTTAGGCAAAGAGGCCCGGGAGCCAGAGCTCTGAGTTGTCATGGTGAGTACAGTGGTGATGCCTAGGCCCACACGGGCAGGGGCGGCATCCATGTTGATCCAGAAGGAGACCCAGGACAGGATGACGATGAGTAGGCTGGGGATGTACATCTGAATCAGATAGTAGCCCATCTGCCGCTCCAGGTGAAACTTTACCTCGATGCAGGTGAATTTCCCTGCAAGGAAAGAGGTGAGGTATCAGGCCTCAGGTCCCCAGCCTGGAGCTGAGCCTGAGGGGCAGGACTAAGGCATCCCTATCTCTATGGGCCAGCCTCTGGGCACCTCAACTGGGCAAATAAATGAGCCTTTCAAAATGGCTCCAGGGAGCACCAGAGGTATGTTCTGAGGAAGTTCTCAGAGCAGCCATCGAAGACTTGACCTCTTGCTCTAAGCGCTGGTTTCCAGCAGAGGGCCTTCCACTTGACCACACAGCAACAGGATTAAGAATAGAAGGGCTCCAGAGCCAGGCTGCCTGGGTTTGAATCCCAAACCTTCCACTCATTAGCTATGTGACCTCAGGCAAAACACCCAAGCTATTTGAGCTTCAGTTTCCTTGTCTGTAAAACAGAGTAAAAATATCAACTCCAGCATTGTAGGAATTAAATTAAATAATGTATCTGGGGTGTTGAGCTATAGGTAGTTGGTACTATCATCATTATTAATAAAGCAATGAGTTTAGACTCCGCCCAAATCTCAGCAGCCTTGCTTGAGCTTGCTGGTACCCCAGAAGCTCTCTAGCAACAATGATTCACTGAAATAAACACTGCCTGCGTCTCAAGCAAGTGATAAGAGCTAGATAGGAAATATCTGGAAACAGTGTCCAACAGAGACCAGCTCTGGACAGTGGACAGCAGGGGCCCAGAGAACATGAGGCAGCGGCATTCTATCCCACCAACAAAAAGTGCATTGGTCCAAAGCACATGTACCAGTGCTCTGCCTACTCTGTCAGCCATCTTCATTTTGCCCAGCTTCCCAAGCCCTCAGGGTAAGAAAACTTAGCTCAGAGCTTCTCCCTGTGGCAGAGGTTTAGGATAACCAAAGCAAAAAGCAGAGGATGTGTATATTGCTATTTTATTTTGGACTAGGCTTATTCTTATCAGACCTGATTCCTCAAGGCTAGTAATTTTGTCAATGATTGATTATGGCTTTGACATACTGTGTGATGCTGTGATCTCCTACTGTTCCCTGAGTCCACCTCACCCCAGGCTTCTTGTTATGACATAGCTTTGCTAGGTATCCATAGTTTCCTTCCTTCCTTCCTCCCTTCATTTTATCTATCATCTATCTATCTATCTATCTATCATCTATCTATCTATCTATCTATCTATCATCTACCTATTTTTGGTAGTGGTGGTTTTATTTTTAATTACAGAATTAACACTTGCTACAGGAAAAAAAGTGAGAAGTAGAGAAAAATAATAATAGTTATAAGCTCAATAATATTTATAAGCTCACATTTATCAAGCCCCTACTAAGTGCCCTGACTTTATATAGTTTATCTCATTTAAATTCCATAGCAACTATTTGGGGCAGGTTAAATTATTATTTCCCATTTTACATATAAGGATACTGAGACTCAAAGAGATTAAGTTATGTTTCTCAAGGGCACCCAACTAGTAGATAGTGGAGCCATAATTCAAACTCAGCTCTGACTGCAAAGTTCTTGGTTTTATCTATTGTATCACTTTACTTTAGAAACATTTAGTGTTATTTCCTCCCAGGATTTTTAAACACATGCTTTTGGTTTGTTTCTTTTACCACAATATAATGATTCTGTATATACAACTTTGAATCTTAGCCTTTTCCACTTGTACTTTCCATGTTGATATAAGCAACTTGCAGGCATCCTTTTTAACATCTGGGTAATATTCCACCAAACAGATGCACTGTGTAATTTATTTAACCTCTGTCTTGTTGGTGGGTATTTAGAAGACTGCCAAGTTTTTGTTAGTATAAGCACTGACCTAGCGATATTTTGGAATATTTCCTTATAATAAATTCCAAGGAGTGGGATTCCTGGATCAACACGTAGGGGGAAAAATTTGGCTTTTACACTTTCTCAAAGTATGCCCTGGACCATCTGCAACAGAATCCTCAGGATGCTTGTTCAAATGCAAATTTCAGGGCATAACTCCAAGTGCACATAATCAGAATCTCTGAGAAGCAGAGCCCAGGAATCAACATTTTAACAGGCTCCCCAGGGAAATATAATGCACACCAGAGTTTGAAAACCACTGACCTATATACAAATTGCCAGTTTTCTCCCCAATAAATGTTCTACCAATTTCTACTCCCACCAGCATTTTCTAAATTCAATGGCCTGTTCCTCTCCCTATTTTGCACCCTACATACACAAACACACATATTCATGGAGTGGCACCCAAAGCATGTCGGCACACCACAGGAGGTATCCAGGATCTCCCCTCTTTAGCCTCTGGCCTCTATCTCAGGGTCATAGCACTTTGTATCCAAATTGCCAGGGGAACCGAGGAACAAGTAGCTCTTAGGGAAGCTGCAGGGAGCAGATGCTCAGGCTGGAAAAACAACCTTTCTCCACTTCCTGGCCCACATTTCACACCTGGGAAAACAAGCCAGTTCAAGAGTTGGGCAGTGGTGGCTGTGGTATGAGGTGTGGATGGTTAAGCCTGCCAGTGTTCTAAAGTATATTGCTTCCTGGTTCAGCACAGCCATTGGCTACTCCCAGATGTAGATTCCCCACCTTCCACAGAAAGTTGGCCCCAGGACAGGTGGGGCACTCCTGCCACTCACTGGCACAGGCCCATCTCCTCTGCAGCATGTGACAGGGACAAAAATATGGGCTTTGGAGTTAGATCTGGAATTGAATTCTAAATTAACCATTTTCTAGGTATGTGAACTGGACAACTGATTTAAAATGGGGCTGATAATTCCTACCATAATGAGATAAGGCATATGAAGCACTTAGCACATCTGGTACAGATTGGACTTTCAATAGAAGCTGGCTGGCTACCTTGCCCCCTTCCCTCCCATCTGGAGACCCTTCTGTGGCTCACAGTCAGTAAAGATCCTGTTTTTTACCTGTGTTGTAGTGCTTGGTACAGTAGCCTAGATCCTTCTCATCTCGCAAGATAAACTGGGGCAGAGTCAGCCCCTCAGCCACTTGGACAGCAGGAGCATCTTCCAGCCACTCAAACACGAGGTCATTCATGGTGTAGCCAACTAAAAGTGACAGAGATGGCAGAGGGCTGCAGAGTGTGGTGCTGGGTGGGGGTAGGGAGAGAGTTAGAACTAGCAGGAAAGAACAGATGAGGAGGTAAGGCCTGGGTTTTAGGAGCTTCATGTTCATCTCGGAAAGAGAAACCTTTCTGAAGAGGGTACTTGGTCAATTGTCTCATGGGCCCATCCTCACTACGTGTAAAAAAAAAAAGATTCCAGACTCGTCTTCTACCTAGTTCTCAAGCTTTAGAAAGGCACAGAGAGGAATTATTCTGGCAGCCTTAGCAAGCAGGTCAGAAGAGTTGGAATGATGTCAAGGAACCCAGCTGGGAACCTCCTGCCACATCTCAAACCCAGGGGAGTAAGCATGTGTACTGGCCACATGTCTCGAGCTGAGCCAGCCTCAGAGCTAGAGCTTCTGCCACCTCACCCCAGGGAGGAAAGAGCTATTTATACCCTGCTAGTCATGCATCAGACAATGTATACACCACAGACTCCTAGCCAGGGCCCTGAACTGGGGCAGATTGAGAGTTAACATCTGAACATGTCAATTTTCTCACAGATAGCTAGCAGTTTGTGAAAGCTCCTGCCATATATATGACCATATTCATACATGGCAAGTAGAAATGGGAGAAGAAACACTGAGGCTTGCAGATGTCCAACATAAGGCCTTGTTTCAAAGTAGCTATGTGACTTTGGGCAAGTCATTTCCTCTTCTATAAAATGCTCCACCTACTCTTCAGGGTTGTTGTGAGGGGGCAATAAGAATCTGGATGTGAAAGTGTTTTATGAACTCTAAAGAGCTGACCACATAGGACACATTCTATCCATCACTGTTATTATATGACGGAAACAGCTTGACAAACATTCTCTAAGGATTAACTTGGTGTGTATTGATCTCACAGTCTCACCTTGCCCAACAGATGGCAAAGAAGTGCACATAGGTGATGGTCCAGCCTTGTTGTCCTTTGACTTTTCTGCAATTGGGGCAGCCCCATAAGCTGGCACCCCTGTCACAGAGTAGCCCTTGGCTGACCTTGCCACCTAGGCCCTGTCCTATACTTAGAACTGTCTTCTTCCACTTCTCTACAAAAGTTATCTGTGTTCATGCGGAATCAGGGTTCAAGAGTACTCCTCTGCCAATTCTGGCATTTTTATAAGTATCTTGAATGTCTTAGGAAGAGTAAAGGTAGAATTAACTCAGGCACTGTGAGAGACAATATCTTTGGGCAGGGGAGGTGTCCTTCAAATGCCCCCCAAAAATGACACAAGCACATTTGCATGTCAAGCTGGTGCCTTCCCATTCCCCAGCCCTGTGGAATAGCCAAACCAGTAAATAGTGTGAGGATGGAAAAACACACTGGGTTGGGTATTAGTGAGTCCTCCTAGTCTCATCTGAGCCAACAACTGACTGTGTGTGCTTGAGTAAGTCCCACTCTGGGTTGCCCTTTTCTCATTTGGAACATCATGGGATGGGGTTAACTACCTGGTATTCCAGGCCTTGCTCTGTGATTCTCTAGAGACACTTACAGCTCTCCAGCTGCATGGTGCATGTCTGGATGTCCATGGGGAAGTTCTTGAGGTCCATTGGGCAGGACAAAATGAGGGTGAGCCTGGCAGGGACAGTAAAAAAGAAGTGACATCAACTTACTGGGACCTGGCACAGCACAGGGGACCCTCTTCCCACCTCTCAGGCTCTATCTGGCTTCTTCCCCTTGACCCAAATTCTCCTGGCTGTCCACCAGGTGCACCTGATGCTGTAGAGCACATTCCCATTCTTGAAGATGCGCAGTAACTTGTTGTCTGTGGTCACCTCATGGAAGTTGGCCCCTTTCTCATTGGCAAAGAACAGGTCTGGCTTCCAGATAGAATCCAGCATAGAGGGATCGAGGTCCAAAGAGTCATCAGGATATTCTAGGTAGGCTAGGCGCGGGTCATTCCACTGTTGCCGCAAGAAGACATTCACCCGGTAGTCCTGAGAGGGTGCACAGATGGGCCCATCAGAGGCAATGTTATTCCAGGGGCCCAGCCAGCCTACATGGGCAGGAGGGCCATAGGAGGAAATGCTGGGAGCACATCTCAGGGGCAGTGGGCATTTTCCATTGGAGAAGGAGCCTGCTTTGGGCTGATATGACAAAGATGGGAAGGGAAAAAACATTTATTAACCACTTACTATGAGCTGGGGTCTCTCTGCTAAGTGCTTTCTTTATATGCATCATCTCATTTAAATCTCACGCCAACACTGTGAAGAAGGTACTGTTAAGATCCCCATTTGACAGATGAGGAAACAGAAACAAGGACATATTTAAACAACCTGTCACAAAGCTATTAGATGGTAGAGTCAGGATTTGAACACAGGTTTGTCTGATTCCAAAGTCTGTGCTCTGTACCGAGTTGCCTCCCGTGCTTGACCATCTGTTCCTTAGGCTAGTCTGCCTTTGGCCACTGAAACCCCAGGCTGGGGAAAGATATCTCCCAGTGACCAACTTCGGACATCCCATGGCTTTAGCCATGACCACAAAACAGGGAGAGGACAGCAGAGAGAGGAAAGGCTTGATATCTGGTGGGCTTCTCTCATTCACACTTGGATGGAAGCAGGGAATAGGAAGACTCCTTACCATAGTAGTCTCGGTGACAGAGCCAAAACTGTTGATGAAGATGTTGCAGGTCACGTTCACAGGTGGGCCTAGGGGTGGCAAAACACAGCCATATCGTCAGGGCACTCCAGGGGGCCAGGAGTAGTTTCCAGGACTCCCTCCCCGAGCTTGAGGCCAGGGCACTGCTAGAAGGCAGTGCCAACTACATAGACCCATAAACAATAGGGAGGCGAAGCTCCTTCTGAACTGTATGGGTTAGCCCTGTACCTCCAGCCTCCTGTCCTTGGGCTAGGCAAGAGGGGCTGGCATGGCAGTGTGTTCCCAAAAGGAGTAGGGAAGAAAGGGTTTTTGTGGGATGAATGCTTCTTACCTTTAAAATTGGGCCGAATTCTAGCATCATATCCAGATGTTCGCCCCATAAGCTTGTCCAGGAAATCAGAGGGAGACATGGGCTGGGGTTCCTTGGTCCCAGATTTGATTTCCTCTTTTGCCAAGGCCACCCTAGACAGGAGAGATAAAGAAGTCTGAAGCCAGTTGTATTCTACATATATCACAGACCCTCTTCTTTGCTGTCCCCACATACCTCTGGCTGGTCTCCCCATCAGGCAGGAAGATAGGAGAAGATGGGTCTCTGGGTACCCATTTGCAAAATGGGGAGAACAGAAACAGCCATAAGCCAGCACTGCAGCTCAGTAGTTAGTCCTAAAGATGTGCTTTCACATATATGAGATCTTTTTACTCTCACAAGTCTCAATGTGATGGGGGAAAGAGAGACGAGAAAAGTGACTTGTGGGATTGTAAATTGGAACACCCACTCTAGAAAATAGAATGGAGTTTCTTCGAAAAAGTAAAACTAGAACTACCATATAATCCAGCAATTCCACTTCTGGGAATATATCCAAGGAAAATTAAAACACTAATTTGAAAAGATGCTTATTGCAGCATTATTCACAATAGCCGAGATAAGGAAACAATTTAAGTGTCCTCTGATGGATAAATGGATAAAGAAAATGTGAGATGCAGATATAGATACACATACATACACACAATGCAATACTATTCAGCCATGATAGAAGCAAATCCTGCCATTTGCAACAACATGGATATTGAGGGCATTATGCTACGTGAAGTAAGCCAAAGACAAACAAATACCCTGTGATCTCATCTATATGTGGAATCTAATAAACAAACAAACCAAAAGAGGAGTGACCCACCCAAAGTCTTGAGGCTGGTGAGGGACAGAATCAGGGCTCAAACCCAAGGGGCTGAGGCCTCATCCAGTGTTCTCTTTCTGAAGGTGCTTTAAAAGCACTCAAAGAAGAATGACAACTCCCCGCAAATAATGTGGCTGTTGCAATGTTTTGGCTTAACCAAGCATGGGAAGGACTCAAGGACAATCTGCATCTCTGAGAGTTGGTTTCAGTTGCTTGGCCTTCATGCTGAACCACTCAGGAGCTGGGGACCCAGCTTCTAGAGAGGGAGGCTTGGCTTCTGGTGTTTGCACCAGCAGGAAACTGTGTTTTGAGCTGGACCTCAGTTCACGGTTGGAGAAGCAGCAGGCTTGTAAACTCGCTTTGGCAACAAAATAGGTGAGGATGCAGGGCTCTAGGTGCATGCAAAGGACTCCCAAGTAGGATGGCTATGCTGAGAAGCTCAACTTCCATCTTTTTTTAAAAGATTTTATTTATTTATTTGACAGAGAGAGAGAGAGACAGCCAGCGAGAGAGGGAACACAAGCAGGGGGAGTGGGAGAGGAAGAAGCAGGCTCCCAGCGGAGCAGGGAGCCTGATGTGGGGCTCAATTCCAGGACCCTGGGATCAGGCCCTGAGCTGAAGGCAGATGCTTAACGACTGAGCCACCCAGGCGCCCCTCAACTTCCATCTTTTTCCCCCTAACAGCTTGATTTTGAGGAAGGGACCAGTGTGCTTTGGCCTAATCTAGAGACCGGCCTCTTCTCCCCTGACAAGTTTCCTTCTAAGAGCAGCAAAGCCCCCTCCACATACTTGTTTATCTGCTTACCAGCCAACAACTAGACTAGGAAACAGGAGCTCAGCCTTGAAGGGCAGGGTAGGGCTCAAGGCTGAGCTTAGGCTGGACTCCTGGATGGGCCTGGTCCTCCTTCTCCATCCTGCCCTCGTCATTGTGCTAGCCACAAGAGCTAGCTCCCCCACTGCCACTACTGTTGCTGCACTCGGGCTGGGAGGCAGCGTGACTGCTGTCCTTCTGGGTCCAGCTCTCTCTGAGCCAACGGGCCCCTGTTTACCAGTACATCTATGTACCATGCTAGGCCCTATAGATCATATGCACTATGAGTCATTAAATAATAAAAATAGCCATGGCACCACGCTACGCACTTACTTACCTTGTCTAGTTTAGTTCTCACATCGGTCCTCCCAGATAAGGGTTATTATCCTTCTTATATAGATGAGAAGACTGAGGATCAGCAAGTAAAGTGGCTTATTCGTGATCATACGGCTAGTAAATGTAAAGCCAAGATTCTAACCCAGAGCTATTGACTTCAAAACTAGGTCCATCTACCACAATGCCGTGATGCAAGCAGCCCAGGTAGGCTGCCAAGGAACCAGAGTGAGGGGAAGGTCAGTGAAAGCCACATCCTGATCTCCTAGAATCCTGCCTCCTTGAATCCTCTGAACAGGAGGAAGCCCTTACCCTGGGAACAGAGGCCACAGTGGCCCCAAGCAGGGGCTGCCAGAGCAGGTGGCTTAAGCAGGCTCTGAAAATCCAAGGAGGCTGGCAGTGGTGCTAGTGCAGCAGAAGTCTGTGGCTTCACCACAGGGTGTCCTTGCTGGCCAGGTGCTGCTCCTGGCTGCCTGCCACCTGCCTCCTGGGAGGCCACATGGCCCTGTACATGGAGCAGCCAGACCCTTGCCACCATCTTCAACCCCGCTCTCAGGTCACCTTTCACAGTAGTCCCAGTCCTAGGACCTTGTGACAGGTTGTGGGATCAGCGGTCTTGGGCCCCAACTCCTGTCATAGACCTCCTTTTCTGGGGCTGCCTTGTCTATGGGCCAGAGAGCAGAGTCCCTGAGCACAGCCACTTTTTCCTCCCTTTTGTCCTGAAAAGTCTCAAATACTGGAAAGACCCAGGAAGTTCTGGAGCTGAAAAATCTGGCTCACGCAAAGCCCTGGGGTATGGTAGGGGAGAACTCTGATTCTGCTACTGGGTGCCTGAGTGACCTTGGATAGCTCACTCCCCATCTCTAGGACTCAGTCTCCATATGTACCATGAAGGACTTGGGCTCAAGACTTCCTAAGGTCCTGCCATTCTCTAGTTGCTCAAGTGGGAATGCTGCCACCAAAGCTTGGGCCTTGAGAGAGTCTCCCTTCCAGTGAGCCCTTCCAGTGGCCAGTGAGCCCCCTCTACGTTCCCCCTTCTGCCTGCATCCTCCTACCAACTCCTGCTGAGCTGCCTGTCTACTTCGGGCTACTTTTCACTCTTAGGAATTTTGCCGCCCCACACATATTGCATCCCTGCCTTCCTGCCAGCCAACGTGTCTGCAAGCAGTGAGGCAGGAGGCGCCTCAGAGACAAGCAGTCCTGGTGTGCTCCTTGAATTAAGAGGAGGAGGAGGTACATTGCAGTGGTACCCGGCCCCTCCACCTTGGGAAGCCCTTTTCTTACAACCAGGTTAGCCCAAGCCACAGTCATCTTTCCTCCTCAACTCACCCTGTCCACCTCGACTGACCCCTGGTCTCATGAGAAAGTGGGAATGAGGAGGGAGACATTTACAGCTATCCCAAAGCATGTCTTGTCCTCAAAACCCCAGGAAATGACTGCCACTGAGTACCCCCTCAGGACAGGAAGCATCCATGTGTGCACAGGCAGGGTGAGAGCAGAGGGCCAAGGTTTGCTCAGTCCAGCTTCGTTCGGACATGGTTTAGGGCAAACCCCTGTGACCTGAAGCCTCTTTGGTGGGCAGTTGACAGATGTTGGTGTCATTTTTAGGAATCTGAGCAGTGTGTGGCTACCCTAGTAGGAAGACAGGAAAGGATGGCAGGACAGATGGCCTCCGGTCTGGGGTTCGGCTACCTTTCCCCTCCCCAGGCCCGGGAAGCTCTCACCCATGCAGAAGGCTTCCCACTGGCTCTGGGGCTTTGGCAGTCCTCATGAAAGGCTCCTGGGTCCTGGTTAGGAGAGGGCCATCTGGACTGGGCTTTTTGTAAACTTAGAGGAAACTGTACCAGCAGCCCCTGCTGCCCCGGCCAGCTAGTGTTTGCATGCACCTCCTTCTCATCCCGACTCAGCTCACCTGAGGAGGACCTGCCCTGGCAGGGTCCAGAGAAGAAGGAAGTAGAGGGTGGCAGGAACAAGAGTTGTCATTCCGCAGGGACCCCGGAGCCCTTTCTCAGCCTGGCTGCCAAGGTGAGAGGGATATCCCAGCAGGGGGAACGCTGCAGAAAGTACAGAGCCTTCCTCCAACTTGGTCTGCTCACAAGGAGCCGGTGGGGCCGGCTAGGAGTTGTGCGCTCTCTCTCTTCTGCTCTCTTCTCCTCTGCCCTGCCGTTACCAATCAGGGGCCAGAACTATTCCCCTGGAAATGATCCTGACACAGATGACCCTTCTGGTCCCTGCTCTGGCTCGCCTGGGGTTCCGGAGGGCTTCAGACTGCCTGCCAGGGAGCTGAAGGAGATTCTCTTCGGGCAGCAATCACTCTACAAACCCTGGAGAGTCTTGGAGGGGAGGGAGGAGGGAGACCGGTAAGAAGATGTTTCCCTCCCTCCCACCTCCCCCTGGATGCGCCCTCCGAAAGCAGCAATTTAAAGGCACAGTCCCCGGCAGCTGGAGTAGGGTTCTGAGCAGGTCGTGTGCAGGGGAGGAGCTGGGGCTGCCGCTGCCACTGGGAGAGGGCTGGAGGTGCTCTGTCTAGCTTCTAACTCTCCGGCTGGACGAGCGCATGCAGGCTGCGCTGCTCCCAGCTCCCCAGCAGCATCCCTTTTAGCCTGGAGCTAAGCTGGGGCCACACTCTAACGTCCTGATGATTTTTATAAGGGGGAGAAAGACCTGAGACGGTTTAGGCAGAGCCACTGGGTTTTCTCAAGCTGACCGCTTCAGGTTTGAGAGGAGGCTGAGAGGGAGGCTGAGGGCAAGGGTGGCTTTTCCTCAACCCTCTGGATGGAGGCACAGGGCATGGATGATACAGAGCACTTTGGAATCTTCTTCATATGAGGTCTGCCTGCCTGTTGGTCTGTTCCTCTGCCTGCCCCATTTCCTTCATCCCTGTAGTTGCCCATCCTTTTCCCTGGCTGCCTTCCTCCCTCAGGGTGTCTCTGGTGAGCTTGGCCAGCCCTCTGTAGTTCTTGGAAGCCCCCTTTCCCTGACACCCTTCCTCCAGCCCTGGCAGGGCCAGACCTGGCCTGGCACACAGCAAGCTTTGCAAGCTTCAGAGAAGTCAAGGGGGCCAAGAACAATGACCCGGCCACCCAGCCTGGATGGATGGGAGAGGCAGAGAGGGTGAATCTATCTCCTCCTTGGTCTCTGCCCATTTGCTTACAGCATCCAGGTGCTTTAGCAGCCACATGTCTCTTGCTAGACCCTTCCCCAAACTTGCCCAGGCAGCAGCTCAACTGCTCTGCGTCTTCCTCCAGTACCTCTCCCCCTCTCTTTCCCTCTACTCTCTTCCCCCCCTCCCTGACACTTTCCTCCATCTCTCCTCTCTCCAACTCCACCTCCCTCCTTGTTTCTTCTCTGGGTCTCACCTTCGGAGTCTGTCTCCCCCTCTTCTTTGGCCCCCATTTCCCTCCATCCCCAGTTTCTCTCTCAACCTCCCTGTTATCTCCGTTCTCTCACTTCTCTTCTAAATCACAGCAATGAGAAGAAAAGGGGTTTCATTCCTTCTTCAAAGGAAATTCTCACAACAGCTCTGCTGAGTTCTGAGTGTGTACACAGGAAGGGTTGGTGCCTCTTTACAGGGGTCAATTCTAGAGCTGACTGCAGCGCCCCCCAGCATCACCAGATAGAGGTTTGTGGGGGTTTCAAGCTCATCTAGGGGCCCGTTGGATTGTTAGAGGGAGTAATGATGAGTAACAATGGGTAGAACTTGCACTGCATCTCCTTTGGGCTGCATTATTATTCAAGAGGAGGAATTTTTAAATCACAAATGTTGGGGAAGGATATTTCAAATAACACACACTGAAATGTTGATGGGGGGCGCTGGGCTTTTGGAACTGGGACTAGGGACATTACAAGCCACAACTAACGTTTATACAGTCAGTAAATACAAAAAAACCAAAGTACTAATTATCCTAAAAACATTTTTAGCAGCTCCTTTACCTGTTCATTCTCCCGCCTTGTTTCTGGCAAGCATCACAATGCCCAGTCGCAGGCTGCAGGCCCAGAGCAAGCTGCACAGAGCTTTTCCTGGCGGAGCTCCTGACTAGGGAGCTAAGGGCAGGTGGGGGTGTGGGAGGCACTTGTCTCCTCTGTGTAATTCACTCCTTGTGCCAAACCTAATCATGTCATTTCTCCCTGCCTCAATGGTTCCTTATTGCTGTCAGGCTGAAGTTCAAGGTGCCGCATGATCTGGTCACTCTGCTTGTCCCACTGATGTGTCTAGAGTCACCTGTCTTTCCAGCTTCCAGGTAGTTTCACATGTTCCCTCTACCAAAGCACTTTTCCTGCTGCTCTTATCCATTCCTGTAAACTAAGCTTTATTGTCACTTTCTCAAGAAAGTCTTCTTGAAGTGGCCTCACCCTCTTCCAAGTCTGGGTTAGGAGACCCTCCAATGTGTTCCCACAGGACCCTGGCCTTCCCCCTTCACAGCACCCATCATACTTCATTACAGTTGCCTGCTTACTTACCTCTCTTCCTTGCTGTACCATGAGCTCCCTGAGGGCAGAGACATATTATGCACCAACTCCCTAGGGCCCAGCCCAGAGCCTGGAACATTATAGGCAATTAGTGTATGTTTCTTAAAAGATGCATCCTGGGCACTCAGAGATGCTTCCCCAAGCCCAGTGCCTCTGCATCTTTGTCAAGCTAGAATGATAAGTTTAACACTCAGAGAGAGGGCCAGCATGAGATAATGGTAATAAGGAGAAATGAGGAAGCAGTGTCCTCATACTCAGTCATCTGAAATTCTTGGCTAATGGAAGTCATAAGCCCCTTGGGACTGGTGAATTGTCTCAGTCTCACCTCTTGTGTGTCCCGTGGGATCCCTGAGTGGTGAGAGCACAACAGGGTCAGCTTGCTGGGAGGAAAGATCCTTTCCTAGGAAAGGCTGCAGTGATGACCAAATGTCTGGATGGCATGATGAAGGGGGACAGCTTTCCTAGAGATCTGGAAACAAACTTTCTGGGAGAAGAAGGGAGGGAGAGGTGACAAAGAACTGGGGAATTTCTCCTAGGAATTGACAAGAGGCAGGGGAGATGCCCATTCAAGAGTACCTGTGCTAACAGGAAGCCACACTCTGAAGATGACCTCAGCATTTTCTGACCTGGGAAGGGTACAAAGTTGTGTTCAGCCTTGCCCCATAACCCTTTTCTCTTCTTATCATCAGACTATGATGGATATGATTCTCCATGTTCCAAAATGTATCACACCTTTTTTCTGTTTTGCAACTGATAACCACATTGGCCCAGACAACTGGCTATATTGTCATGTTGAGGTTGTATAGAAGCTACAATAGGCAATATGTTTTTCAGGATGAAAAATATTATTTCATCATGAAAAAAAACTACTGAGCTGCTAAAAATGAATTAAGCACATCTTCATAAATGTTTCATTCTAGGAAAGAGTCTGTCACATTTCAGCCCTATGCAAAGAAAATTGCAATTGTGCCTTCCTGACAAGCAGACTTCCTGAAACCTCGGTCTGAGGGGCAGCATATCTGTTGCGGTGGTTATTATTGGGTTAATCCAGTGATTTCTAGGGTTTACGTTTGGGGACAACGTTGGAGAAACATTTGTCCTACCTTCCTGGACTCAACTCCCTCCTATTGCCTATCCCACTTACTGAAGTAGAAACTGGTTTGAAGAGGTACCTCAAAAGGCAAGATCTGTCCCCAGTCTGATGAAACTCACAGAGCATTAGGTGCTTCTCAGAAGCACTGAGGTAAGAAGATTTTTGGTGGTGGTGGTGAGGGGGGTGAAATAAAAGACAAACACCCTTTTAAAAATCTGCTGACAAGGACCAGGGTGTTTCAGTTGGATCTCCAAGGAGCAAGGCTGCATCTTTTTGTTGTGTGTGAGTTTTTCCCTTCAGGGTCATTTTCAACCTCCAAGTATGTGACAGTTTACTCGAAAGTGGAGGCTCAACTTCTGGTGCTAAGGGAGCACAGCTGGTGGAGGTGGGAATCCCTTTCGCCCTCAGACTCAAGGAGACATGCATAGTGTGTGCGGGTAGTAGTGGCATTGGGAGTTTCACAGTCCTTGACTCAGCCGGAGGAAGGAATAACAAAATGGCATATGTGTTAGGCGTGTTCTGTGCTCTCTTAAGGCTTTTGGAGAGTGATAGGTTTAAGTCTGATGTTTCAAAGATTAGCCTTTCTTCTTTTTATGGAATATTTCAGGCATGGGTTTTACAGACAAAGCCTGAGATATCTGAACTTGGGAGGCAGCCTGTAGAGAGTTTTACTGAGCTCTTCCCTGTCCTCAAAGACAAATTAGGTATCAACACCAAGATAGCATCAGTGAGCAATGGTACCACCTCTGTTGCTAGGCTCTCTGTTTAGTCTCCAGGGGACAACAGAGATGTGGGGCTCCAGCCAAGGAAGGTGTATTGACTAGCACCCAGGTATGTACCATTTATCCCCTGTTGGAACCTCAGAATCATTCCCCATCCAATCATCCACTTGAGAGCAAGCCACTAAGCATACAGGAGATTTTCATTAAGGTTTCCATAGAGTTTGCATTGACTCTCCTTGTCTCTTGGCTCTCATAACTCTGAAACATTCTTTTTTAGGGACAATAGGACCATGTCATGCCTCTCCTGGAAAGTAAATTGGTTTTTGCTTGTGATCAAGCTCACGAGTCTCTTATTTCACTCATTTGGAAATTGTGGTCATCCATGCCATGTAAGATGTGAAGCCCTTACATAACATAAAAGCAACAGAACTTGGAAAGATGAATAAATATTTACTGTTTGGAATGGATCACATTCCCACTGAATCACACTTGCACTCAACAAATATTTATTGAGTGCAAATCATAGGCCAGATGTTCTAGGTGCTGGATATAGAGCAGTGAACAAAGCAGATTAAGTCCATGCCCTTATGTAGCTTACATCCCAGTGGGGTAGTAATATAATTCCTTCCCAAAGAAGGTTCTGCATGGGTCATCAGCAGTGCCTCAGGGCCTGAGTATCTCTCACAGCATTTGAGTTGGGCATTTATTCCATGTCCTGGGATAAAGAGAGTCTACAGGAACGATCTTCATTTCCATCCATCCCAGAATCGGTCTGCTAGTAACATCACACAGGTCATCACCTGCTAGACAACCTCCCTCCCCCGGCCCTGCCAAGAATCTTATCCTCCAATAATCGAACCCGAAACAGAATACACATGTCCAAGTCCCACGAGTATCTCTGATGGTGCATACGTATTTGTCTGTGACTACTAATAAGCTCGCTCCTTGCTAGGAGAGTCAGGGGATAGCACACTTAGGACTCTTGCTGTGGGGCTTCTCTAAGTAGCCTCCAATTATTTAGGATTCTCTCTCTCTCTTTTTCTGCTTCTCTTCTGTCTTTGTCTTCCCTTTCTTTCTTTCAGCCTGTCTTTGTGTCCGTCTTCCTGTCTTTTCTTTTGTCTTTCCTTTTTTGGTTTCACCATGAATAATCTCAATGTCGGCTGCAATAGGACATTGGACACTGAAGTAAGGAAAAGTTTAGTTGGTGACCACATAGAATTAGGCAAAAAGCTGAATTTGCCTTAATGATACCAATCATATAGTTATAGTTAAATTGGCAAATTTTATATGGCAAGACTTAGAAATTTAATATTAGAAAAGTGCACTAGCTTAATCTTGCACTCCTCTCTGAATATATACACATGTATGCAAGCAGATGAACACACATTTACACAGAGCTCTTCTTGATAATCTGAAGACGATGGCCTTGCAACCAGCAATTATTGTCCAGGAGTGTGATTGTGGGGTACGATGAAGTCAGGGTGTGATAAGTAGTCCTTTTCATCCTGAGTGCAGGCGGATGTTATTCTTTGGTTTGTGGCCATGGCTTCTACATATACTGTACTAATGAAGCCCGTTTAGCCACAGTCACTTATGCAGAATAACTGGAATCCCTAGGTAAGGTGCCAAATTGAACTACGTGTCTTTGTGCAGGGTGGGTTAATTCATTTTGCAAAATTTATGCTGCATATGGCCCAAAGCGACAGATTCTAATCAATGACAGTCACTCCCAAAGAGTCACCAGAGATGCTAATCAGACAAAAGTCTACTCTAAACCTCAGCAGGTCACATACACCAGCTTTTGCTGCCACCCACTCCTGCACTGTCAGCAACATCATCGTCCAACACCGAGAGAGCAGTGCTTTGAGAACTCTGACTTCTCTTTCCTGCCCATTGTCAGTTTCTTTCTGTAACCTTCACATTGCCTTTCTTCCATGTATTACATCCCACGTGTTCTATAATCCCCTCACTTTCCACAGAGTATGCCCACTGCTGAGTCAAAGGCAGGTGCTGTTTCACAACTGCTAACCCAGTACAACCAGCCTCAATTATGGTCCAGTTTTAGGAGAGACAAATAGGATGCTGAGGTCTTGACATTTTCAGGCAAACAGTGGCACAGAGCCAGGGAAGTCAGCTCGGTTGCATCACCTTAAGCACGAGCACTTGAGAGACCAAATTATTTTCCGTGTTCAGAACCAGGTCTATGAAATGGTAGAAGGGAGTAGAAGAGGACCATTTAGAAGGTTGACTGAATTAGGATGAACATTTTTGTGCTTTAGAGAAGCATCAAGGAGGAAACTGGAAGCGTGGGCATGGGAACTCGGCTCATCCTGAGATAGTAGAGGGAGAGAATTTGAAGTGGCTCTTTTTTGGTGGCTCAGATACTGGCAAAATTTTGCTGAGATTCCATTCAAGATCAAGTAGTAACCAGCAGCAGTCAGAAGATTCCTAGAGAAAACTAAACTAAAGAGATATGCCTCAGACCAGAGACCATATCCTGGAGAAGCTGTTAATCAGTGCTTAAAAAAAAAATCCAGTGCCTGGGGAGTCTTAGCTCAAGTTAATTGCATCAATTGAATCCTAGGATAGAACTGAGTTCATCATAAACTCTAATAAGACCAAAGGGTCCTCCTCATCTCCTTACTATGAGAGGGTTCTTTTGTCCCCATGGAGACTGAAAAAAAGTTCTCATTGCTGTGGGAGAGACGTTTCTGGCATTCAAGTGCTTCCAACTTATCAGAGGTAGAGAAGATTCTTTGTTCCAAGTTGGTGAGATTCATAACCATAATTGGGTACATTGCAGTGTCTTTAGTTGTTAATTTCAATCTTATCTGCTATTACTGGTCTTTCCTAGATCCATTTTACAGATGGGAAAATGAAGACCCACAATACTGTTCATCTCTGTCTTCTCTGCCTGACATCCTGCACCCATACTCTCATTCTGCCTCTATTTTCCCAACATAACTATATTATGCTTACAGGTTGGTAAAAATCAAGCCAACCAATAAGACAGACTGAAGCAGAGATAACACTGGGCTTCTTTTTGTAGTTATTAGCCAGGAAATGTTTAGATGCCTATCTCACATCTAATTCTATATTCAGTCTCTGGCCTCTCCAGTGCTCCACACCTACTCAAACCCATACTCACCAGCATGTTCAGAGTGTCTTCTTCCAGAGATGAACTGAAGTCTACTGATACCCAGTGAGGATCAGGGTAGGTCTCTTCATTCCATTCTTCGTAGGAAGTACAGTGATTAATTCATCATAGGACTTGATTCTGCCATGCAGTTCCCCTGGTGTCAGGAGGTGTGTACTGGAGTGGAGAAAGAACAAGTGTCTTAGTTTCCTAGGAACCAAAGGATACGCTGAAGGCTTTTGTAGGAAAAAACTACACTTTTTCCAGCCTGCCTTTCACAGAGGTTGGCCACGGAATAGGCCCCTTTTCTCAAAGATCAAACAAATTTGCCATGAAGCCAGGAGACAAAGCCAGGCAGGCCTATCCCCCAACTGGCTGCTCTAGTCAAGTGAGAACAAACTGGATCCTTAAAACATTAAGGGACAGTGGACAATCAATCCATAATCAATACTTCCTCCCAAATCAAACTTTGCTGTGGTTAGTGATGAAGTGGTCTCCAAGTGGTAAGGGGATATTTTCAGCCACCAGAAGAATCATGGATGAAATTAATACAGCAGCTGTTGTTTTCCCAAAGGGCTTGATTCTTCTCTGCTCTGCTCCATTGCCTCCTGCCCCCTGCCACCTATCCTCTTCAACCCTGCTCTGTGCTTGAATTGAGTAGATGGAAAATGCAGTTGACACCCAAATTTCTTCTAATGTTTTCATGCAGAAGCTTGGCCCAGCCTGCCATGAATAGAGATGGTAGCAACCTTGACTGCTTTCTCAGGTGTTTTACAAGTCCCTTGTGGCTTCCATTTGGTGCTTGAAAACATATTAATGTGGTGAGGAATGGGGAAGAGACACTAAAATTCAACAAGAGAGACTTGCATGGGGCAAATGAAGAAGAAGGGCTGGAATTCTCCTCAAAATCTCATGTGCAACCACCAAGTCATCGAATGCTGGAAGTAGTTAAGATAGGGGTGCCTGGGTGGCTCAGTCAGTTAGTTGAGCATCTGACTCAAGAGTCATGATCTTGGGGTTGTGAGATCAAGCACCACATGAGGCTCAGCACTTGGTGTGGAGACTGCTTGGGATTCTCTCTCTCCTTCTTCCTTTGCCCCTCCACCTCACCCCTGCTCACGTGCCCCCCTTAAAAAAAAAGAAATGGCTAGGATATTAGAGATCAAATCTAGTCCCCTCTTTTTGAAAACCAAAGAAAAGACAAAAAGAGTGAAATGATAGGCTCGAGGCGATCTAGTTATTTGGTGCAGAGCTGAGAGTAGATCTCAGAAACTTTGGCTCTCAATGCAGCTGCTCCCCATAACATGGCGGCCTTCTACCAAAAGCTCAAACCAGTCCTCTGTGTTGTGCTCTGTGACATTTTCCTTATGCCTCTTTCCATTAGGCATGCATGTGCACACCTACATACTGCACTGCACCTGGTAGCCATGAATTCTTCCCAGCAAAGCACAGGCCTGGGTGATCTGGCCTTCCCGAGTTGCTACTTTGCAGTAAAGGTTCAGCAGTAGGGCCAAGGGAGTCCATTTATATTAACCCACAAATCAGCTAAAGTATGCACACACAAACTGCTTCCTGCACTGTTTACTCAGTAAGTCATTCTCCTCCCCCACTCCTTAAAAAAAGAGCTGAGGAGAGAAATGAGAGAAGAGGAGAAGAGAAGAGAGAACAAGAAAAAGAAACAGAAATGAATGGATTTCCTTGGAATATCTTGCTACCCACCCCCTTTTACTCAATTTCTTTTTTTTCAAATATGTATTTCCTTTTTAAAAGACTGTTTATTTATTTGAGAGAGAGAGAGTGAGAGAGAGAAAGAGAGCATGAGCAGGAGGGAGGGGTAGAGGGAGAAGTGGACTCCCACTGAACAGGGAGCCCGATGCAGGACTTGATCCCAGGACCCTGGGATCATGACCTGAGCTGAAGGCAGATGCTTAAGTGACTGAGCCATCCAAATGTCCTTTACTCAATTTCTTTAATCCCTGCTCTATGAGGCCAACTTCCCTTGCAACCCTGGGCACACATTGTCCCATTATAATAATGATGATAAAAAATTATGCTGCCTCAGCAGTGTCTTTCTTTATCCAGAGACCTCATCAGCATAGAAGATTGGTGTCAGAGCCAAATGCTGTGTTCTACAGATGGCTGGGTCTCTTTTTCAACCACAAGAAGTAAGCAATTTAGAAAGAGGAATCTACATGCTACAAAAGGTAAGTAGGTACAGGCCATGAGAGCCCACTCCTTCTTTTGCTTTGACAAAACCCACTCCTGAGAGAGTTAATACAGGGCCCAGAACTCCCAGATCTATTCCATCTCTGGAAGAGTTCAGCCCCAACCCCCTTGTTTCAGGTGGAACTATCCCATGTAGCAGTGATTCTGCCTCTACAGGGATGGCCCCTTTTGTGTCAGTCACCACGTCAGGTACTTCTATAGCCATGATTTTCATCAGTTCACAAGTATTTTTATCCCTAGAAACAAGCTCAGACATGGCAAATGGAGAGCTAGGCTTCATAAAAAGGGCTTCTAGCGCCCAACAGTCTTTCCGCAACAACAAGGTGTTCACGGATAGGAAGAATGGTTCATGGGAAATACTTGCTAAATATGTGTTGGATGGATGAAAGAAAGTAAATGCATTAAGTGAGTGTCTGAAGAGAGAAGAGGTTCATAGCAAGGGCTTCTCAACTCCCCTGCTCCTTTTCCAGCTCCACTGCTCCCATGCACCTAAGCAGAAGGACATGTGTTCATTGTCTAGGACATTTTTTTTTTTACCAGACCCCTTCTAAAAATGCTGATTAAAGGGTTTGCCTGGACCCCATTCCCATTCGATGAGTCAGGATGGGAACTTCCTCCCTAGGCCTCTTCTGAAAGTAGTCATGAAAGGAGCAGGCTTTGGTGCTAGGCCACTTGTATTTAAATCCTTGCTCTACCATTTACTAGTTGTGTAACTTCTTCCAAGAGACTTAACCAGTCCAAGCCTCAGTTTCTCCATCTGCTAAGTGAGATAATAAATAAGACTTGTGCTATCAGGGTTGTCATGAAGATTAAATGTGGTAATAGAGCCTGGTACAGTTAGCATGTGATAAACTTTGATTATTCTTGACCCTGGAGCATTTTTTCCCTTCATCTGCTCTTTGGGCTGAAGTGGTTTTACTGCTCTGTGCCCCCATCCCCAGCTTGGGGATACCAGAACAGAAAATGTGGGCTTCCAAGGAAGTACAATGTAATGCTTACCCAGAGAGCAAAGACCAAAGCTTACTAGATTGGAACTAGATTGGAACATCCTGGATGAGGGCTTAGCTCTGGGAGAAGAGATGGTTAGAGAAATTGCTCAAGAGGAGGGGGACAGGAAGTTGTGGGGACAGGCAGAATCAACAAAGGAGATAGATAGAAGGGAAAGGAAAGATGGGGAGACAGGGGAAGAAAAGGTTTGGGAGAGACAGGGAGAGGATGGAGAGTGAGGAGACACTAAATTGCTACTGGAACATTAAGCACAAATGAGGGGAAATAAAATTAACATCTTTATTGAAAAGAAAAACAAGGAAGTAAGAAATATCCCTGTTTGGGGAAATCTTACGTAGAAAGGAGCAGGTGCTGAGGGCCTTTGGAGGCTGGTTGCCATGGTGATGCTATATGTCTTCTTTTCTATTACCCTGTGAATCTGGCAGCTGATACTTCCTTTCGGCTCTGGTTTCTAAGTCCAGGGCTTAGCCCTCAGTGAAGCCTTGGTGTTTCCATTTCTAGCACCTTGCTTATGCTGTGAGACCTGCTGGCTTGTTGTCATGGTTCCTTCTTGATATGATACTTATCCAGAAAGAAAAAGGAGAGAGGGCACATGCTGGCAAGCTGCAGGGAGAAGCGCTCTATGTGGCATTTTCCAAATGGATGAGAAGGGAAGTTTAGCAGGTAGGGAGCACTATGACCAGAAGGATATAGGGGCACTTGTAGTGACTCGTCCCTTTTCAAGGTAAATCTAGGTGGGCATTTCTCTAAGAAACTAATGTGACCAATCATCCTGGTTTGCCTACACTGAAGGGTTTCCTGGGACATGGAAATTTCACTTATACAATGAGGAGAATCTCAGACAAACTGGGACCATTGGTAATCCTAAGAAAAGACCCATTCAGAAAGTCCAAGATGAAGGGAACCCACATTTTTCAGAGCCTGACATTAAACAATCACATTCAGGGACCACAGAAGACTCTTGAGAGAAAGTCACTATTTAACCCAGGCTCATAATAAGGGCAATAATTTAATAGCTTGTTTCTTGCCACTAAACCATTTTCCCCATGCTTTAGTATGTAAAGAGATTTTTCAAGTTCCAGCAACATCAAAAACAACTGGAGACCTTGTAAAAAATGCAAAATCTTGCACCCCGCCCCGACCCCCTAAATCTAGGTCTCTGGTGGGGCAGCACAGTCCAGGCATCTACATTTTATTGAGTTTTCTGGCCAGCTCTGACGCACATGGTCTGAGAGTTGGTGTTGAAAAGACTCAGTGGCAGCAGTCAGAGAGTCTGTTTCACAAGTGAAAGCCAACAAGTGTCCAGACCTCAGAAAACCTGACTCCTCCAAGGCAAAAGGGTTTGGAAATGCCCTGGGCCTGGGGCAGGGACACACCTTGGCCCTCCTGCACCCATCTCCCCTGCACTCTTTGCCTGGCTGGTGCCTTCCCTCTGTCGGGGTCAGGCCTACACGCCACCTTCCTTGGAGTCCTTTCCTGGCCTACTACTTGATGGTGTAGGCATGCACAACATCCTGCCCTTTATTTTCTTCTGTTTATTCCAAGTTGTAATCTCACATCCATGTGTGTGGTTCTCCATAAACCCTCCTCAGCCCCCTCACTAGACTGTAAGCTCCAGGAGGTCCAGGCCCCTGCTGATTGTGCTCATGGCTGAGTACCCACAACACCTAGTGCAGGGCCAGGCCCCAGATAAGTGGCAGCTCCATATTTTGGAATTGAGTGCATGAATGAATAAATGAAGGTATGGATGGGGAGGCACTGGTGACAGCCCCAGCCTGGAGGACACTGCTGAGTGGCAACACTCTCTGGGGCCAGTCCTGGCTGCTCTGCTGGCAGGGCTGCTCGCAATAGCATGGATGGGTTTGAAAGGTGACAAAGCAGGGCCTGGGCCCCTTGCTCACAGGTTTCAGTGTCTTAGCAGACTCCTCAGTCACTCTCTAAATGGAAAGCAAACAGAGAAGCCAAGGCAGCCAGGTCTGAGGCAAGAGGCCAGGGGAAGTGCCCCGTTTCTAGCTGCTTGGCTGGGTACCTGGAGGCCAGGGAAGGACAGGCCCTGGGACTTGCTGTCCTTTTGCCCTGGCCCTGGCCTACCCAGCCTCTGGCTCCCTGAGGGTGGGCACTGAAGAGGAGGAGAATTTGCCACCCCAAAACATGTCCCTTTGGCATGAGGCTTATTTTAGCTGAGTCTCTTTAAGAAAGAGCAGACAGGAGAAGCTCTGAAACTGAGTACAAGTTACCCTTTTGGAAGAGACATTTACATTTACAAGGGAAATCTCCATTTGTAGAGGTGTCTCCCTCTCTGTACCAGGAAGAGAAGGATGACTAAATCGCTAGAAACTCTTATCCACGGGGAAGACAACAACCTCCATCTGCATAGCAACCTTACCTTTGTTTACTGTGCTTTGCCTGGTAACCTATCATAACTGACTCCCCTCCCCACAAACATCTTCCTCTGTCTTTAGCTGAAGATGGTATTTAAGGTGGTGGCTTGGGCCATTTGGGGGGAGTTACTCAATTTTCCTGGGTCTGTCCCATGTATGCAGGAAGTACACATGTTATTAAATGTCTGTTTATTTTTCTCCTGTTAATCTGTCTTTTATGGGGGGGGGCAGTTCTCAGCCAGGGACCTAGAAGGGTAGAGGGAAAATTATTTTTCCTCCCCCAAAGCCCTGACACTGCCATATGCAGAGTCATGGGCAGGTGGCTGTGAAGCCTGGGAGCATTGTTCTCCACAGCGGGATTTCCAAGGACACCTGGAAAATGAGGAGGGTCACACGTGGGTTTGCATGGAATCATGTGCAATTTGCGTCGATCTGCATATTTTCTGAAGGCGTGGCTCAGGCAATATGCAAAGCACATCTTCTCATCCCCAGAATGTCATGCTCCCTCCAGATTGAAAAGCGGGTCCCAGGGACTTGAACACAGGGACAAATGAAAGACCTGAAAGGTCACCATTCAACAGATCAGATTCTGGAGAATGAGCATCTCTGATGAGAGACACATAGCTACCATTTATTGAGTGTTTCTTAAGGCTGTGTGCTGCCTGCTGTACGTGCGTCTGCAGCAACCTTTTAAGGCAGGCACTATCGTTGTCCCTATTTTACAGATGAGGAGACTGAGGCTTTGCTGGGCTAAACAGATTTTCATGGTCATGTACATCAGGAGTGGCAGAGTTGGGGTGTGAACCGGGGCAGTCTGGCTCCAGAGCCCACTCCCTGAATCACTACACTGTATATGCTTCGTCCTTTGAACAAATGAAGATTCAGACACAGAGAAGTCAAGCCATGTGCCCAGGGTCACACAGCCAGATAATGCCAGAGCTGGAACCAGAAATTAGGTCTCTCCTCCACTCTGGTTCTCTTCCCCACGTGGCCCCATCCCTCTAGGTACAACAGGGATAACTTGGCCTACTTTACCCAGCCAAGCAGAGTGCAACAGCCTAGACAGAGGCTGAGTTCTCTTCAATCCCATGACTGGATTTCCTTGGACTCCTCAGCACTGCAAGGTTCTAAGGCTGGAAAGCATGGTGCAATCAGGCTTCTGTGTTTGTCCAAAGCTTCCGAGAAGGATGACACAGCAGACCAGTACAGTGGTCACCGCACAGTAAAGAGCTTTCATGTGTCCCATCACCCTCCTGCTTCTGTGGGTCTCAGGGACTCCCTGTCACAAGCCCTCTAGAGCAAGCTCCCACCCCTGTCACTGCACCTCTTCCTCTGCTTGGCTGTGTCTCCAGCTAGCTGTGGAAGCTGGGGCCAGGCAGGTCACTCCCACCCAGGGCTTTTAATGAGAAGTTTTGTCATGCCCAGGCAGCAAAGATGAATAATTTAGTGAAGGAAGCCCAGGAAATGTTATTCTTTCAGAGAAGAGTCCCTTGACAGTGGGAGAAGCAGAGAAGGATTGCATCTTATTATGGGAGGAAGGGGGGGTGGGGTTACAGAGGTACAAGAGAGGAGGAAGAAGGAGGCTACACAGGGGTTCCTAACAGAATTCCTAAAGATCCTTGCCAAGCCACTTTGCCACTTAGAAGTTAAGCCTACTTAGGCTGGTGCAAATCCCTAGTAATCTGTTGCCTTTTGCCCTATCAGTGATCTCTTTATGACCAATGCCTATTTCCAGAGAGCAGGGTTGTAATCTCTAGGGGTGATGGCCTGTTTTCTATATTCATTGGACTTTAAAAATGATTAAGAGTGCTCAGAAAGGAAAGAGGACAGATGGGTAGAAGGAGTGACATGAATTCCTGGTCCTCATTTAGGTGCCAGGGAATAGAAACAAACTCACAGAAGCCCTTGCCAGCTTGCACTGAATATGAGTACATATCCCTCCCTAGTTTGGGGGTGGAGACATGGAGAGGGAAGGCTAGTTCTTAGACAGCACCTTTGAGGAGAAGACATTGAAAGGTTTTCCTGCATGGGGTTGTGTTTTTGACAGCTCATGACAAATGCCAAGCTTCCTCCCAGTTGGCAAATTGGGATACAGCACTAGGGCCCTTGATCATTCTTGTCTGAATAGAAGGCTACAGTCCATTACTGGGTATTTGGCATATGACACAAAACAAGGTTTCCAATGCCTTATATACCAAGGAGACCCAGTGGCTTATGCTCTGGGGTTTTAGAATCAGAAGAGTTGGGGCTTCTGGGTGGCTCAGTGGGTTAAGCATCCAACTCTTGATTTCTGCCCAGGTCATGATCTTGGGGTCATGAGAAAGAGCCCCACTTTGGGCTTTGCTCTCAGTGTAGAGTCTTCTTGAGAGTCTTTCTTTCCCTCTCCCTCTACCCCTCCCCCCTCTCTCTTGTTTTCTTTCTAAAATAAATAAATAAAATCTTGGAAAAAAATCAGAAAAGAGTGAATTTTAGTCCCACTGTACTACTTGGCTGTGGGACCGTAGGCAATTTGTATCACCTCCTTGAACCTTAGTGTCCTTATCTGTAAAGTGAGTAATAGTAACAGAACTCCCTCTTTTGATTGCTTTCAAGAATATAGGAGAGATAAAGTGTTTTGGGAACTATGAAACTTTGTACCTATGCAAGGGATATTGATTAGTAGAAAGGCACACTTCACAACCCATATTCTCACTTGGGCCTCTTTTGACAAACTGATCTGCCAGTGTTGGGAATAAAGTATGTGGCCAAGGAACTGTCTCTCTGAAAAGCTAACTGGCATTTGGTGTAGCTAGATAGTGTCCTTAATCTCAATAGCACTTCCCTAACACTGGAGGTATAGGGAAGCAATCTTTAAAATCCAAGAGACATGGGTTTGGTACCAGGCTTTGCCATTATCAGCCATGTGAATTTAGAATAGTTAATTAACATCCTTGAGCCTCATTATTCTCATCTATGGAATGGAATTGAATAATAGTGTCTACCCCTTAGTGTTGTCATAAGGTTTAAATTAGAATGTGCTTAGGAAGTACTTAACACAGGCCCTGGTACATATTAAGCATTCAATAAAGGTAAGGTTTAGATGCTGCTGCTATTATTTTAAGTGATCAACAAGCTCTGAGATCATACACATAGCAGGGATCATTCAAAGAAATCTTCACTGAATACCTACTGTGTGCCAAGCAGGGACTGGAGACACAGTGGTGAACAAAATCAGATGTGGCACCTGCCCTCATGGACTCTGGCCTGGCGATTTTCACTAATGTTTGGTGAATGAGTGGGTGAGTGAAAGTAAGATTCCACCCTGACTCAGAAATTAATAACTCTAAGTTATTAAGGTCTTGGATGAGACGATTATTTTTCCAAATTCTGGGACTCAGTTGCTGACTAAGGGAATGGGAAGTGTGTGCAGATGGTATCAGGCATAAGAGGACATACAGAGGAAGGAAGATAATGTTTTTAAGGAGGAAAGAGTGTCCAGTTCCCTTTGCAATAGGGTAAATCAAACCTACTAAGAACAAATTGAACAAGTAACACTTCACTAGCTGTGGACCTGCGTAAAACTTCTGAAGCCTCCTCTGAGTTGTTCCTCCCCAACTTACTGCTTCCCCTTTCCTTGTCAAAACATGGATTTAGGAAAAGATCTAAGAATTCAGCTACACTGCTGTGGTATAGGATGAGTAAGAGCTACCTGGGGACTAGCCTCAGGTCTGATATCTGAGGCAAGGCCCAGCCTACTATGTGAGTCAGTAAACCTGCTCTAGCTCCATACTTAGCTCCAGCCTCAGTTTCCTAGGAAAGATAGCTGCCAAAGTAGTCACCAGTGAGAGTTATAGAGCCTCTGATATGACTTGAAGGACTGCTCACCTTGGCAGTTGGCTGTCTGTCCATGGGGGTCAGTGCACTTTTGTGGACAGACTGAACCAAACAAAGGCAGTACAATAGTATCTTTGGGAAGCCTGACATAGCAGAGGAGCGGAGTCGCCAGGGACTTTTCCTAAGGAGTGTGCCTCGTGTTTCTGGGGAGAGTTATACTTTCACCAATAAGCAGCTACCTCTCAGGCAAGATGAAAGTGGATACCCCGCTGACTTTTACTTTCTTTTGAAGAGGGAAACTGCCCAGAGCAGGCCCAGGCCAGGAGGCCCCAGAAGATGGAAAGTTACTAACACTAAGCTAGAGATAACCAGAAGCCCTACTGGGAGCAAGAGATAATCAGCTGTTTCTGCTTCTGTAAACAAGCTTCCCGCCACAGGCTCCCTGCACTACTGTTCCCGCCTAAAGCAGCCCCCACTCCCCCAGTTCAAACCCACTTAGTAGCAGTCAGCATAGCCCTTGGAGCCTGACTGCCTACAGTCCCCTATAAAACCCTATTGCCAGGTGCCCTGAATTTGGAGCACGAGTTCATCTGGGTCTGCCGAAGTAAAATAAATCTGAGTTCTCTTACTTCTCTGAGTGTCACTTGGTCTCTCGGAAGTCTGATTCATTTCTTTTCTGCAACACTATCTCCCTCTTCTGCTTTTGGCCAAAGAAGGAGCAAATCACTTTGGCCCGCCCCACCTTTCCAAGACAGTTCTGGAGAGATGTGGGCTAATGAAAACCTGCCATCCCTCACCTCAGTGTTCCCTTTCCTCCCTCTGATGCTTCCCCCTCCAATTTCCATATTTCCTTAGGACCAGTTTAATTTGCCCAGCGTTGAAATCATCCCAGGCAAAGCAGTCATCCTCCGTTCTTCACTAACAACTGGATTGATGACTGAGGAGGCCTGGAGGCTTACTGGTTGCCATGGCAAGGAGTAGGCCCTGAGAGGATTAAGGAGCTGGGAGCTTGAGCTTTTTTGTTTGTTGGTTTTGATGAGTTCTGGTTGCTTTTCTTCCCCAACCCCGCTTCCCCTTCATTCCCCTCCCCCCAACCCCTCCAAATTCTCAAACCACTAAAGCAGAAGGAGATTACTAGGAGGAAAATCAGCTCCTGATGCAGGCTGCACTAAATACAGGATGCCCTGCTAAGAATAATTGGTGTGTATTTTGCAATGCAGACTCTTGGGAGGGCCAAGTTTGGACGGCAAGATGTTTCACCTTTGTAGCGTGGCACAGCATCCTGACACAGAGGGGATCTGGTGGGGGAGGAGGTTTCACCAAAGCTCTCTGAAGCCTCCAGAGTTTTTCCTTTCTGGCCACAGAATAGGAAAGGCGTAGACAGATTCAAAGCCAGGAGTCTGGGTTGAGGGAGGTCTCCGGAAACAGGGCGGCAGCTCAGTTCTGGCAGTCGGGGAACTTTTATCCAGTGTCTCCCACACCCCCAAGATCCTTTTTAATTGGAATCCAAGTACCCAGTCCACATCTCCCTCCATCTGCTCCCTCCCTTCCCACTGGTGACCAACGTAGAGCATATTTGTGGAGAAAATGTGGGCTCCAGAAAGAAGGGCTATGAGGGTATCAATTGCTGTTGTTCTATAAATAGTTCCCTTCAATTCAGTCCATTGCTCTGAGAAGGAAGACAGCTGATTCAGAGAGATTTTGTGGACTGGGTGCCTGGACTCTAGTCAAAAATGACCTTGCTTCCTTCTTAATTGGTACCCTGGGGCTGAGGAGCTATATGAAGGGAGAGCTGGGAAGGAAACCCTGACTGCACCAGCAAGGCAAGATCATGGCAAATGGTGATGTCCCCGTGGCTCCCATGTTCTCTTTCATCCTGTGGCAACTATAAAGCTAGGTTGATTGGATGAACATCTCAGGGTGAAGGTATCAAATGGCATCCCTGTATTCTATACCAAACTGTTTATCCATTCTAACCTGAGAATAGGGACCTTGCCCCCTTTTTACCCCTACAAACTTGTATTCTCAGCTTCCAAGGTCTTTATTTATCCTCACCTAGGTGGTGTTGTGTGTATATCCTCAAGACTTTGTGTCCATGTTTTGTTCCCCAGCTAGGTGGTATATTTCCTGCAGACTGGTTCTGTGTCAAAAACTCCACTAGACTCCTTCTTCAGGACTTTGGAACACAATAGGAGCTTGGTAAATGGATCTTGACTGCTCAAGAACCGTGGGTCATACGGAAGGTCCATGCTATGTAAAACAAGCATAGTGTAGCAATAGTGGGAAAATTTGCTCATTATGTAGGAAAACAAGACTAAATACTCGTCTCATGGCATATAGGAAATAAACTTTAGAGGTATTGAAGACTTAAACATGACACACATAACTATACAACTAAGTAAAAATGTAGAAGAATATTTTTGCAGCATTGGGGTACATAGGTTTTCTTAATGTGTGGAGAGCACACACATCATAAAGGCAAAAGTGGATGGATTTGATTAACGTCCACTACAAGTAAAGATTCTTTTTCTATGGAGGACACAATGGGCAAATCAGAGGTGACAGATTTGGAGAAAATATTTGTAATGTATATGAACAAAATCCAGAATATGTAGGGCAAGATAGAGATAGGAAATCTGATAGAGAAAACGATAAATGTACAAATAGGCAACTTACAGAAGGGGAAGCTCAAATAAGTGTATTATTATCATCTGAAGAAGTGGTCAACTTCATTATAATTAGGGAAAGGCAAATTAAAAGAGCAGGGAGATACTTTTATACCATCAGACTGGCAAAATATTTAAAAAGAATAAGATAATAACAAGTGTTGGTGACAGTGTAAGGAAACAAGGATCCTCATGCGTTGCTAGGAATTATGTAAATGGATATAGCTGTTTTGGAGAGGAATTTGGAAGTGCTTAGAAAATTTAAGTTTTTACATGCCCCATGAGAGAGCAATTCCACTTCTGGCTATATATCCCCCAGAAACTGCTCTCTCAGGTACACAAAATGGCTTGTATGAAAATGCTCATTGCAATGTTGCAATAGAGAGAGGTTGGAAACAACCTAAATGCCCATCAACAGGGGAATGGATACGTAAAATGTAAAATATGCAAATCATGAAATACTATGAAGCAATCAAAGAGAACACACTAGATTGATCCAAAGATGGAAACCTAATCAGCTCTCTATAACTATGATACTGCATGAAATAAAGAAGCCAAAAGAGATGTACAAAATAATGTCATTTATGTGAAGCAAACACACAAGAGTAGGTGTCCATCGGGAAAAGATATGGGATTGGGAAGGGCAATAAAATGGGAAAGAAATAAAGTAAGATGAATAAAAATAAGAATAAAACAAAACAAAGTGGGTAATGCATGAACTAATGATAACAGGCCTCTAACAGAATTCTAATCAATGCCATTCTTTGTATGTGAGGCACAACTCCTTGCCCACCAAAAAGGAAAACAAAATAGAAAGAAAGAAATAAGAGAAGGTATAAGAAAGTGCCCAAAGCCATGTCTGGCAACCAATACTTGCTCAGCAAATGTAAGTTTCCTTTTTCCTGATTCATCTCTTTTTTTCTTTTAGAGGGAAGTGATGGTGAGTAGGGAGTCAAACACCTGGGCATTTGGATCTGTCCATAGATGCCGACTGGTCCACCTGGAAAAGGTGCCCCTGCTGGAGGACACCAAAAGTGAAACAAGGGCATGTGGTTAGAGACCAGCAAGAGGCTTCCACATCCTGAATGTTTTTCACTGGGATGTGAGCTATCTTTGTTCCTAATGTCCTCAGTCCTACCATCTTTGTCTTGAGAACTTGACCCAAAGAGGCCAATCAGTGGGGTTGCCAGGATGGCTGTCCCAGATCCTGTTTCCTCAATGGTAGGGAGAAACTTTCCCTCTTCTCCTGACTGAGCCAACACTACACCTGCCCAGAGACTTTGTAGCTGCTCTGAGAAATGGGCTCCATAGCCAAGACACCAGACAGCTAGTTCAAGGAAACTGCCCCTCCCATATAGGGACACAGTAAATGAACCCAAAGGCAGTGATACTGTTGAAGAGACTTAGCTCACATACTGAGTTGGAGTCCTGCTAGGTGCTCAGAAAGTTTGCTTTTCACTTGCCTCAGCCTTGATCTCTGCTGGAGGCTGATCAGGTTAGCCCAGCATGGCACAGCCTGAACAGGACAGTTCTAGAGATAGTAGCTTTCAGGGACATGCTGCCAAAGTAGAGAAGTAAGGGAAGGAGTGGGAAAAGACTTGCTCCCAAGGCTTTGGTTTGGGAAGAGCAATCTGTGAGACTTGAGTCGTGACAATGGAGCAACGAGACAGGAATGCCTCAAGTCTCCAGTCTGACTTTGACCTATTTTGTAGCTGAGGGATAACATTCCCTCATAGAGCTCCCTAGAGAGAACCTAGGCCAGTGTTCTAAGAACCAGAAGAATGGTATTGTAGGAAAGGAAAAATTATTCCTCTATCCTTCAAGGTTTCCCAGCTGGACTAAGAATTAGATTGACGTGAGGCAGATTAACAGAAAAAAAAAACACCACGAAGTTTTATTACATGCACATGGGAACCCAATGATGAAATTGAGACCTGAAGAAATGGCCACGGCAGGCAGCTTTTGTACTTTTTAGACAAAGAGACAATGAATCTGTGAGGAATTGAGAGGACAAAGAGCGCTTAACTTTGGGAGCTTCAATTGCTAAGGAATTCTAAACAGAATTTGGGCTGGGGCAGTAAATTAGTAAAAGTAACAAGTGTTGTTTCTATAGCTTTCTCAGCCTTGAATTTCCTAACTCTGGTGATAAGGATGTTTCTTTACCTCCTGGGACAGGGAAGGGGCCTTTCACATGGGAGATTTATTTCCTAATTTCAAGTGGACAGAGGAGGATCTGAGTGTCCTTGCATAGTCTGTCTCTTAAGTAACTTATATTTAAAATAACCAGTATGCCAAAGTGGCACATTTTGGCGCAGTCCCCCCACATTGGCTCCTACAGTATAGGGCAATATAGGTAGGAAAGGAACAGACAAGTATACATGGGGGCATGAAAAGGAAGGGCTTCTGGAAAGAGCAATTGTTTATCATTTACTCTCTTTCTCTTATGAACCAAGCTCCTGTTTGCTGGGATTCTTATTGGGCCAGTGTTAGGACTTGACATTTGACCTTAGCTTTGGTGCTGCTGGAGGCCTGGTCCTACCAGGCCACAGAGCTGCTTGGCTGTCTGTCTGGGGAAAAAGGGACTCAGCCTTGTGGTGAACATCCCTATTTATACCCACTTATCTCCTTGCCTTCATTGTATCTCCACCTCCACCTCCTCCCCCCCTTCCAAGCTGTAGAGCCCTCAGTCCTCCTGGCACATTCCTCTACATCTGTTATCTATCTGTCTGTCTCTTTGCTTTCAAGGTCAGGCAATTGGGATTTGCTGATTTATTTTTTTTAATTTGTATTTAAAGATTTTGCAGGCTTCCTGCCCAGGAACACAAATGGCATGGGGAGCGCCAGTCCACTCTGAGTACTCTGCGTACAAAGTAAAGATTTTGTCCAGCGTTCTTGGCAGGATGAGGAAGGGAGGAGGGGCTGGGGCCAGGTGATAGGGGAACACTGCTGGTCACGTGTTCCAAGACTCGCTTTCTCAGCTTTTGTTACCAATGGCCCTTCCTTCTCCTCCCACTTGGACTCCTGAAGAGATAGGCACTGAGGTTGCGGGGGGGAGGGTGCAGAGAGAAAGGAAGAATCCTAAGAGTTATGGAACACTTACCATGTGCCTCTGAAGTCAGTACTACTATTATTCCTCAGTTTAGAGTCGAGAAAACTGAGGCCCAGAGAGGATAGATAACTTCCCCAAGGTCTCACAGGCAGTTGTCTGTGGAGATGAGACTCAAAGCCAGGTGTGTCTGACTCCAGCTGTGTTGCCCTTAATCACTCAGCTGCCCTGTCAGGAGCCCTAGGTTATCATCCTGGCCATGTCACCAATTTGTGGCTAATAATGCAAAAACCTTCCTAGGCCTCCATTTTCTCTGGTACAAAATGGGAATGACAGCCTTGGTCCTACCTAACTCTTGGGGTTGCCATGAAGATCAAATGGGCTAGGGGATATGAAAGAATAAAAAACCACACCCCCTGGTAGAAGAATGGGGAATGGAATGAACACTGGTCTGTGAGTTGGGCTGCTGGTGTTCCAGTCATGACTGTGACCTTCTCTGGTACTGTGACCTTGGGTGAATTACATCAGGTTTGGGCCTCAACAGGAAAATGAAGGAGGTAAACTCGAAGATCCCATTCAGGTCTATGGCTCTGATCATTTGCCCTGCTGCTAGAGTGAAATTGTCCCGCTCAGCCTTCTTCCTTCACTGTGTTCACACTTAGTGACTCTGAAATGGTTTGGAATGAACACAAAGTGAGAACCCAAACAGTCTCTGTGTCTCCTACTGTTCCCCTTTCACTCTCTACCGTCACAGTGTTGGTCCCAGATGTCACCCTCCCTGGGAGAAAAGACTGCGCCTTGACCCCTTCTCCTTATAGCGTAGCACAGCTCTACTCCCACTGGACCCCTCTGAAGAAAACTGAGTGACATTGGCTTCACTTTGTTCACCTGATGCTGCCTTTGGGAATATGGGAAGATCCTTGTCCCAGGCTTAAGCTGTGAAGCAGTTCACAATAACAGAGGCTTGACTGCCATTTGCAGTCCTAAAATGCTATGCTCCCAATTATAACATGAAGCACCATTTTATTGAGTATTTGTTATGTGCAAAATACTCTGCTGAGCACTAGGAAGGGAATAATCAGGTAGATGAGAAGTTTATAGGCTCGTGGGCTAGATGAATATGTCTCCCAGTACATGTAGCACTTTGTGTATTTACAAGAGCATTCAGAACTTAATTGCATTAGATTCTCAAAACTTGTAAGAGATATGCAGGGCAGTATCATCTTCATTTTACAGATGAGTAAACTGAGTCATGCAAGTACATGTGAGACCACATGCCTGTAAAATTAGAAGAGTAAGAATAGAAAAGTAGGTGGCAATTGCAGAGCTGTTTAATGATATGAGGTGGACACATTATAAAGACACAGGGTGGTAAGCCACTGGGAGAGAAGCATTATGGGAAGGCTTCACTTTATTTTTAGTAGCTCATTCTCAGGGAACTGAGGGGTTAGTGACCAGGACTATATTTTTATGCAGAGGAGTCAAAGCTTAGGGAATTCATGGGGCCTGAGCACTGTTCTCAGGTAGCCCATGGGTTGAGAAGATGGAGGGGTACTCCAGGATAAGCACAGTGAAGGGAATAAAGCTTCCTCTGGATACCCTCCATTGAATCAGCCTTAGGAAGGTTCCAGAATGGAGTCTTAGGATTTTATTGGGAGTCCAGGAAGGTCTCCCCACAAAGTTTTGCTCACAGAGCCTTTAATATGCCAGTCCTGTAGGACAGCCTTCACATCTGGGAGTGCTCTCTGAGCCCCAGGAGCACGTTGTGTTCCCCAGCCCCCAGTGTTCTGGCCTCTTTCAAAGGCATAGCTGGAGGGCACGTTTGCCAACCTCCTTAACTAACAAGCAATCTCTTCTCTGGCAGCCCTGCTCTGCCCTTCTGCTGGAATAATTGAGCACAGAAGTATGTGCGTGTGAGTGTGTACGTGTGTGTGTGTGTGTGTGTGTGTGTGTGTGTGTGTGTGTGTGTGAGGGGAGCTGGGAGAGCAGTTGTATTGCTTGGGGAGGGGATTCTCTCCCACTTTCCAGTTACTTTACCTCCTTCTCCAGACATCTGATTTAGCTAAGCTTCCTCCTTTCTTTTTTTGGCCCTTCTCAGATTCCTAGGAGGGGCTCCCTGCTCTGTGCCTTAAGGCCACACTGGCCCAGGGCCTTACTAAAGCAACACAATAGAATTTTTTTTTCTGCGCCCCCAGGAATGGGGAACCAGATCCTGAGTGAGGAAGGATGAAATCAGGAGGTGAGGGGCAGGGGAGCAGGCTCATCTACACAAAGTCACACTAGCCAGGCAGTGTCCATGGTGATTAGGAGCATGGGACTTGGAGGCAGATCGTTTAGGTTCAAACCCTGGTTTTTATCCTACCAGCTTTGGAACAGCTCTGCATCTCTGTTGCCTTGCCTCTAAAAGGGGAATAATAATAATAATACCTTCTTCATAGGGATATTTTATAGATTCAATGCATTGTCGTCTCTAAAGTGTTTAGAATAGTGCTGGGCACTTAACTAAACACTCAATATCTATTAGCTGTAATTGTTTTCCCTTCTCCACCCTCCATACCTTGTCAAGGCAGGATGTGGTGGATCTTGGGCCCTTCCTTGACCAGTCTTGCCCTTCCAAGGCTGGAGCTTGTCTGACCTTTGAGAATGTGTTATCCCCTCCCCCCAATACAATTGCTATTGATGTTGTTTTAGTTTGCCTTGTAGGGAATAGGCTCAGGAGGATTTGTTCCCAATTCCCAGGCCACCAGAGATTCTTATTAGATACATGCACTGATGAGGTGCCATGGCACCTTCTAAAGGTTTCTTTCCAGGGATCCTTGGCTCACCCTCAGCCCAGTGTAAGCAGCTCTCAAGACTTGAAGACCTCTAGAAGCACTGCCTGTGTGAGTTCCAACGTTGTGATTCCTTGAAGGTGTGAGGACCAGTGATCTACCTCACACAGAGAACAGAATGGTCTAGATCGGGGTTGGCAGTAGGTACCCCAAGCCTCCTTAGTCAAAAACAGCAGGAAATACCAGAGGGAGCTGGGGAGGAAGAAAAACCAAAATTATACCTACAGAAGCCAAGGGAAGGCCATCTATGCCCCTAGAAAGAGTATGCTCTTCACTGACACCCACCAATACAACCCTCCAAAGAGGTTACCTCAGGAACTTGATCAGCCTAAGGGAATAAGAGTGTCTCAAATCAATGAAAATTCCAGCACAGAGGGAAGAGGAAAAATAGTTGAGAGATCCAGGCCAACTTTGAAGAAACAGAGAATTATAAATAGCTGAGCTTTTGATTTTTGTCCTTTTGGTCGGGGGGAGGGGGTGAATTAAAAGGGTATGGAAGCTGTACAGGATGCAAGAAACAGTTGTTCTGCCTGCTCTAGGAAGAAGGGAGTGCTTGTGAATTCAATTTTCTGGATCAGTGTCTGGAGTGGTCACATATCACCACGGATCAAGGATTCCCCCCTCCCGTTGGCACTAGAATTCTCTTTGCAGCAGGAACAACCTGCCCGCCTCACCACCCTCCCCCACCCCCAGCCGTCTGCCTACAGCTGCTGTTACTTCTGGTCTTCGCAGGGCCTGGGCATGACCCTTTGCAGGATTTTGTGGCACCATGTTGGCTGACACTTGAGTTTACGTTTGCTCCATACTCACTGAAGATAACTTTAGATTGGACACTGGGGGTGAGGGTGGCAGCAGAGTCCTGTCCCTTGCCCCTTCCCCCCCAGCCATTGAAGTCAACTTAGAGGACTCCAGAGGAGGTTGGAGCTGTGGACTTGAGGCGGGAAGAAAAACATTATTCATCCCACAAAGTCCTTTACAGAGGCAGGTCTTCAGTAGAGAGTCATTTCACTTGGGGCTTTGGCGTTTGTTTGGGATAGGATGAAGCTGCAGCATGGTCCTGCTCCTAAGGGTTAGGTAAGAGGATGCTGACAAGAAGACACTGGCTAGGAGGGAGCTGGGAGGGTAGAAACCTAGACAAGGTGCTTGTCAAGTCAAGCCAGCCTTTGGGCTATGGGGATGTGGGAAGGAATTAAAGAAAGAGAACTACTATTTATTAGGTCTCTATGATTATGTGTCAGGTAAAGTGCCAGGGCTTTCCTGTAATAATAACAGTTACCTTTTAATAAGCACCTACTATGTGTTACACACTTCCTGTTCGTGATTTCACTTAATCTTCACAACTCTCTGAGTTTGGCATTATCTTCACTTTTAAGTTAGGCAACAGAAGCTCAGAAAAATTGACTTGCTCAAAGTTGCATGGCATGTACAGAACTGAGAATTGACTCTACTTCTGACTGAAGTTGAAGCTGGTGCTCATTATACTACACAGGCAGTCCTCAGTGTAAAATCCTCAGAAACTTGGTCCCAGGAAATGCTCCAGGAAAAAAGAATTTCTTGATTATATTAGTCAGAATAGGATAGCATAAATATTGTTATGAATAGCCCCCAAATCTCAATGGTTTAATGCAATCACCAAATATTTTTTTATCCACTTCACAGTCCAATGCTGCTTGGAGAGAGTGATGATGGGCTGGACTGCTGGGCACTGATCTACATAGTCATTCAGGGACCCAAGCTCATTTCATAACATGGCTTGGCCCCCTTTATGTTCCTGAAGCTCTTTACTGGATCCTCTGCATTCTGCCAATAAATGAGGGAGAAGAGAGAAGGTAGATGAGGCATACCCATTCTTAACTGTCACAGCCTGGATGGGACAAACATCATTTCTGCTCACATTTCGAAGTAAGGATGGCCACCTCATTGCAAAGAATCCTGGGAAATGTAACTTGGTGGTGGGCCCTTAAGAAGAGGAAATAGGTTCAGTGAGATCTGTACAGTCTTTGTCATACTGATCCGATACTCTAGTGCAATGCCCTAAAGTATCAGCTGCGCTGATGACTAGCTTGTGACCTTGGACGGGTTACTTAACCTTCTGTGCCTCAATTCCCCCATTTACAGAATGAAGAGAACAGTATTATCTATTATGTGATGAGGATTACATAAGTATTAGTTCATGTGAAGCACTTCTCTCAGAGCCTAGTGCATAGCAAATGCTTGATAAATGACTTCTAACTGCAAACTTCATTCTCCTCATCTTATAGAGACCATATATACACACATTTCCATCTTGGAGATTCTGAGACGTCTTGAAGTAGAAACACTTATTATTTTCAACTTTGGTTAACCAGCCTTCACCCAACAGAGCCTAGCAGAGCCCTCTTTTTTACATTGCACCTTTCAATATCCAGTGGAACTAACTGGCATCCTCTGGAACATGCTTTGGGAAACTCCACTCTCCTTCCAGCCAGGGATTCCAATAAAATGTGTCAGTGCCTTGGAGATGTTTCCATTTGATGTTATTGGTACTTTCTTATTCATCATCTCCTCTTTAGAGAGGGGATGAAAGGTGGCTTTTTTTTTTTTTAATGCCCACCTATATCAGCTGGGCTGCTGAGGACAGGGAAAGAGGCATTGTGTCTTTGTTAGGGCTGGGGCTTTCTAAGAGGAGGAGCAAAAATTCAGTGAGTGGCTTTGGTGGCTGTAGGATAAACAAGAGGATGGAAGTCCAGATGGACCAAGTCAGCCCTCCGTTCTACCCTTCCAGATCAAAGCTTGAAGAATCAAATCTCAAGAATGCCATGGATCATTCCAATGATTCTATTCCCCTCTTAAATCTATGAGTGGAGATGGGAAAATGTTTGTCATTAGTTAATAAGGACCAACCATGAATAAGGCACGATACTAGGTTAGGGCTTTGTGGGGAGAGGATAGGTAGTCCCTAGAGCCCTTACATGTGGGCTCTATGCAACACAACCTCTTCCCCTGCTAGCCACAGTGCCCTTGTGGGAAGGTCCCGAACATGGGCTTGGGCAGCTCATAAGCAGCCACTGTCTTATCCAAGTCTCAGGAAGGAGCCACTGTATTTGAAATAGTTTCCCTCTACTGCCACTTTCTCAAGACGCCAGACCCTCCTCCTTGGTCCCATCTCTCTGGTTTCCTCTGTTGCCTGCTGGCCCAGAGAAGAAGCCTCTCTCATCACATCTGAAACCAGGGATGGCTGACAGCAGCTTTAGCCCTACTCTTCCTGCTGTAGACTGCTACCTGTTCACCAAGCCACCCCAAATGAAAGTATAATCCAAATAAAGTACCATTAGTCAGATACTCCCCTGTCCTCCTAACACACAATTCGAGATCGCTGTCCCTAAACCATAGCTACATAAAAATGGCTGGAAATTTGTTCTTTGCCTCCCTCCTTTTCTCTCTCCTCACCACCTCTTGAGACTTTCTTAACTGGTAATTGTCCTAGGGCAGACATGCCTAAGTCAATGAATGCTCACGGTTCTTCATCTGACAGCTCTCACAGCTGTGACTCATGCCCACATCAGCCAGGACATCTGCCCCCTCCTTCCAAGAGCCCTTCCTTTAGCATCTCGACACATGGCACTGGATGGGAGGCAGGAGGTAGAGCCATTTGCGGGAGGCTAAAGTAAGCTCTCCGGTGTGGAGGACATGTCTTATGCCCTTTCTGAACCCCCTCCTCCACCACTCCTCCAGGTCAAGGTGGGCAGGAGGCTGACAGCGGGAGGAATTCACTTCATCGTTGCTGGGTGACTGACAGCCAATTCTCCGCTGTCAGCACTCGTCAGAAGCTCTGCAGTGCCAGCTCTGGCTCCTCCCTACAGGCTCCCTTGCAACCCCTGCACTGAGCTAGCAGCCTTACCAGGCTGGTTCTGCTGGCCTGTGAGCTCCTTATTTCCCCAGCTCTTCAGCCTGGAAGGGGCCTGAAAAAAGAGGTTTGCCTGGTTTTGTTCTGTGCAGATATGGTGGCGTGATTCAAGTAGCCAGGTGCAGGCCCTGGGACATATCACAGAACACATCAACATACATCACCACCACCCCCACAACACACATACACACACACACACACACACACACACACACACACACACACACTTTGATGAGCAACTACTGTGTGCAAGCTTAATGAGAGCATTTGAAGTGGCTGGGAGCAATCACGGAGGGGATGATATACCAATATGTCAACTAAGAGTAAGATTTATCAGCAAATGGGTTTTTTTAGAACAATTGCTAGGAACCTAACAGAATCTCCCTTGAAACATTCTTTTAAAAGCAGCATGAAATAATGCAAAGCCCTGGGTTCTTGCATGGGTTTCTCTGCTTACTAACTAGGTAGTATTGGGAAAGTTTTTTAAATTCTCAAGAGTCTTGGGTTGCTTGGGTGGCTCAGTCGGTTAAGAGTCTGCTTTCTGCTCAGGTCATGATCCCAGGGACCTAAGATCGAGTCCTGCATCGGGCTCCTTGCTCAGCGGGGAGCCTGCTTCTCCCTCTCCTTTTGTCTGGCGCTCCACCTGCTTGCGCGCTCTCTCTGACAAATAAACAAAATCTTAAAAAAATTCTCAGAACCTCAGTTTCATTATCTCCAAAATGGTGATGATACTAATTTCTTCTTTGTGGTATAAAAGTGAGACAATATACCTATTACTCATTATAGGAAGGGAGAATGCACACCGTGGGGAATCATGGGGTGTTTCAGGATTTGGACATAGGTGATTTGGGAGAGGGTTTAAAGAAGTAGGGTTTCATTCTGAATTGGATGCTGTCAGGAAGCAGAAATAATTCCATAATTGAGTATCTCAAAAAGTCTTATCTAAAAAGAGGGGAGATTAGAGCTAAGATAAAGATGTAATTTAAGAAGTAGGAGTCGTTCATATTAGCTAGAATTGGGAAAAGTTCGGTCATGTTTATGGCTTAGATAATGTTCATATTCTGTGTTCAGATCTTTTTAAAAGATTATTTATTTATTTATTTGACAGAGACAGCCAGCGAAAGAGGGAACACAAACAAGGGGAATGTGAGAGGGAGAAGCAGGCTTCCCGTCGAGCAGGGAGACTGATGCAGGTCTCGATCCCAGAACCCTGGGATCATGACCTGAGCCGTAGGCAGATGCTTAATGGCTGAGCCACCCAGGTGCCCCTGTCTGTGTTCAGATTTGATGACACAGCAGTTTTTCCACTCTAATCCTTTCCCAACCGAGCTATTTTAGCCCCCACAGTGGTCTTTTTTGGTCTTGATCCATCATGGCCACAGAGCTGCCTGCTTGATGTCGATGTCCTTTGACATTGTTTGGCAGGAGAATAAGGCCCACCTGATACTACCAGACCAGGTCTTTATTGTCAGGGGCTCCTTATTTCTTTCTTAGTGCCTCCTTTATAGCCAAGGGCAGATGAAGTCCAGCTGTAGGACACTAATCAGTGACATCCCAATTTCCACCACTGCCACGATTTTGCTGACCAGGAGATTGCTTAGAGAATATAGTCTATGGAAAGACTAGTGTTAATCTGTTCTGTTCCTTAGGCTGCAGAATGAGTTGTTGAGTCCTGTAATGTGACAACAGCTGTGCAGTAGCATTTGAATTTCTGAACAGGATATATCAGCCAACTGTAATACTGACAATTATCATAAACAAAATGATAATTAGTCAAGGAAACAAGTGGCTTTCCCCTGCTCCCCGGCTGTTTGATTTATCTTACGGTATAGAAGAATAGCAAGAAGTGGGTGCTATAGCATAAAATTCCCCTTGACTAGTTAAGAGGAAATAAAAGGTAATGTGATGTCCATAACAGCCCTGGCTACTGAATGTAGACTAGTTTGTTGGGCTTTCTGAGTAGAGGTTATGTTATTTATGACTTTTTCTAGAGTCAGAAATAAATTTTGGACTATATTTTCCAGTTGTATTATTCATAATATGGGAACCACAGCTTCAGTAGTATCCATGAAGAGGCAGTCAGTTATCCCTTCTGGGGAATTCTCCAGAGTAGCTTGTGTATGCCTCATTTGGGAGGTAATTGGGTAATTTGGGGGGTTATTTAAAAACTATTTCTAGAGAAACATGATCCTCTAAAGAAGTGGTAATTTTAAATATCTGAAAATCTCTCAGAATTATCCTGAATACATGATATAAGTTAGTGTAATGTCTGATATCCACATATGAAGATGTACCCTAGTGGGGCACAGACTGTACTGGGAGCAAAAGTATCATTTATGACAATAGCAGTGAGCCTGTTTTTATGTCCTTCTAAATTAACAGAGTTTTTTGAGTCAAGTTGAACAGTTCTTGCAAAGCAGGCCAAAGGGTCTCTGAAGGTCTGTGTAGGACGTGGAGAATTCCCTAAGAGAAGTAAGCAGAAAGTTGTTCCTTCTTCAAGTAAATGAAGAAGCCTAATTGGGTTTTGAGTGTCATAGCAACTGACAGTGTGAAGGGGAAAACAATAATTCCTAGGAGGTCAGGCCACCAGCTGAAAATTGGTAAATGTGTTTTGTACATAAAAGAGTTTACACAGCATAGGGAACCACTGGGTTTAGTGGAGATCTAGAACTAAGCTAATTGAAGTTTTTATGTTTTGCTATTGCTGTTATAGTTCTTAGACAAGGTGCTTTGTCTTAGTTGCTGGATCTAATGAAGGGCTGAAATAAGCAATATACCTTGACCATTCCCATGTAATTAAGTTAGTACCCCAGTGCCTATCTAGAAACCTTATAACAAAAAGAAAGGTTGTGAATCTAAAATCCTGGAAAAGTCTTTTGGTAGAGAGGTATTATATCAGTCCTTGTGCTTAAATATGAGTATATTTCTTTTAACTCTAAAATTATTCAACACAGAAAGAAATCCATATTTGCATATTTTACTTCTATCTGGAAGATAAACTCCATTTTTCATATATCAGATTACTTTAAATTTTTTTTATTCATCTGATACAGATAGATACAGAGAAAGCATGAGCAGGGGGAGAGGCAGAGGGAGAAGCAGACTTCCCGCTGAGCTGGGAGCCTGACTCGGGGCTCCATCCCAGGACCTGGAGATCATGACTTGAACTGAAGGCAGATGCCCAACCATCTGAGCCACCCAGGCGCCCCTCAGACTACTTTAATACTAAGTGTGGTAGTCAAAATTCTTATAACATTTTGACTTAAAAGTTGGAGAAATTTAGAGAAACCTAATTGTTCTTACTGTTCTTACTGTCCTTTCTTTTATGAGGTGAATAGGCATATCTTTGTGTTACTTAATGGCCATTTTAGAAAACTCAAAAATTGTTTAGGCATAAAAGGCATCTTAATAGTTTTATTATTCTGCGTTGGGAAAGGCGACATTAAGAATAGTTGTTAGGGGCACCTGGGTGGCTCAGTCTGTCGGTTGGACATCTGACTCTTGGTTTTGGCTGGGGTCATGATCTCATGGGCTGTGGGATGGAGCACCAAGTCGGGGTCCTTGCTTGGCGGGGAGTCTGCTTGAGGATTCTCTCCTTCTGCTCCTCCCTCCACTAGCACGCAGGCATTCACTCTCTCTCTCAAATAAATAAATACTTTAAAAAAAAGAATAGTTGTTAGTGGGACAAGGCAAATCATACTTACCTAAAGGAAGAAATATTTATTGTTAACAACTGTAAAATTACCTAACAATAAACAACAAAGTCTATTAGGAAATTAACTTTTTTTTTAAAGTAAAGAATTGTTTAAAACAGAATTTCAGAATATGTCACCGAGCCCTGAGAATTAACAATAATTTGGTGACAAAAAAGAACCTCTGCTAATCTGATCATACACTTAGTCATTCTACATAAAAAAGACCCATATTCTAATTTTACTCCTTTGGGACATTATTCATGTAGTAATTTGTGTAAAGGATTTATTAATGCATCTTTATATATATGTACTTAAGCATACACAGATATATAAATATGAATATAGGCAATAATCTAAAGCTTTAATTGTAGTTTTAAATATAATTAACTTATCAGTGTATTAAATAAAATATACATTAAGTAACTATGATGACGTTTTTAATGAGCAAAATGAAAATAATATCCATTATCTTATAGACATGTTTCTATTTTTCTGTAATTATTGTACCAAGTACAACTGACCGTTTATATTAATTCTTATCTTTAATCAAAAGAACCAACTGTTCTTTCTTCAAACATAAGAGAAAGCTAGAGAACAGAAAGTAAAGAATTATTTAGCTACTTTTTCTCCATGAGTAATTATTTCTTATCATTTTAACAGTTTCAAGAGGCAAAATATATGTAAAATATCATCCAAAAGTGTTTGCATATTCTGTTAGTTAATTGCCATTAAAAAAAGAATAAATATGTTTATAACTGGTTTGTTTTTTCTTTTTGGAAGTATCAAGACATCCAAAGATTATTTGTAATTAACTCAGATCTAAGATCTGAAAATTATCTAAGAATCTGGAAATTATAAAAAAAATAATCTGGAAATTATAATTTAGCTAACACACTGAATTCTTATGATTTATAGCATTTTTAAGAATGTCATAATATTAGGGGCGCCTGGGTGGCTCAGTCGTTAAGTGTCTGCCTTTGGCTCAGGGCGTGATCCCAGAGTCCTGGGATCGAGCCCCACATCAGGCTTCTCCTCTGGGAGACTGCTTCATCCTCTCCCACTCCCCCTGCCTACGTTCCGTCTCTCACTGGCTGTCTCTCTCTCTCTCTCTCTGTTAAATAAATAAATAAAATCTTAAAAAAAAGAATGTCATAATATTAAACTTTTGAAAAGATACCCATTATTAGTATTCTATTTAGTTGAATACAATTTTCTACACCTAATTTCAATTTAAACACATTTTGGAAAAGGTAGTGATATAGTTTTGGAATGTTGGTGAGGTCCGGGGCTGACGGCCAAGAAAGAATTCTTGAGAGGTCTCTGGTGCAAAAAAACGTGATTTTATTAAAGCATGGGGGTGGGGTGGGGAGGTGGGGAGGTGAAGGGGTGGGAAGGTGGGGGGCATGTGACGGATCAGGCAGAAAATGCTGCTGCACTGGGGTAGTGAGGAATGGCTGATTATATACTTTGGAGTTGGGGAAGGTAAAGAAAAAGGGGGGTGTCCAAAAGGACTTTCATATGCTAAAAATAACCCTCAGGATACTGGAGTTGTCAAGCTAAGGCTGCTTTTCCATCTAGCAAAGCATTAACATTAAGGCCCTTGGGAGTTTCCTTGAGGAAAGTCACACTTATCCCACCTGGGAGTATGGGAGTATGGGGTGAGTGGAGGTGGTTACAGGGTTAGCTTGTGCTTTGCCCTCAGCTTGCCTCTTGCTTCTGTATCAGTGGTAAGTTATTTAATTCATAAAACCAATGTAGGAAATTTAGGAAGTTTAAATTACAAAAAATTTAAATCTAGTCTTAAATAAACCAAAATCGTGTACTAAAGACACCGAATCACACCAAAATTCTTCTTCTTTTTTAAGTAGGCTCCAAGCCTAGCATGGAGCCCAACACAGGCCTTGAGCTCATGACTCTGAGATCAAGAGTCAGATGCTTAACCAACTAAGCCACCCAAGTGCCCTCCAAATTCTTCCTTTATCCTGAAACTAAAGCCTCTTCTTATTTTCTTATAGCTATATTAATAAGGCTATTATGTAATTATACTTTACAATGCACACAAAAAGTATCATGGGTTAGTAATTTTAAAAATTTTCTTTTAGACAAATTTGACTTTATTTGGACTAGATAGTCCTAGGGTATATGCAAGACAACTAAATTATTTTTTGAAAAGTTAATATTTAAAAGTTCACAAGAGAGGAAAAAGAAAGTGGAACAGAATAGAGTAAAAAAGAGAGAGCCAGCTACCATCAAATATGTAATTATCACTAAAAAGGGCTGGTTATGTTTCCTCTACAAGGTAAAGGAAGAAAGTTAACATGTAGAAATACAGATCTTGAGGTATGCACACAAAAAAAGTGCGGCATATAGCTGGTTTTGATATAACATGGACCCTTGACAAGTTTATCAAGCTGTATAATTAAAAAGGAAGAATTTATTAATGTCCCAAATACAGAGACCAAGGAGATGATATCCCTTAACTTTAAAAAAAAGTCTGTCTTCTAGGCAAACAAGATAATTTCTTCATGAGGGTTTCTTTAGTTTTTTGTTCTGAAGCGCCTCTCATTCATGCCCAAAGATCCTTAAAGTGTACACTGCAATTTTAAAATGTCCCTTGTGAAACTGTGCCAATTGGAGGGGTAAGCATACAACTTAGCATCATAGGGAGCAAACATGAGGGAAGCAGGTGTTTAGCCTGGAAGAGGTGCATTTTTAGACTGAGAACATCCTGTAAGAACTCAACAATCTGTAAAGAGGGTGGTGGTGAACTTTGCCTTCAGAGTTTGGTCAAAGGCAAATCACCACCAATCCAAGGCCAGACAAAACCCTCTGACTCTGGGGAAATGAAGCTAAAGAAAGCAGTTCTCAGGGACACAAAGACAAGATTGAAAAGTCTTTATAAGATTTGAAATGATAACCTGAGATAAAGTTTGTCTGAAAGACACTGGTCTGAGGAGACCTTCTGAATGTCTCAGTCCCCAGGGCCAGCTCAAGGAAAAGTTTATCAAATCTGTGTCATCCTTTCCCTATATAGACCTTTCCTCTTATAAGCAACATTAAAGACATCCCACATGCAGACAGACTATAGGAGTGTGTGTAAGAAGGCTAGAAGACAACTTCATCCAGGAACAATACAAATCTTATCAGATAACCAAAAATACCCCCAAAGGATCTCATTTCTAAAAAAGCAGACTAAACCCAAAGCTGAAGAATGTCCATGAACTATCAGAGCTCAACTCAGCATGAATTTGCCTCCCAGATATGGGCAGGTTGGCACCTCAAACAGGTAGACACGAGAAGTCTAAGATGTGGTCAGTGTTACTAAGGGGAAGAGCTGGGTCCAAGGCAGTGAGTGTTTCAAGTGAATCTCAGTGACCCTCTGTTTCTGTCAATGCTTTCCAGCCCAAGACCACAAGGAGCACACCTGGGGTGGAGCAAGTTGAGCTTATTGCTTTGTGCCATGAAAGCAAACCCAAGGGAGATAGTGGGGCTGTTGAGGTGTCTCTCTTTGTTGCAATGAACAAGAATACCAATTTGATCAACCCCAGGCCTGTCCTGGTAGCCTTGGACTGAAGGGCATTGACAGTGCATGAAGTCAGAGAGTCTACATTTGGGCTTCTGCCATTTACTAACCGTGCGACCTCAGGTAGATCACTTAAGCTCTCTGATACTCAGTTTGCTTACCTGGAAATTGTACCTAGGAACAGTATCTACGTCTTTTGGCTCTTGTCAGACCTGGAAGTAAAATTTGTTTAAAAAACACAACAAAAGTGAGAGCTAGGTCAAGTCTCAACTGGTGCCTAGACAGAACAGCTCAGGAATCCAGGGGCCTGTTGAATCTGGGTGCCTGTGATTTTGCTGCGGTGAGTAAGTACTGCTCTATTGGCTCTGGAGTTGGCCTCACAGAGTGGCTTGTAGCCTGCAGTATGCCCTACTCCCTCGGTTATTCACCTGAGAGCAAATTTCTCCAAGCCTTAACTTGGACATATTTGTTCTCTAATGTAGTGTACTGGATAGTGGGAAGAAGACTAGACTCAGACTGAGAAGAACTGGGTTTCGATCCTAACTCTTCTGGTGCTAGCTGTGGGCTTCAGAAGCCTCAGTTTACTCATGTGTAAAATGGGTATAACAACCCTACTTCATCTGTCGTACAATTAACAGAGATTATATTTGTGCAAGAGGAGTGGGGCGATAAAATGATTCTTTCAGTAGTTGACATCAAGGTTTCTGTTAAGAAGGGGACACTCTTTTTTTAAGGAAAATACTCTGATATGCCAATTGCAGGGAAGAAGGAGAAGCTCTGATGGAAAGGACTGGAAGATAACACATATGTAGCTAAAATGCCCTTCATAAGAAACAAACATGAATTTAGGGTAGGACAAAGAAGGAAAAAAAAGGAATGGGAGAAGGGAGAAAGAAGCAAGAGTGGATCGCAGGAGAATGGTTTGCAGAGAAGTCCCAAGTGGTAATGTAGCCTAGGACTTTTAAATGCAGGAACGTTTAGCAATCAATTTTTAATTGTTTGTATTACTTTAACATATGCCCCTTCGTCTACTCAAACTTTGATAAATTCTGTTACTTGCATAAATGCTTCATGTGAGAGGTTTTCAAGGAAATCCAGGAAGGAAAGCAGCATTCCCAACCGGGTGTGACGAAAAATAGAAAGAAAAGAGTGGTCATGGAAGACGAACAGGGTGTGAATCAGAAGCTCATTAGGAGCCTAAAATCAGAACCACATTGGCCATGGGATGCTGAGCATCCTCGGAATTCTCAGAAACCTTTTATCTGACTGTGAAAGGACCGGCTGCCCCTCTGCAGATAACCTGGCTTACATGTGCACTCAGGGCTGGCCAAGCACAGGTAGGACTCCACGCTAGTTGGATCCAAATCTCCATTTGGTTAATGTCTCTAATATGCTTTCCAGACGTGAGTGTAGGCTCCCTCAAGCTAGGGGCGTGTCCAGAAATCCTCCCATTTTTTTGTATCCCCCTCAAAGCCTGGCAAAGTACTGGATATGCGGGCACCCGGGAGGCTCAATCGGTGAAGCGTCTGCCTTGGGCTTGGGTCGTGATCTCACGGTTGTGGGTTCGAGCCCCACATCAGGCTTCTTGCTTGGTGGGGAGCCTGCTTCTCCCTCTGCCTGCCGCTCCCCTGGCTTGCGCTCTCTCCCTCTCTTATCTCTCGAATAAATAAATAAATAAAATCTTTAAAACAAAACAAAACAAGCAAAGGAAAACAAAGTACTGGATACAGGATAAGAAGAGAAGAGAGAAGAGAAACGGGGAGAAGGTCATGCCCTAAGTATTAACAACTGCCACTTACTGTGTGCTGTGTCCTAGACTGGGGTGGGACATGAGCCCAGTTTGGCTTGCTACAAAACCTGAACTCTTACCCATTGCATTATGCAGCCTACCTCAGGGCTCATCCCATCTTGTCTAGCCTCAATCTTATCTAAAGCTAGGTGTGGCTGCACCCCACCTCCCCCCACTCCGGCCCCCCGAGACTCACAAAATGAAGGAATTGGGGGTCCGAAATGCAGAGTAGAATGTGTGTCCATAAGGAACCATGATTTCTTGTTTGCCGTTTCCATAGCAACCCCCCACTCCCAACCCCAGAAGCCAGCTTGGCTGGCCACAGAAACTGTCTTTGTTGGTAGGGATGCCAGAATTAGCAAATAAAAATACAGGCCACCCAGTTAAATTTGCCTTTCAGATAAACAATAAACACTTCTATAGTATAAGTACTTCCCATGCAGTATTTGTGACGTACTCATCCTAAACAATTATTTGTTGTTTACCCGAAAGTCAAATTTAATTGGGCATTGTGTATTATATCTGGCAAGCCTCCTTGCCTGGGCACGGTATTTCAGAGAGTGGAGAAACGGGGGCTTTTGGAATTTTCTGTTCAGTGGCTTAAGCAAGAAACCTAACACTTGCTGTTTTGGGCAGCCCTTAAGGAAACCGCTTCAAGCTTGGTGCTTATGGCCAGCTCGAGGGCTCGGGTAGGCTGACAGACTTGTCCTGGTTTTCCTGGGACTCACCCAGTTTGAGCACTGAAATCCCCCATCTCAGGAAACCTCTTAGTTCTTGGCAAACCTAGATAGTTTGTTACCCTGCTGAGGGACACACCTAGAGGAGCTGGAGATGTTGGAAGATAACAAATACGTGGCTAAACTACCGGTGAGTCTCAAAGAATCTCAGTACATCTTCCAAGCACATTTCCTCAGGTCCATTTTAAAGATGGACAGTTCTGGGGAAGGCTAAGAATCCATGATCTGAAAGGTGTTGGTTCCAGAGATCATTAAACTTTAGCTTCTGCTTGTTAAATGTTTATTAAGCATTTCCAGAGATACACTGTCACCTCATCTGGTTATTATTATTGTTATTGTACCTTATAATAGGCACTGTGCTAAATATTTTATGTGATCATCTTGCGTAATCTCAATAACCCTGTGAGGTTACTATTGTTATTATAATTTTCTAGGAATTAAAATAATAGAGACCTACAGAGGTTGAATTGTCCAAAGTCACAGAGCTGCTATTTGGTAGAGCTGGTACTCAAGCCCAGGAGTATCTGACTTCAGAGTCTGTTCTTAATACAAAATTTTTTTTGAGAGAGAGAGCATGCACGTGAGTGTGCGAGCATTGAGGGGAAAGGTGGAGGGGCAGAGGGAGAGGGAGAGAGAATCCCAAGCAGGCTCCACACCCAGCGCAGAGCTTGACACAGGGCTCAATCTCGTGACCCTGAGATCAAGACAGGAGCTGAAATCAAGAGTCGGTTGCCTAATCTACTGAGCCACCCAGATGCCTCTGGAGTCTATGTTCTTAATCACCATATTCCATTGCTCATAGAAAGCCTTGATCATCTGGAAGGCCCACCTGATATCTAGCTAAAATCCTTCATCCTGCATGTCTAATAACTTCCTTCTTGCTTAGTTATCAACAGAGAGAAGATGGCTAGTCCCAGGAAAGCCAGGACTAGCCATGATGTCCAAACCAACTTTAATTGGGATAACCAGCCCCACCCCAGCATCCACCAGGCACCTTCAATGTCCCCCTTTTTGAGGAAATTTGAGGACAGCTAGGCAGCTAATGCACAGAATGGAGAGTGCTATTGGCTCTTTAGGCTTGTAGTTTAGGCTCAGCGGCTCTCTCTAAGGCCAGATCCTTGGAGCGGTTCTCAGTGGGCTGAGAATTGAATAGCTCTTCTGTGGCTGGGCACCAGCAGTATAACCAGGGTAAAGAGGACATCCCAGTGAGGATTTACTTCTCTTTCTGAAGGCCCCTGCTGTGGCGAGGGAGCAGAGGATAAGGGGAACGGCTGCCACTCTACCCTTTGAAACCCTTCCAAGAACTGCTGGATTCAGCCTGTGGAAATAATTGCAGTGCTTTAGACAGTTTGAAGGATTTTTCAAGGATAACCCAAGGAGCATGTGAAACCTTCTTTGGAGGGTCCTCTGGGGGAATCTCTTCTTAGACTTTATGATTTAGGACTAATTGTGCTTAAAAAGAGAAACCATTTTCCTCTGGGGCCAAGGTATCTATTGCCTAGGAAGGGGCAGGCCAGGATGGAAGGGTGCATTAAGCTCTCCTTGCTTTAGGGGCTGAGGGAGGCAGCAGCTCCAGAGTCTGCCCACAGTCTCAGCTCCGGGGCTCCATGCCCCTCATCCCCTCCTGGCTGGCACAGAGAAAGTCCCACAGGAATGGAGTTCCCAGCGAAGGAATAGTTGGAGGGTAGGGGTGCCTGGCCCATCCTACTAGGTGGCAAGAGGAGCCCATACTGGTGGGAGAGTAGCTGCCCAGGCCTCCTCCTGGGCTTGGCCAGGGTAGGGGAACAGGAGCAGAAAAGCAAGCCTCAGAACTCTAAGAGGCTAGGGCAGGGCTGTCTCCCCATGTGGGTCATTTGTTCTAATCTCTGGCACCATGATCTTAGCATCAGGTGCTTGCCTGGAGTGCCCCACTCACAGCAGGGAGCACTGAGGCTCCTTTTCTTCTCCATCCTAGCTGTTGACACAGTTTCCCAAGGAAGGCCCCCCAGCCCTGAGGGTAGACAATCTGTTCCATAGGAGGTGTCATCCATAGCCCAGAGTGACCTTCACCTGGACAAACAGCCACAGCTGAAGGGCTTGGCCTGAGTTCTCTGAAAGGGAGAGCCCGCTTGTAAATATTATATAATAGTATTATTATTACATATGTATATAAAATAATGATAATAATTCTTTTTGGAGGGTGTAGAAGCGTATCTCTGAAAATACAGTCCTGGGCAGCAGCACTGGAGGAAAGAGGCGTGAGCAATTGCCTGAGAGGGTGGCAGATGTAGCCTTCAATGTTTGTGGGGCCATCAGAGGGGCAAAGAGAGGAACCCTGTTTCCCTGGAAGGCAGAGGGAGCCTGCTGAAGACCTTTCTTGCTTTCAAGGGCTTGTGTCTTCTTCTCCCATGGGTAGCAGGGCAAGAGCAACCCCACTTCCCCATCCAGCTGTGCCTTGGGAGGTGTTCCTCAGAGTCCTTTCCTGTCACTGGGGGCAGCCCTTGTTTGGGAATAGGTCGGTGTTTCAGAGACACAAGCAAAGAAGGGTATGGGCAGTGTGAGTGGTGTGGGGGGAGTGGGGGCTGGTCAACCTGCCACAGCCAGGGCTTTACTTTCAAGATTGCTCAAGGGGCTTGCACACTGCTGTCCCTTAATCTGCCCAAAAGACTGTTCAAATGAGATTTCTCAATAGGAAAAGTAATAAATGCATATAATTACAAATTCCCACCATACTAAAAGGCATAGAGTGAAAAGTCTCCCTCCCTTCCACTCCATGCCCCCATCCCTTTTCCCAGAAGCCACCACTCTTACCAGGCTATGTGCATCTTTCCAGAAAGATCAGAGATTTCCCTTGAAAATGTTCTGTTCTGTTTTTCTTTTGGATTAGCTTGAATCTTAACTTTAATGATTCCTCTTTTTCTGACCTCAAGTTTAACCGTACATGAGGTGGAAAAAATAGTATAATGGGCCTCCATGTACCCACCAACCAGCTTCAATAATTTTCAACATTTGGCCAATATTATTTCATCTAACCTTTTCATTATAATTTTCTGTAGGTGGAAAAATCCCAGGCATCATGACACTTCACCTATAAATATTTCTCATTCATCTCTGATAAAGACCCTTTTTAAAAAAAGACTTTACGTATTCATTTGAGAGAGGGAAGAGAGGGAAAGCGCAGAGGGAGAGTGAGAGGGAGAGGCAGACTCCCAGTTGAACAGAGAGCCCGACATGGGGCTCGATCCCAGGACCTGAGCTGGATCATGACCTGAGCTGAAGGTAGATGTTTAACCAGCTGAGCCACCCAAGTGCCCCTAAAGACCCTCTTAAAAAACATAATCACCATGCAATTATCACACCTAACACACCCAACAAAGTCCTTAATATTATCTAATCCCCACTGGCTGATTCTGAATCCCACTGATCTACAAACTGCACGCAACTTGCCCTGCCTAGATTTCTAACATGGGCATCTGGCTTAGTCTGAGAAGTACGGACGATTGGAGACTTGGGCCACAGCAGCCTAAAGCCTGTCTGTCCTCCTCCTGGCTGTTCTTGCTGTTTGAACATTCTTTTGGAGCACAACAATCTACTGGGCAACTTCCAAGCAATAAGACTCTAGAGAGAGGCATTCTCTAGAGACTGCTCTTTTACTTGCTGAGTGGCACTGGGAAAGCTGTCTCTGTACCTCATCAGTAACAGGAAACAAATAACATTGGTTCTCAGGAATTAGGTGAGTGTTTGACAGCCAAGGATAGTAGCATTATTTTTGCTGTGCTCAGAGATCCTATCAAACGTGCAGCCTCTTTTGCAGGCACCATGGTGCCAAAGCAGGCTGAGTTTTCATGTTGGTGGAGGTGGGTTATGTAGACAACTAATTTCTCCATTTGCCAGTAGCTATTTGACACCCCCTAGGCACTCCCGAGTTTATTCATCTGATTATTTTGGCTTCCAGGCTACCTTTCACTCTACCCCCAAGCCAGGGGCATCTCCACAATCCACAATCCACATCCGACCCATCCCCTGCTCCCATTCATTCTTGCACTGCTCCCTGAATCTTCAGGAAGGGAAAAAGAGCACCCACTTTTCCCCCCGACCCTATGGCAGCTCAAAGTATGTGACATCACTGGCCCTCAGCCCTCAGTTCTGTTGGCCAGAAAGGCATGGCCAAACCAATCGGCATGAAGTTGGGTGTGGAAAGTTCTAGTCACAAGTACATAGGACATAATATATTGCCTGCCAACCAGCCAGACTTCTGTGACAGGGCTAGAAAAGCTGTAAGAAGCAGCCACTGGCCTTTCTCAATTTGGTCTGGGAGAATATTATCTTGGGGAGGAGAAGCAGAGTCTCAGCTCCAGAAGCCTAAATGCTAGCAGGTGACCCCAGATTTTCACTGGAACTGTGCCTTCTCTGTTCCCCTTTACAGTCTTCTCTGTAGACATGGTGGGAGATACGGACTGCCAGATTGGGAACATGAGCCCTTGCTGAGTTTCCTGGGATAAATTCACTGGGCTTTGCTTTCACTGGAATGCTTTTCAGCGTTCAATCTATACAATGTACCAAAGAGAACACACTTGCCCAGTGACCTTCAAGAATCTGGTGTTATGGGATCGCACCACAGAGAGTGGAAGTAATATCAAAGGATTTTAGAATTATTTGCAAGAAGGCTGCACAACCAAAGCAAGATGTGACCGAGAGGGCCCAGATCCTCTGAGGTACCATCAGAATTTCATGAAGCAAACTGTTTACTAGTTTCATACAATCCTGCATTGTTCCCACAAGCACCCAGTGCGGACAGCAGGCTGCCACCAAGAAGGCTGGCACTGCCCTCTTGAGGAATCCCTGGGCACTGCCAGGGACCCACCTGGATTCTAGAGTTTTGCCAAAGGCGCCCTGCAGAACCATTAGAAGTAGAATCGCAGCAGAAATAGGTGGGGGGGGGGTAGATTAAAAAAAACCCTTGGAGACCTGGAAAGAAACCCCTATGAAGCCTGTAGGGAAGGCTTAAGAGACAGGTGGTGAGTGGGTGCTGAGGCAAAGTGTCAGGACAGGCATACAGAGTGACTACAACATACTAGATCCTGGGAAGCTGAAACCTTAAGGCACTGGGGACTGTGAGCATGACCTGGCTGAGCCCTTTTCCCATCCCTCGGCCTAAAAGCAAGGTGGAGACAGGAACACATGATCCATCAAAGAGTGTGGAGAGAGAAAGAGAAAGTGGGGCACAGAGACACAGAGAGAAACAGAGACAGATGGAGAGCAGAGAAAAAAAAGACTGAGACTTGGGGAGAAGACAGGATGAATAGCAGGGTAATAGAGATGGAGGAAAGGAGAAGAGAAATGTGTATTTGGGGAATGTGGTTGAAAAATTGGTATCTGTGAGTTTACTGGGAACACATCTTTTCTTCCAAGTGACCTGAGAGATCCAGAGGTGCCGCCGAGAATCCAGGGGCAGATTTGTGAGGAGGCTCGGCCTGAGTGATTTCCCCTGCGTGCAGAGCTGTCTCATCTACCTGAGCCATGAAAAACCATCTCACCATCTTTCTCATCCCCTAAATCAGAACCCCCAAAGTTCGGACTCAGTTCCTTCTGCCATCTGAGGAGCTGAGGGCACACATTTGGTGACTTCTTACTTTTGGTTTTCCCTCTCCTCTAGGGCCATTCTGACAATGATCATCCAAAAGTTAATTGTTGGCAAAATCCTACAATCCAACTTCCTGAATAGGTAGAGTCTATGGCTGGAGAGCAGGGCTAGTGAGGTCAGGGGTCCTGGGACCTTCTACAACCAGTCATATGGGCTTATTCTAGTCTGCTCTATAGAACTATTACTATACAGTTCTGCAAAAGGGGCAGGATTTCCAGGGATCATTTCTCCTTGGGGCTGGTATAAGAGCAAAGGATTTAGAGTTCTAGGACCCTGGACAAGCCTCAAATACTTCAGGATTCAGGACCTGGGTGAAGCCACAGGGACATCTGTAGAAGACTCAACCATTTCTTAATGGCAGAGCCCAAAGCAGAAACATGTCCAAGGTCACAGCCCAAAGAGAAAACTGTCAGACAATCTTGCCACTCTCCCCCCCCCCAGGAAGATTCTAGACTCTGTTCAGTACCTCCTTCTTCTCCTCTCTGTCCCCAAGGCAAAGCCATAGGAAAAATTTGGTTGTGGTGGTGGGGAGGTCATATCTTCAATCCCTGGAGTCTTCCAACAAGTACTCAAGTTACATGCCAACCAGTTTCCTTACAGGCCACCCATGGGAGAATATGGCCCTCAAGGTCAAGAGAGCGGTGTCTCTCTGAGGCCCCTGAAGGGAAAGAGAACACCAACACTAACAAGGAGCCTAGATAGATACTGGTTAAGATTAACCTCTTTTAGAAAACCTTCTCAGGCTAATTCCACCTAACATTAGGCACTCAAATACCTTCACAGTCTTTAGAAACAAGTATTATTGGTAAGGCAAATTTCTTATGTTGTTCCCTTGTTTTTGTTACTTGGCTATTTTTTCTTAGGGTTTTTTTTCTCTGAGGCAAGGACTGTATTTCCTTTCCCCTTCTCTCCACCTTCTCTGGCAGCCGCTGCTTCACCCCAACCTGCTCTCTGCCTCTCACCAGCCTGACCTTAGCTCTTTGATGGCACTACAGTCTCAGGATGGGATATTGACTACCTGATTCCCAGATCGTGTTAGTGATTTGTCTCCAAGTCAATTATGGTCCTTGGAAATCACCGACATCCTTAACTCTGTCCTTCTCTTTACCTTATTCCGTGAACATGCATTGGTCTTGCCGCCTCTCTGGGTCTCTGTTATCCTATCTATAAAATTTTTATAATTGTAGCCTCCCCTAGCTTGGTCAAAATCTGTTTGTGGAATCAACAGCTTGTGTTTTGTCCTGATTCGGTTGAAACCAAGAAGGATTTGGAAGGAATTATTTTAAAAGACAAATTTTTCTTCTCTATTGTGATTCTAGAGCTGGGTAGGGGGAGGGATGCTTATTTGCCAAGGGGGGGGGGGGGGGATGGGGAAATGTGGACAGGGCCAAGAGCAGCTAGGAGAGAGGGGTGGGGTTGAGGCAGAGTTGGAAGGACACTGGGAATAACATTTAGGTTTCTGACCTTGACCACCTGGCCAGGGCTACAATTTCCATGGCTTCTGACACTTGGGCTGCCACATCCCACACCAAAAAGACCCAAGTATCAGTTGGAGGCTTCCAGAACCTCTTCTTTTTATTTCTACCCCAAACCACATTTCCAGATGTCTCTGCAGCAAAGTGAAATTCCACACAGACAAGGCTTAGAGAAAAACAGAAAAACAGAAAATGAAACAGTTGGCAGTGAAAAGCAGAAAGAGAAGATGGAGCCCTTAGAGAAGGGAGTATCCCTAAGGAGGTGGGGACAAGGGGAGGAGAAGGGGAGGAGGAGAGGAGGAGGAAAGCGGGCCTGTCTCTTTAAGGGGGTTGGCTGTCAATCAGAAAGCCCTTTTCATTGCGGGAGAAGAGGACAAAGATACTCAGAGAGAAAAAGTAAAGGACCGAAGAAGGAGACTGGAGAGACCAGGATCCTTCCAGCTGAACAAAGTCAGCCGCAAAGCAGACTAGCCAGCCGGCTGCAATTGGAGTCAGAGTTCCAAAGACATGGGTGAGTTTCAAAAACTTTATCATGGAAGATTCAAGCAGGCACAGAAATTTGCAAGAGAATTTCCAACTCTANGACGGGGGGGGGGGGGGGGGGGGGGGGGGGGGCGGTTTCCAATGGTTTCAATGAGTTGTGTTTTGGCACTTGTTTTGTCTAGTTCCTTAGCACTCAATTAGGTTAACTCCTTCTCTGTTGTAAGGAGAATGATGCTTTATTGCCAAAGAACTCTAGTAGCACGTGGAGAGTACCACAGGTCCTTGGAGAGAGTGCCCAGAGGGCTGGATATGGTCATGTGTCCTCCTACCCCCTCACTTCCCTCTACCTTCTCTTTTCCCCTGTTCTCAGGCCCTGGTAGTGCCTGGGTCAGCTGACATCCCTGGTTCTTCTGGAGACAAATAAGTGTGGGCTAGCCCTCAGATGTATAAAATAACTGCTTGCTTGATACAAAGTTTGGACCCTGCTTGGCATCAGAAGGAAATTGGGGAATTGGGCAAGATGGAACTCAGGCTTGGCTATGGCTAAGAAGGCCAATCTCAGGTTCAGGAAATGAAAATAAAGGTCTCAATGGGTTTACTATGGGGAGTGGATATGGGTAGCATCTGTGTGTGTGCACGTGCATGCACACACACAAATATGGGTGACCATATCCAGCAAATATCACAGACTGAGCCTTTCTGAGGGTGTGATTCAGACTCTAAATCCCTTCTATGACAAGGAAGCTTCTGGGATCCTAGAGCTCTTACTGACATGGTTGAGTACTGAAAGCTTCTCCAGGTTCTATGAACAAAAAGAGAAGCTATAAGGTCTGGTCTTTGGTAGTGTCTACTTAGAGCAAAGTGTACAGAGCACAAGGGTCTTTGTCCACAGAGGATGCCACAGAGTTGTGTAGACATCACTCACATTTGGCAAAAGAAGAGTAGCAGCTTGAATGCATCCTAAATGAAATGAGAATCAATTTTCCTCTGTATTCACCATCAAATGTAGTACCTAGAAGACTCCAGCAACAATCCATGGAAAAAAGGTTTTAGATTATATTAAACTGGTGTCAGCCTTTAGGTTGTTTCATCCTGAGAGAGATCTTTGAAACATGTACTCAGCGTGGATAACTGAGAGGGCAGGGCACTGGACTAGAGCCAACACAACCAGGTTCGAATCCCAGATCAGTCACTTAGGAACTTCATGACCTTGGATAGATCATTGTGAATTATCACTTCATCATCTGGAAAATGGGGATAACAATAACTGCTTTGTCTACTTTCAGGGTTGTGAAAATCAAGTAATAATGATGCGGATGTCCTTTGAAAATGGGCAAGCTCTATAACAATTATAAATAATGATCATACCAATTATTATGCAATAACACATATATAACCTAACTCTTATTCTTTCCAAAGTGGTTTGGGCTCTCTTTGTGCATACTTTGTGCACTTGGATAAGAATCATTTGACCAACTGAGTGTGGCCAGGTGAGAGGTGAATGTTAGGGGAACTCAGTTCCTACCCTCGGTAACATCAGGAACCCTATGTAACGTCAGGGCAGCTGATTGGGTAGGTTGTGAATTTAAAAACGGAGCGGGAGTAAAGAACAATAAGGAATATTACTTCCTCAGGGGATGAAAGCCTTGAGGAAAAGGCAGGATAAATGAGGTGACTACAGGGACAATTTTCTGTTATGGAGGCTGGATGATTTCCTCCAGGGGAATCTCCAGGGAATATTGCCACAGGTAAGGGCATAGTTGAGGTTGTGTATTGGATATCAGATCTTGGGGGTGGGCAATCCTTGGGCCAGATGCACATGAGAATTGTAGCCTTTGAGTTTTCAATTATTCAATAACAAAGTATCTCAAGTTTGTAAATAATAGACCATCTCTAACAAGGTACCTTACGGCTATTACTTCTGACATGGAGCGCGTTGCTGTTCAACAATTGTAGTAGACAAATTATATCATAGAATCTGGGATTGGAAGGAACTTTAGAAGCTGCCTGAGCCAATCTCAAGTCAGGATTCCCTTCTACAACAGCTAATTAAATGTTCCTATGGCCTCTGTTTAATCACCCCCAGAAATGGAGAGCTCACTACCTCGACCATATGCAATCTTATAGGAGGGGAAGCTGAGAGGAACACTGAATTCAGTGTTGTCTATATAAAAGGTTTATGGGGGAAATGATAGTTCATTAAACCTTGTCCTGACTAGGGAAGGGGATGTTCCAAATGAGTCTTTGGGATAACAATGGAATCAGAAAAGAGCTACAGAGCAGTAGCTGATTATTCTCTGCTCAGTAACACAGTGCCATTACTGAACAGCAAAACGTTGGCTCCTGCAAGCCTGTTGTTGAGAACAGTGGCTGTTACCCTGGTAACCAGACTGTGATGCTTCCCTCCAAAGGTGGCTGTTTGCCGAGCAGTATAGTTTTGGCTGGTGCAGACTAAGTGAGGGTAGCCGAGGCAAGAAAGAAGTGTGGATGCAAAGCAAGGGTCCAGTTTTATAAAATTCCTGAAGACTAACTGAATCCCACTGGGATGGCAAGAATGCCACAAGAATGCCAAGAGCTAAAAAGAAACCAGATCCAAACCAGCATACTCACTTATTCTTCCTAGAGACGGTGACTAAAATGATCACGACAGCCTTCCCCACCCTATTCCTCACCTTGGCCCTGCAGAGCCAGAGGAGCTCTTGGAGAGCCAGGCAGACTAAAAGTCCTGCTCTGCTTGGAGGAGCTTTTGCCCTGGCTCTGTGCTATGAAAGCTGGAAGTTTACTCAAGAATCTGACAACTAGAACTATTCTCTCAAAGCTATGTGAGTAGTAATAAGGCCTAAGAACCCCTGGGAGATGGGTGGGAGGGGACATATAGTGCTTAAACCCGTCAAGCACTGGTACCCAGCCAGTGGCATCTTTTTCCTTCTTTGCCTTCTTGTGTATTAACTTGAAGCCCTGAAAACCATCCCCAGGGTATAGTTCTTGTTTCTGAAGGAAAGCAACTGTAGAAATGCCCTCCTTGCCTACAGAACTTCAGATCCAAAGAAGATCAGGTAAGGTCACATCAGCCTGGAAGTCAAACAGAGCAGGTTTCCCTTTCTTTCCCACTGTTAGGGCCTACCCAGTGCCAAACTTTCCTCAAAAACCCTACAAGCACTGATTGATTAATTCCTTCTTAGCTATTTAAAAACGGTCCTAAGGGTGATCTCGCAGCTCTGTACTTGCCTCTGAGCTCTCTGCTAGGCTCTGGAAAAGAATCAGTGACATCCCAAGGAAGGGAACAAGGCTCGCCAGATCAGCTTCACACTGCAACCAAGGAGAGAGGAAGAAATGGTGAGAGACTGACCAAAGGAATAAGGTATAGAAAATGTTGTCTCTTAGCTTATTGTCAGGTGCTTATTTTTTACCTCCGTGTAAGTGGGCAAGATGAAGACAATGTGTCAGGAATAGAGTTTAATAACCAAGCTTCTATTCCAACTTCCCAATGTTTGGTCATATATCGGTGTGTGTGTGTGTGTGTGTGTGGTGTGTGTGTGGTGTGTGTGTGTGTTTGGGAAGGAGTGGGGAGTATAGGAAACAAGTTGGCCCAAATGCTGTTGCTATAGTAATAATAATATCTGTCCAAAGAAGAGGTTGAGATTCCTTTTTATTTAACTTTATCCATATGACTTGACCATTCATCGGGCTTAGATCCCCATGTCCCAGTGGTTGCAGGGCCCCTTTCCACCACTTGAATGCAGTAGAAGTGCTGAGTTCACGTAGGGAAGACAAGATTATAGGCAGGGCTTTGTCTGACCAGGATACGATCAGAAGCAAAAGTCTTTGTCTCTGGCACCTCCTGACAATTGTTGTTTTACTCCTAGAACACACCCACTGATCCCCATCCATCCCCAGTACCAGTCACGGTTGCTCTAGCATCTTGGCCCTGTCAACTGCTGTAGGCCCCAATCAAGGAAGCCTCTGTTCGTGGAGTGAGGTTAAGGGGTGGGTTCTGGGAGGAGGGTAAGACTGTAGTGCAGATTAGAGACTTAGGGAGATGGGGCCAGTTTTTCACTCAATGAGCCTGCCTGTTGTTTAGCTCTATTGTATAGGGTTCTTCTATCTCTCCCTTTGTCAGCTGGATTCAAGGGACAGGCTAGGAATTGTGCAAGGCACAATTGGTCTCTTTCTACCATCTCTTTCGATGAAAGCCCTTCCTCTCCTCCCTTTGATGAGTTCCCAGATTCACACTGAATTTCCATCATGGAGCTGGTCCTTGAGGCGTGCCCAGGGCATGGGAAAGGAGGGAGGGCTTGGGAGCTCTTGGCTCCTGCTTAAAGAGACAGCACCAGGATCAACACAGTCCCTTGGATGGACATGGATCTGGATAAGATTAACAATGGTCCTGTTGATCTTTGTCAGATTCCTGTGAAGACTATTGGTCAGAAGGGCTTGAAGTTCTATCACAGATTGGTTAGACTCATTTTGGAAGTTTGCAGATAAATCTAGCCAACACCTGAGTATTTCCCCTTTGCTTACATTTTGCCCACAAGACTTGGTCATATACATTTTAACACTAAGTTATAGGTAGCTTTGGTCTTTGATTCACAGACACAGGTTTGTTCTCCCGAGCAAGACTGAAAGGTCAGTGAAGAAAGGGACTGGGCTTTATAATTCACTTTTGTTTCTCATAGTGCCCAGCTTACTTCAAATATGCTTAATAATTGTACTGAATCCACAACAAAAGAAATGAAAGGAAAACACTGGGAAGGGTCATTATTTTTCTCTATGACCTCTCATCAAAGTCAGGCAGTTTAATCCAATGGAGTTGCATTGGATAATATTATTATTATTGTAGTTCTTTTATGCCACCTCTACCATGTGACAATCTGTACTTAGCCTGGAAATGTGAGCATGACTCTTGGGAAAGCCAAAGAACTCCAGAATCCCTCACAGCCTCCCTGAATCAAACCAATACCGTTTCAACCGTGAAGGGTGCTGAAATGGAGAGCTTGCTGCTTTAGGCTATTGTTCACACATTCCCAAGGACATTTCTTGGGCTGTGAAAAATCAAAGTGAACCCAATGGACCTTTCTCAGAATGTTCTGATTGTCAACTACTTGGATGAAGACACTTTTTTTTTTTTTGCGCGTTCTGAGTTTTTCCCAGTTGAAATCCAAAAGTTGATTTTTTGCTTGGCCAGACTGACTGAGATTTTTCATTTCTGCTGAACTTAGATGTCCCCAGAACCAACCTCATCCATGAAGAGGTGGACATGTAATGTGTATGTTGATATCATTGAACTATGTAGAGCTTCAGAGTGATTTATCTGGGGCCATTTATTTCCAACTCCATGTTAAAGACTCATTAAAAACTATGTCTTCCTTGTCCCTTGCTTTGAGTGGCAGTGCAGTGGAAAAGGGGTACCAAGTTATTTGAGGTCTAAGAAAACAGAGGAAAAATGTATGTAAAAAGAAAGTATATCAGTGGATGATCCAGAGTGGCTCCCAAGGCTTAGCCCTTTATCACCTAGTAAGGACACTACAAATGACACTCTATGGATGATGATCAAGGGATCAGGTACATTAAGGAGGATTTTCCCTTATCTTTATAACCGTGGAGGGGGCATCGGCTAAAACTTAGAGTGGAATTCCCTGTTTGGCTGGCAAAAGTTCAAGTTCCTTCATCCCTGATCACACCTGAGCCATTTAGCTCTTCCCAGGGTGAAAAACCTGGGGTGACTGAGTGGCACAGGACAGTCACTTGCTGGGTGGATGGCTGTCCTTACTCTGGGCCAAATAAACAGTTCTGCCATTGTTCCCTGGGTCTGACCCCCTCCCCACCCCCAGGCCTGCAGGCCCCTGCAGAATACCAATGAGGCTCCTGGGATCTCAGGGAAAAACAAGGCTTCTTTGTCCAGGGGAGCTATGGAGGGCTCTGTCCAAGCCCTGACCCTGTGCTGGGGAGAGAGGGAACAGAGAGGTCACTGACCTTCTCCTCCCCCCACCCTCAGGCTTCAGAGACCTTCTTTACTAGAAGAGTCTAAGAGTTTGGGGGTGGGGAAGAGTTGGATAGACAGAGTAGGAAAATAGCAGCACTGTTTATTTCCAAGCTCTTTTTCTTAACTTACAGGATGCATCTAGTATCTTAACCTGTTGAGAAAGAAGATCAATTTCTGGAATGTTCCCTGAGAACAATGATCAATTTCAACTGCTGTGTTTTTCTTTCTGGTATATATATGTGTGCATGTGCACATTTGCATGCATGCATGTATGCACATGCATATGCATGTGCACACATACGCGTGCACCACACACACACACACCATGGCCCAGCTCTGATGAAGCACTGTTACCAAGCACTATTGCAAAGTTCATACTAAGTAAACTCTGCCTCCACCACAGCAGCACAGCTACAAATTGATTGCTTCTCATAGAGGCCAAATTTTCTTTTTTTTTTAAGATTTATTTATTTATTTATTTATTTATTTGACAGAGAGAGGGACAGCCAGCGAGAGAAGGAACACAAGCAGGGGGAGTGGGAGAGGAAGAAGCAGGCTCATAGCGGAGGAGCCTGATGTGGGGCTCGATCCCATAACGCCAGGATCACGCCCTGAGCCGAAGGCAGACGCTTAACGACTGCACCACCCAGGCACCCCAAAATTTTCTGACAGTTCTTCAGTTCTTGGAGAAGGATGAAAATTCAGTTCTCCTGCAAATATTAGCTACTTATTCTGCTTGCCCTGGGCTTCTGAGCCTCATCTCTAGTGTCATATACCAGAATCTTTGAGGAAGAGGCTCTTTGAGGACCAAGGAAGGGCATGTCATTTTAGGGGATGATGGGTAATAGAACTCACTCATTCTGTGGCTTTGAGAGCAGAGACAAATGCTTCTACCTTAACTTTCTCCTCATAGAGATAATCTGGTCCTTCAAAATCTGTTCACATTGCATCAGCCATGCAAATCAACAGATGTTTAAGCACACAGGGCTAAAAAGAAGCTGTACTAGTATTAAGAGGGTCGGGCAAAGGACTCCCCTAGTCCTTGCTACCATGGCATAGACAAGTGAGCTTTGGATAAAAATGCAAACCTAGAAATTAGTACAATTTGCTTTCTTTTTGTAAGTAGTGCCGACATGCTTTTCCAAAAGCAGCTTCTCAGCACATCAGCTGTATATGTGTATATAATTCATATATACATAAAATACAGAAAAATACTTCTTATATCGTATCTCTATATATTATATGATATATGAACAGATGTATAAAATCAGTTAGCATGCGCATGCATGCACGCACATACACACACACGCGCATATGCATATATATTTGGGATCTGGCCAAGTGGCCCAAGGGAGTCACCATTTCCTCATCTAGTCAGCCATCTATTTGACATTTGTTGAGTTTTGCTCCATGTGGCACTTACAGCATAGGGCTAGTACTTGAGGCACAGCTGTTCTTAGAGCCTATGACTTCTTGTGTGCCTTTCCTGTTTCTCAGCAACACTGGTATGGGGCCTGGGGTGACAGGTCTCAGTATCTCAGGGGCTCTTAGCACTCTGAGACACCTGTGTTCCCAGGCTTTGGTGTTTTTGTCATGCCAGAAAGATGTTTCATGCTTTGCTGACTTTGTATAGAGTCTTTTTTGTAGCTGTTTTGACATAACTCCAGTGTAAGCCTGAGGGTGCAGACATTGGCCCAGCTGCAATACAGGGGGACAAAATCAGCCATGCAAAATGTTCAAAAATCATTAAGCTTGCATTTTTATTACCGTGAATAATAGTCACCCTCCCATTACCATCTCCTGCTCTCTGCCAGTTTCCTCCTTCCCTTTGGACTGCTCTCCACATGATATTCTAGATGAGGAAGAAGCAAGCATTCCATGCGACAAATACACACAATGTTAAGGAATATACAGGAGCAGGTGATTTCCAAAGTTCCCCCACTTGGAACACTCTCTAATTTTCAAATCCTGTCTGACAGTACCAACATCTCTGGCCTGCACCCATCCCTTTGTGGAACTCTTGTTTCATTTCCCTTCTGTAACCACTTACTTGGCTGCCTGAAATTGTTAGTGGAAAATATTAGGTCTGCCTAGCTCATTCTTCCTCAGTAAACAAAAGACTCCCATATGGCAAAGTCTATGTCTTTTATGTTTTCACATCCCACATAACACCTGGCACAATGCTGGGCATATAGTAAGTACTCCCTAAGAGTTGGTATATGACTGAAACAAACAAATAAGAATGATAAGAAAGGAGAGTATGATCGCATAATCTCCCTAGCTTGCTACTTTGATGATGGATTATTTTTAAAAAACCCATACATTCTGGGAATTAAAAGTAAGGACTTATTTTTAAGAACGGAACAAAGTAATGTTTTTTGGGTCAATCTCACATTCCAGAAGCCTGAAGTTGGAGAATCTCCTGCTTTTGGACTCTGGGGTGACTACTCCATCTGTGCATGTGAGCACAGGGCTTGACTGGTCGGCCAGAGGGGTATGGGTGGCACGAGCTACTTATGAAACATCCCTGACTTTTCCCCTCCTTCCTCCCCAGGCTTGTTAGAGTGCTGTGCAAGATGTCTCGTAGGGGCCCCCTTTGCTTCCCTGGTGGCCACTGGATTATGTTTCTTCGGGGTGGCACTGTTCTGTGGCTGTGGACATGAAGCACTCACGGGCACAGAAAAGCTAATTGAGACCTATTTCTCCAAAAACTACCAGGACTACGAGTATCTCATCAATGTGTAAGTACCTGTTATCCTACACAAACCCCTCTCTTTCCCCCTCTCTCCTGGGAGACATACAGAACTCATTAGTACGTTAGTGATTAGTAGGGGGTTAGCGTGGAGCCAGACAGGATTCCTGAGTCTTCCTTCTATTTGTAGATTTCACCTATGCCCCATCTGGGGTCCTAAATGAGGGGGAAGTGCCAAATTCAGAAAGGGGAGTTCTGTCTGCCTGCCAGCCCACTTCTCACTGCCCACACCCCACTGCACTTGCTTTGTCCCACATGTTCTAACTTCTGACCATAGGTTAACATTGACTGAGTTGGAGCCTCTGCAGTGATAGGTATGGAGAACTCAGGGAAGGCACAATGACTGGGGAGATGGGGGCCGCTGCTCTTGCTCTGACATACCATTTGAGTCTGCTCAGGCTCTGTACTAAGACTTTCCTGTTCCTAGCGTATTAGGCCCCTATTCCTTCATCCCTCTTCCTCCCGGTCTAGCTCCTCTCTGCTTTCTCCTCTGAGGGAACATCTCTGAAGGGTCTGGCCAAGGAGAATAGAACTCCAGTTCTTCAGGTCACAGGGTAAGCAAGGGGTGGAGGAACCCAGTGATTCCTCTAAAGAATCCCTAGCCTTGTTTAGGTGCTCACTCAAGTGTCCACCTTACTTATACAGGAAGGGAACTGGGTCCTCAGTTAACAAGATTTCCTGATATCTTCTGTTTATCTGTTAAAGGATCCATGCCTTCCAGTATGTCATCTATGGAACTGCCTCTTTCTTCTTCCTTTATGGGGCCCTCCTGCTGGCCGAGGGCTTCTACACCACCGGCGCAGTCAGGCAGATCTTTGGCGACTACAAGACCACCATCTGCGGCAAGGGCCTGAGCGCAACGGTAACAGGGGGCCAGAAGGGGAGGGGTTCCAGAGGCCAACATCAAGCTCATTCTTTGGAGCGGGTGTGTCATTGTTTGGGAAAATGGCTAGGACATCCCGACAAGGTGATCATCCTCAGGATTTTGTGGCAATAACAAGGGGTGGGGGACAATTGGGCGTGAGTCTGTGGCCTCATCCCCACCCAAGGCTGGGTCCTCTCTAGGGGCCTGGCTTTTGAGTGAGGAAGTGATGGCTTCAGCCGAACGAGAAGGTCAGGAAGAACGTGGTGCCCAGCTGGCTTAGCCTCACTTTTTAAAAGTTCCCTAGAAAATTTCATCTCAAAAAAAAATAAATAAAAGCATGAGTTTTGTGGATACTTCATAAAATCAGACCATTTCTAAGCCATCTGTTGACATTCCTTTACTCTCCTCTTAGCAGGGACCACAACAAAATTAGATTTGACCACCTAAGAGCCTAAATGCTACTCATGGGATTGAGAGGCAGGCACCTGATCTGAGAGAAGGGTGGATCGTGGAAATTAAATAATTTCACTCCAAGGTGGAATTCACAATGTTCTGAGATTCTACACTGTTCGAGGCCCCAGAGGAAACTAGCATGGATCTACATATTTAATGTTTCATCTTTGAGGGTTATCCATGCTTCTTGTGAGGCACACATTGGTTTTCAGTTTCTAGAGTCAAGATCTTTGGGGGCCTGAATATCTGTGGGTTATGGTGATATCTTTTGTGGCCAGCAGTTGGCTTAGAAAGGTTTTTGGATCTGAAGTTTAAACCTCCCATTGGCTTTGCTCAATGACTAGGGATGAAAAGTCCTATGACAAGGAACATTTTCTAAGCTCAGCCTAAGGCGAGAAATGGCACGACTTTCTTCCAAGATCTGTTTTGATTTCTTTACACCTTATCTGCCCAAAAAACCTCCTGAAGCCTCTCTAACCCAGGGATCCTCCTCACTCCAACCCCTACCCATTCCCCCCACCCTCCATCACACTTGGGGCCAGTTCTCTAGTAGATACTGCCAGTCACATTTGGCACAGGTGCCCTGTTTACTAATTTCATTTGGCAGAGATCCTTGGACTCTGGTTTCCTACCTGGCACATGCCACTCCAGGATCTCCCAGTTTGTGTTTCAATGTCTGCAGGCCGATGCTGATTTCTAACCACCCCATGTCAATTGTTTTAGTTTGTGGGCATCACCTATGCCCTGACCATTGTGTGGCTCCTGGTGTTTGCCTGCTCTGCTGTGCCTGTGTACATTTACTTCAACACCTGGACCACCTGCCAGTCTATTGCCTTCCCCAGCAAGACTTCTGCCAGTATAGGCAGTCTCTGTGCTGATGCCAGAATGTATGGTGAGTTAGGGTGTTGGTGCCTTGGCTCCCCAACCCCTATGAAAGCACTATATATTTGGTTCTTTACTTGGGATGACAAGGGTGGTGATTATACAGAAAAATATTATGCATGCCTGGATCTTAGTTTGTCATTTCCTCCCCACTGAAATTGGAGAGATTTCTTCCCTTGGAAGGGAACTTCTCTTGAAAGTGGTAGGAGTTTTCTTGGCTGTTCACACTGCTCTAGCCTAGTTGAGAAGCAGTACATTTCAATAACAAACACAAGATTACACAACTGTTCAGTACCACCTTCTATTTTTTTTTTGGCAAATCTTTTCAAAAGAGGATCCTGATTGTTAGTGGAATTCAACTTTTCAGCCAGGATGAGTAAAGATATAAGAAGGGCTCTGAAAGAAAATCTCCATGGAGCCCCACAACTCCATGAAGCTCACACCCTGGTTGACTTGTATGTCTTACACAGGTGTTCTCCCATGGAATGCTTTCCCTGGCAAGGTGTGTGGCTCCAACCTTCTGTCCATCTGCAAAACAGCTGAGGTGAGTGGGCCATTTGAGTTCTTTTACAATGGAGTGTCTAGGACCATACAAATTTCTACCCATGGCCTTCAATTTTAAAAGCCACAGGTTTTTTATTTTTGTTTTTTTGCTGGATTTTGAGCATAGATGCTAAAACATCTATTTTACCTACAGCTGCATAGAAAGACTTCCATTCCACGACTTCCTTTCTTAAAGGACAAATTTGTAGTTTTAGGTAAAGATAGAGATTAATGACAAAATCCCCCAAATGAGAAAATTTATCCTTTTAGTTAAAAACCTTATGAAGAAAATGATTTATACAGAGAGACACACTCATCGGTTTTACAAAAACACTTTCAGTTTGGAACCCCTCCATCTCTAATGAGAAGTAAAAACAAAAAGTACATTTGAAAGAGGAAAACACTGTATTGGCAATGGGTATCATCCACAAATGAGACAGGGGAATAAAACCAAGTCCTGAGGAAGACGGCAGTAACTTTAAATGTTTAAAACTTTAAACAGTGACTTTAAAATTTGGGATCCTGGATACAACTGTAGGGATACCGTTGATTAAAATATTTTATGAGTGTTTTATGAGTATTCTGTGTTCTGAGTGCTATGGGGTTAGGTGCTGTGATGTACATTAAAAAGCAGGAGGCCTACACTCAGGGAAGTGGCAGTTTAGTTATAGATGCAGAATTAACACACAGGAAGATATCAATGCATTTGGAAAGCTGCATGCACGATCTACAACAGAGCATAGTTTTGCAGGTGCAAGAAACTCTTCTCCCTTTTGCCTTTTCTTGCAGTTCCAAATGACCTTCCACCTGTTTATTGCTGCCTTTGTGGGGGCTGCAGCCACACTGGTTTCCCTGGTGAGTTGTCTGAATGTGATCTTGGCAAATAAGTGGTCCTGGGATAGCCTGGGTACAGCTATGCTGAAAGGCAGAAAGATAGATTTCTAACCTTGAGATGCTGGAGAGAAGTGCCTGGGAAGAGACAACAAAGTGTAGACTGCGAACTTCTACTTTGGGTTGGCAAGGCAGAAAGGCTTCCGAAATTAGACAGGAAGAGTAAAAGTGGTATGAGGAAAGAGAAGGTAAGAGATTAATAATCAGACATGATAACATTTAGCGTTTACAGAGCACGTAATATAGCCAAGGGGTTTGCAGTCAGAAATTGCAGTTAATTCTCAATACGTGCTGGTCAGATGAATGACAAGAACAAGGAAACATTACTAAACATGATTTTCCAAAGCCTGGAATTCTATATGCTGTCAATACGAATCCACCTTGGGCACTCTCCAAGAGATTTACTTACTCTCCTGAAAACGCGGAGAGGACCATCTAACATTATTGGAACTGTTATTACTATGATGTGATTCTACGCCCCAGGTCCTGCTGATGGCGTTACAGTGCAGTGTCAGTGGGGTGCATTCATTGTTCAGATTAAAAAACTAGGGCACTGAAGGGTGAAGGAATTTACCTGTAGTCATTAAATAAGTAGTGATAAGAATATGCTCGCAGAACGCCTGGCCGCTACTGCTGAGGCTTTTATACAAACTGGAGTTGTTCTTCATTCTGGAAAATAAATTGATGCATGAAGCAGGCAGGGCTGTTCTGCCCGTTGCGGTTGTGTGTCTGCAGCAAGCAGCCTGTGACTCCAGGTCACTCAGACACGTGGATGGGATGACGGCAGAGCCCAGTGCATGCACTGTTCACTTTCCTGAGGAAAACCCAGTGCCAGGGCGCTTAGCATAGATGTGGAATAAATCCTTGTCAAATTGGCCTGAGCCATTAGAAGGAAATGTGTCAGCAAGGACTTCTAGTCAAGTACATAGGGTGAAAGCCTGGGACATGCTGCTTTTTGCAGATCAGGGGCTTTTCCTTTATTTACCTGCTTTTATTTCTACCCTTCCTCATTCTCAAAAGCTTTGGAGGAGGGAGAGCTTTCTTTTCAATTCTCACTGGTATTTTCTCTTCTGTTCCTACAGCTCACCTTCATGATTGCTGCCACTTACAACTTTGCCGTCCTTAAACTTATGGGCCGAGGCACCAAGTTCTGATGTCCTGTAGAAATTTCCCTTTCTCTAATAGCGAGGCTCTAACCACACAGCCTACAATGCTGCGTCTCCCGTGTTAACTCTTTGCCTTTGCCACTGACTGGCCCTCTTCTTACTTGGCGAGTGTAACAAGAAAGGAGAGTCTTGTGGTGATTAATGTCTCTCTGTGGACTCTCCCCTCTTATGTACCTCTTTTAGTCATTTTGCTTCACAGCTGGTTCCTGCTAGAAATGGGAAATGCTTCAGATGGTGACTCCCCAACTGCAAGTCACAATGGAATGGAGGCTCTAATTCAATTTTCAAGCATCTCCTGAGGACCAGGAAGTGTTTTCTCCTCAAAGGGCACTTCCACTGATGGAAACAAAGTGGAAAGGAAGATGCTCAGGTAGAGAGAAGGGATGTACCTGGTCCCCTTGACATCTACTGGGGCCAAATATATTCTCCTTGGTGTACAAAACAGAGAACCCACTACTATCTCCCTCTTACCACTGAAGATAGAAGAAAAAAAAAGAATACCAAAAAAACCAATAAGAGCATTTACCCAAATCTGCCTACTGCAGCTGGGAGAAGGGGGTCAAAGCAAGGATCTTTCACCCATAGAAAGAGAGCACTGACCCTGATAGCGATGGACTATTTAAGCCCTAACTCAGCCAATCTTACTTATAGCATAAGGGAGCGTAGTGTCTGTGTAGACCAAGTGGGCACCTGGCCTTACACCTTATTAGGGAAGAGAAGCAGGGCATTGTCAGCATCTTCTCACTCCCTTCTCCTTGATAACAGCTACCATGACAACCCTGTGGTTTCCAAGGAGCTGAGAACAGAGAGAAACTAGCTCATATGAAAAAAAAAAAAAAGACTGGCCTAAGGAGCAGCAGTTGTTAGTGGCTAATGGTGTAAACTGAGCCAGCCCTCTGGTAGACACAGGATAGATAACTCTTTGGATAGCGCATCTTTTTTCTGTTAATTAGTTGTATACTCTGGCCTCTGTCATATCTTCACAATGGTGCTCTTTTCATGGGGTATTATCCATTCAGTCACAGATGATGATTTGAAGATCTTGATTTGTTTCAGAATGACGCATATTTCACATTTGCCGGTTTGTTTATCCCTTGTTTGGGGTTGTGCCGGAAAGGTCTAGAGAACGATTCTTTGATTATGATTTTTTAGCAAATGGGCATTGAACGTTAAACATTGCAAATAATATTTAAAGTTGGCTGGTTCCAGACTTCCACTAGATTTTTTCCAAATTATTCTACTCTTTGCAGAAATGGATTTGGTGAATTTGAACCTCAATTTGAATAACCTATTTGATTGTTCTTTTTAAGCCAGTGGGGGATGATTTGATTTAGCAGTGTTAACTCGCTGTGTTAAAGAGTCAGTTTTAACATACAGGTTATTCTCTCCTACTACAGATCACATAATAGAATGCCCCGGCCATCAGCTACTCAGTTGGTAGGCTTCCATGGAAACAGAAAGGTGGAAAGAGTTGGAAACCTGAATAACTCCCAGGTTTCAGGCTTCTCTTTCTGTGTTTGTTAACTGTGAGTTAAAAAAGAAAAGGCTGATTGGTCTTTATGGAAAGAAAGATGCTATGGATATGACTGTAGGTGGCAATTTGTTGTAAAGAGTTGCTTTGTTTTATTTTGTTTCCCCCCCAAAGTGGTTTCAGCAATGTTTAAGGAGATGTAAAATGTTTGCAAAAAGATATTTAATATTTGTTTTCAGACCAGTATAAAAGATAAGCTTCCAGGCTGCATAGAGGGAGGAGATGGAAAAGGTTCTGTAAGAAACCAATCAAGATCAAGGAAAGTGAAGTAATCCATATCTTGTGTTTTGTTTTGATTTAATAACATAACAAATAACCAACCCTTCCCTGAAAACCTCCCAGGCATATGTACACACATATACACACACAAAGAGAGTTAACTGAAAGTGTTTCCTTCATTTCTGATACAGAATTTCAATTTTAACACACATAAAGGATAAACTTTTAGGAACTTATCTTACAAAGTGAATTTTATAAAATTAAAGAAAAATAAAATTAAGAATGTTCTCAATCAAACATCGTGTCCTTTGAGTGAATTGTTTTGTGTAACCCCACAATAGAAGGGAATAATTAGACCTTTATTGTGCTTTGTTCAGGGAGCTTATTTATTTTTCAGGTCATCCAAGTCATTCTCACAACAATTCTCTGACATAAAAAAATAGATAAATCACTTCTATTTTTATAGCTTAGGACACTAAGAAACAGTCAAAGTAAATTACCCAAAGAAACCCAATAAGCACATACCTGAGCTTGGACTAGAACTCAGGTGGGGGTTTTTGTTTGTTTGTTTATTTTTGTTTTTGTTTTTTTGTAGAACTCAGGTCTTAATACCTGAGAACTTCTAGTCAAGTATATACAGCGAAAGCCTATATACCTGGACATGCCTGTTTTAGGGTTTCTTTTCTGTTAGAAGTTGGGTTTCAGAGTGTTCTGCTCATTCAGACTCAAATACGGTTACTTCTTTAATGTGGTAATGATGCCCCAGCCCTGGTGTGTTGAGATTTAAGTGATTGCTACCTTCTCTTTCAATCGTTTGGATATTCCAATAACGAGCCCTGGGGCTTCATACGTGAATGATGCTTAGTTTTATCTGAAAGGTTCTGGATGAAAGGCTTAAGGTAGGGACAGAGAAGCTATGGTGAGGACAATGTAAATGTAAACAGTCTGTGTCAGGGCTCTATTAGAGTAAATTAGTGACACCTGATACCTTGGATGGCCAGCCCCCTAGCCCATTTGGGACACAGCATTTAATCCCTTTTACAGCCCTAGGCTAGAATATGACACTCTTGGACAGCACTCTACTGACCAGCCCAAAGAAAGCTGCCTTAAAATCAGGAATAGATCTATTGTCCCATAGTTGCAGCTGGCAAGGAGCATGATTGCAGAGAAAGGAGACTTTAGCTGGGGGGAGCAAGTCGGTCGTCAGTTAAGGAGCTCCGCTGAAAAGCTGTTTCAAGTTAATCTCCTGATTTCTGCTTTCACCACAATTAATATTCTGCAAGCAAGTCTGGTTGGATGACTTTAAGACAAAAAGCATAGAAAGGTGACAAGGACTTATTTTTAGACACCGACAAACAAGGACACAGCAACATATTTTGGAGCGTTGATTCAGGGTGCTATAGAGTGAATGTATTTTTGCCTCAGAGCAGCAGAAATCCAGTTCCCAAGAAAGCCGTGTTCTCCATCGGCCCTTATTTGGCTCTGCCCTCTGGGACTGATCTATAGATGGAGTTTCCAGGCTCTCAGAAGCTGAGAGCATCTCCAGTCTATCAATTGAGCCCATTGTTCTTAGCTCTCCCACACACCATAAACCTCCTTTCTCTGAACTCAAAGAGCTCTCTTTGTGCTTAGATCAGCCAAAGATCAAGATGCAGCAGTATAAACAAGAAACATTTTCTTACAACGTCAGTTGTATTGCTTTTCCTATCTTCAGGGTCAGTGCTGGGCACAGTTATGCAGGGTGTGGATGCTGCAGCTTTGGCCAGAGCAACATTTGTTCATTCATTAATTCAGTCTGCAAACATTTATTGAACACCTACTAAGTTTTGTGCAAAACCCTGGGAATTTTTTTTAAAGATTTTATTTATTTGTCAGAGAGAGAGAGAGAGCACATGCAGGGGGAGTGTCAGGCAGAGGGAGAAGCAGACTCCTCGCTGAGCAGGGAGCCTAATGCAGGGCTCCATCCCAGGACCCTGGGATCATGACCTGAGCCGAAGGCAGACACTTAACCGACTGAGCCACCCAGGCATCCCAACCCTGGGAATTTCATGTTTGGGGGTGGTGTGGGTAGAAAGGTGATAAAGATATGATCTTGCATTCAAGGATCTCATTCAGCCTCAACCACAGAAGAGAGGTCTTCCAGGGTGAAGCAGAGGGGAGGCAGGGAGCATGCAAGAGGCAGTCTGACCGGCTGACTGCAATGGGCATCTGAATTCTCCCCTTAGTATGTGGGAGAGGTGGTGGTTAAGGGCCATGACTTCATGTGGCTCTGGTCTTCTAGGGCCCTGATAAAAAACAAAACTTCAATTTAGAGTCCTAACAACTTTGTGACTGGCTCTCTCCGTGTCACCCTGCTTCTGACCTTACATGTGACAGTATTTATGCATGCACTATCACAATGCATGTGCATGCTTCCACCCACTCAGTCATCTGGGAAGTCAGAGGGCACATGGATCTGGATTTATATAAACACTGGCTATTCAGCATGGCTTTTCCTTTTCATCCAGGCCAAGTCTGAGAAGCCATGGAAGAGTGGTATAAGGTACAAGGCACTTCTTTCTGAATTTCCTTATCATGAGCACAGATAATGTGTCTATTTTGACATTAACAGCTTGATGAAAGTTCAGTAACAAATGGAAGAAATATTCATTATTACATTAAAAATTAATACTTGGCCTTTTCCTACATCAATAAGCAGGTGAGGAATTCAAGTCAATATCTATAAGCTGGGAAAATTTTCCTTGTTCCCTTTGAAACAAGTAACCATGCTCTTCATAATTGTTGTTGTCCTCCAAAGTTTGGTGTCTGCGTGTTCCTGCTCCGGTACTCCTTGAATCGATCTGCTTTATTTCAAAGGAAAGAAAAATAAGATGAAGAACTGAGTGTTTTCCAGATTATGACATAACCAAAAAAAATACAACATTAACAGTTTATCCAAACCCTCAACAAATATCTATTTAACAAATTCTCTGTGCCAAGTATTCTGCTAGGTGCTGGTAACCAAAAAAACAAACAAACAAACAAAACCCCAAAAACAACATTAACGTTTTATCCAAACCTTTGACAAATATCTATTTAACAAATTTTCTGTGCCAAGTATTCTGCTAGGGGCTGGCAATACAGCAGTGAATAAAACGGGTAGTCTTTGCCCACATAGAACTCAACTTAAAGACAAGAGGGTTAGAGAGGGAAATAGGATTTGTGGTAAAGAATGAGAGTAACATCCTTTGACAGAAGAGGTGGAAAAGATATGAATCAGGGAGAAACTTGTACAGTTCCCTTAGAAACAAAGGGCCAAGTAAAAGAAGGTGTAGGCATGCAAGTCTGTATCTAGAGAAAGAGGGCTGACATGCTACGCTATTTAAGGTCAAAAAATGTTAAATGGGGGGCGCCTGGGTGGCACAGCAGTTAAGCGTCTGCCTTCGGCTCAGGGCGTGATCCTGGCATTATGGGATCGAGCCCCACATCAGGCTCCTCCGCTATGAGCCTGCTTCTTCCTCTCCCACTGCCCCTGCTTGTGTTCCCTCTCTCGCTGGCTGTCTCTATCTCTGTCGAATAAATAAATAAAATCTTTTTTTTTAAAAAAAGAAAAATGTTAAATGGTGTTGTACTATTTTGCTCACCAACATGGACGTAAGCCAGCTGGGGATCTAAAGAACTGGCTTCAGGGACACTCCATGTGTTATGTCAAACTCTACATTTCAAACATGAAAAGGGAAAACCACAGGATTCTGAGGGTTACAATATTAAAACCAAACAAACCAGCTGAAACTTGAAAATTTGTAGATGGCTCTAATTCTATTTGATGACTTGAGATCACATGTAGAGTGGCTTAAAAAAAGGGGGGGGGAATATGGCTCTTGCAATCAAAGCTCCCTTCCATGACCTCAAATGTACCAGAAATAAATTTGTCAAAATCTCATTTGATTTAAAATCTTAAATCAGCCCTCATTAACAAAAAAGAAATGTGAATGGAAACATCAGCATTTTCCTATATGCAGATGACATTATTATCACAAGCTAGGAGTGGATTTAGTAAACAAATTGCTCAGCTAATGATTGCTGAAAAGAAAGCTTCCATACCAATTTTCCTAAAATCAGATTTACCATTTTCAGTACATGTTTCCAACTTCTGAATAGTGTAAATAATTCCAGAGAGCAAGTACCTCAGGTAATATTCTGCAACTAGTCTATCTGGGCGGACACACAAGTAAATTACATTTCTCAAAGCCAGGTGTTTAGTGAGTATGTGTGTGTGTTGCTGTTGTTTGTTTGTTTGTTTGTTTTTAGTAGCTGAGGTTGTTACAGCCACTTTAAAAATATTTCCAGGTTAATTTTTTTTTTAATTTTTAAAAATTAAATTAGATTAAATAAATTTTTTTAATTTGGGGGTTTGATTGCTTATTTGTCTCCGTGATAAAGAAGAGCCAGAATAACTGAAAAAAATGTTGGCCCAGTCCACAAGCAGCCATCCCTCCAACAGTTATAGTGACACTTTACTGACCTCTCCACAAAGTACAGTGCTTTAGACATCTTACCTCACTGAATCCTTCTATCAGTCCTCTGAGGCTGAGGCCGCCATCATCCCTCAGCTCCAGGCTGGAGCACGTGCCATTATTGGTCACATCGGTTTGAATCTGAGGATGTCAGTTGTATCCCACTTCAACTGACTAGTAAAGCTGCAGAGATGAGCTGCATCTGGGGCTTTGTCAGGGAGGAGAAGCTCAGTCGTTGCAGCTCAGTCCGTACCGGAAACTCCACTGAGAGAAGCAGTAGTTCGAGGGGGATAACCTGAAGGGAGTATAGTCTACTCATTCCCTAATCATCTCCAAACATTGATTGTGCAACCCTATGGTAAAACACGTGGGAAACCACACTTCTCTCCGCCCTGCCCCATGACCTTGCTTCTCAGAGTGTGGTCTGAGGACAAGTGTCATCAAGATCACCTGAGAGCTCCTTAGAAATGGATAATCCCAGGCCCTGCCCTCGAATTACTGAATCAGACATTGCACTTTAATAAGATCCCAGGATGATGTGCATACACATTAAAATTTGAGATGGTTTGGGGGTGCCTGGGTGCCTCAGTCGGTTAAGTGTCTGCTTTCAGCTCAGGTCATGATCCCAGCGTCCTGGGATTGAGTCCTGCATCTGGCTCCCTGCTGGGAGGGGAGTCTGCTTCTCCCTCTCCCTGCCCCTTGCTCATGCTCTCTCTTGTTATCTCTCTCTCTGAAATAAATAAATAAATTGAATATTTAAAAAAAATTTTGAGATGGTTTGTATGTAATTACATAAAAGTGCATTAAGATGTATAATACACTCACGTTTAAAAATTAATGTTACATTCATAATATGTGCAGTATAAAGCATGCAGAACAGAACTTTTAAAAATATGAGATGAGATAAACATGAATAATATTTTAAAATAAATGTTCTTTTACTTGATTATATATGAATTTATCTCTTATTTGAAACATATTGTGATAAATATTTTAGTGAGAACAATGTGACAGACTATGCCTCATTAATTTTGAAATAATGGTTTAACATTTTGGAATACCGAGTTCATTTTAAACTAATGCCTGTCTCCAATGGATGTCACAGCTGCAAACAGTACTTCACAAAGATTCATAGATCTAAATGGCTGCAATATGACATTAGCTGTGCTCAGTAAAGCACATTACTAACTTTTCAGTCTCACTCTGCAGTTATGCAAAGGTTTTTATTAAAATTTGGCTATTAAATTTCCACTCTCCCTGACATCAATCAGTGGCTCTTGCCTGCTAAAATATTTTTACAAACGAGCTCAAGCTATAGGAGTAGAATGCTTTAGGTCAATTTTAGATGTCCCATTACATTTTTTTCTTACAACTGGGTAAATGGGTGTCACACGCAGTTCTCAGCATCAAAGTCACAAGATGATGAAAACACTTTCAAATATTTATTTTCAAAATGCTCCCTTTATGGCATATTCCTTTGAAAAGCACTTTTCTCATTCATTGTGAAAAAGGCATCATTTCTTAACAAATAAACTGAGTGATGACACCAGAGTAGATCTTTGTGATAGAGATTAATAAAATAATTTCTTTTCTTATTTTAAGATTAAAAATTAATATAAACACTAGTGCTAATGGATCATGTTGCTGGCTCATACAGAACACACATCCCACATTAGAGAACAAACTGTGTAGCAATTTCTCCAAACTATTTTGAGTATGAAAATCTTTTTCTTTTTTTGTTTTTTAAAAAATATTTTATTTATTTTTTTTTGAGGGAGGTAGTTGCAGAGGGGGAGGGAGAGGGACAAGCCGACTCAGCGCTGAGCGTGGAGCCAACATGGCGCTCCATCCCAGGAGCCCGTATCACAACCTGAGCCAAAACAAGAGCCAGTCGCTCAACTCACTGAACCACCCAGGTGCCCCAAAAATCTCTTTCTAAGGTAAAAACTTTTCCCAGGCCTCCACCGTGATAGTAGTTGTACTTTTTGTATTCATTGGTTGAGAAAACATTTAAAATCTATTAATTCAGTAATGCTCTTTTAAAATTTTTTCTTACGGTGAATTTCAAATACAGGGACACCTGGGTGGCTCAGTCGGTTAATCGTCTGCTTTTGGCTCAGGTCATGATCCCAGAGTCCTGGGATCGAGTCCCCACATCAGGCTTTTTGCTTAGTGGGGAGCCTGCTTCTTCCTCTCTCTCTGCCCCTCCCCCTTGCTCGGGCTCACCTTTCTCTCTCTCTCCCCACTCCCACAAATACATAATAAAAAATAAAATCTTTAAAAAATAAAAAGAAAATTTCAAATACATACAAAAGTATAGAGTGGTGCAATCAATTCCATGAACCCATCGCTCCGCTTCAACAACAGTAAATATTCAATAACGCATTAAAATGGTTTGTGTTTTTTTGCTGTCCACACACATGAAGATACATCATTCATTCATTTTACTGATATCTTTGGTGTTCATATGGATATGGTGATTCCTTGCAGAAATGCCTCCATTTTCTACCCTGCCTACAAGCATACAGACGAGCAAAGCCTTGGGAATTGCTCCACTTTAGAGTCTAAAAATTTCTTGATTTAAGCCAGACAGACAAGCGGCAACATACTTGAATGGCTTCATATTGGTCCCCCATGGAATTATTTTTAGTGAATTGCTCTGTTTTGTGATGTCAGTGACTTATATTAAGGGGTGTTTTAAAAAAAGTGGTCTTATGCAACAGTGACTGTTTACTATGGGTGTGTTTTTGTGGGTGTCATTCACTATACTATATTTATCCAGAAGGCCTCAGTGTAGGCATTTCTCTGCAATCTCAGTATCAAAAATAGTCATGCTTTATGTGAATAGTGGAGTAAAGCAGACTGTCCTTAGGATTACTGATGTATTTTGGATGTTTTTTTTCTGGAACACATTCATCACTTTAATAATTTAATCCATTTCTGAGTTGTTGGAACTGTTCCAAAACAACCTCTCGCTTTGTTGGGTTCTTTTCCTCTCCCTCTTTCCCCTCTCACCTGTGTGGAAAGTGCACAGGATGGTCAGGATTGAAAGACAAAGAAAGAAAACAATCATAGGTCTGATTTTCCCCAGCCCGACTTCACACTCCAGAATTCAGAAACCTTTCTAACACTGGGCTTAGATGTGGTTTTGCCAGTGAGTGAATGTATGTATTCAAGTATGCTGAATTAATATCTCTCAATCAGATCTGGGCATATTTGATACTTCAACTCTAATAAGAACTTCCAGCTCTTTGTCATTTTAATACAGTAGCCTGGAAGATATCCTGTCTGGCAAACACTTCTAGAAATAGATATAAATTTGAATAAAAATGGCTCTATGCCCAAAACTTTTACTTTCACAGGTAAAGGAGGCTTTTATAAGTGTTCATTAACTTCCTTCTCATAATAGAAGCTTAGGGAAGATAATTCCCAAGGCTGTTTTCCACATCCTGGGGTTCTCCAATAATTTTGAGGAGTATCAAGAGAATGATACAAATAAGATTCTAGTGCAGTTCAACTTTTAAATGCATGTGTCATACATTTTTACGAGAAGATAATGAGATAAACTAAAATAAAAGAAGCAATAGTTTTCAGTTCTAAAATATCTGGGGATTATTACTTTAAAACAGGGCTACCAAAAGAGGGGATCCATTGTAGGTTTTGCCTCATTTCCTGCTCCTCTGCCTTCCTGGGCTTACAGGTGGGTATAATTGATGTCCCCAGGACTGGATTTTACTGTGACCCTCTACGTTGGTACACATGGGCCCTCCTCTGTAGTGTTCCTGTACTCTATTCTCCCATTCTAAGCACTCACCATTTATAGTAGGATTGACCTCATTTTACATCACTTAATATCCAGTACCTTCCTAGGACTGTGGCCCAGACTTGCCTTTACCAGTTGGTCCCACCACCTTCTCAGGCACATTATTTCTGTTAATTGGTGACAGACCCTCTAATGGCCACTGTCAAACCTGCCTGAACCTCTCCAGAGCATTTTTTAACTGTTGGGCCCAGCTTCTGCACTCTGCTCACCCGACTGGCCTATAAATAATTTGTTTCACCAGAGAATCCTGAAATATGACTAACAACATGGGGGCGCCCAGGTGGCTCAGTCGTTAATCATTTGCCTTTGGCTCTTTGGCTAGGGTCATGATCCCAGGGTCCTGGAATTGAGCCCCTCATTGGGCTCCCTGCTGGGTGGGAAGCCTGCTTCTCCCTCTCCCCAAGCTTGTATTCCCTCTCTCTCCCTCTTTGTCAAATACATAAATAAAATCTTTAAAAAATATATGACTAACAACCTGGAAATATGATAACAGCAAGCACATACAACTTTTTTTTTTAAGATTTTATTTTTTTATTTGACAGAGAAAGACACACAGCCAGGGAGAGAGGGAACACAAGCAGGGGGAGTGGGAGAGGAAGAGGCAGGCTCTCAGCGGAGGAGCCTGATGTGGGGCTCGATCCCAGAGCTATGGGATCAAGCCCTGAGCCAAAGGCAGATGCTTAACGACTGCGCCACCCAGGCGCCCCATACATATAACTTTTACTGTGTGCTGGCGTTATTCTCAGTGCTTTGCACATACTAACTCGTGCAAGCCTCATAACAACCCAGAGGTAGGTACTATTACCATCATTCTGATTTTAAAGATGAAGAAACTGAGGCTCAGATAGGTTAAATACATTGCCCAAAGTTGTATGCTAATGAAGTAGAACTAAGATTTTTTAAACCACTTTATTGAAGTGTGATTGACATCTAAAAAGCAGTAGACATTTACTGTATTACAACTTGAGGGGCCCCTGGGTGGCTCAGTCTTAGGCATCTGCCTTCAGCTCTGGTCACGATCTCCAGGGTTCTGGCATTGAGCCCAGTGTCAGGGACCCTGCTCAGAGGGAAGTCTGCTTCTCCCTCTTCCTCTGCTCCCCCACCCCCGCCCAGCTCATGCTATCTCTCTTTCAAATAAATAAACAAAATCTTTAAAAAATATATTACAACTTGATGTGTTTGGAAATAAGTATATATTTTGAAAGCATCCACTACCAATGCCATAAACTTAGCCACCACCTCCAAAAGTTTCCTTCTGTCCCTTTTGTTTTGTTTTGTTTTTCCTTTTGTGGTAAGAACACTTAACAAAAGATCTACCTTCTTAGCATAATTTTAAGTGTCCAATACAGTATTGTTAATCACAGGTCCTATGTTGTAAAGTAGTTCTCCAGAACTTATTTATTTTGCATAACTGAAACTTGTACCCTTGGGCCAAAACCTCCCCATTTCCTCCTCCTCCCACCCAGCTCCTGGCAAGGTTTAAACCTAGGTAGTCAGATTCCAGAATGTCTGCATTTAACCACTGCTCTATGGTCCCCACAGGCTAGAGGACACATCCTCCTATCTTAGGGGAGCAGGACTTTGAAATTAAGAAAAACAGTTCTATAACAAAACTGTCCTGTTTGTCCTGGGAAGAGTCATGTTAAGGACAAAACAAGATTAGTGAGAACAGGATACCAAGGGCTGGAACAAGTTAATCAGATTTTGGGACGCCCATTCCCCACAATGCAGAAAAGTCCCACAGCATAAATGCCACTGTGCAAATTAGGTAGCCGCAAAGTGCAGAACAAGTTTTATCAATAAATAAACGGCTAAAAAAGTACATACTACATAAAACACTGGCACGTAATTCACGGGGATACCAGCATGTTTACAGACTATATTAAATACACTAGAGTGGGTATCTGGAGTGGAAGAGGAGAGTGAGAGTAGAATCATGGAAGAAGGAAAAACAGAGAGCCAAGAAAAGAGAGAGAGAGAGGCCTTGCCCAGAATGACAATGAACATTCACTAAGAACTGAGGAGTATGATCAACTCAATTCTCAGCCACCTGAGGTCCAAATTAAACAAACATTTTTCCCCCGCACTGGAATCCTTTGCTCTTGAGGTTGCTCATAAATTTTTGGGTTGGATGTATAGAGTTTCTGATACATCTCAAGGGTAAGCAGGACTAAAATCCAGGAGGTAGCCATGCAGGAATGAACCTTGATATAGTTTTTGCTTTACTGGAAAATGACTAGGCTACTCTTTGCCTCTTCTTTGCAGTTAGCCGTGAAAATAAACTCACATCTCAGGCTACCAGCGTGTGTTAGTATCAGTGTGTGATAGATTACTTTTTAATAATTTTATGGAGATATAATTCACACACAAACAACTGACCCATTTGAAGTGTACAATTCATTGGGTTCACAGGGTTGTGCAACCATCACCACAATCAATTTTAGAACATTTTCAGCACCCTAAAAAGAAGCCCTGTACCCATTAGCAGTCACTCGCCATTCCCCCAACCCCTCCCTTTCACCTTCAGGCAACCACTAATCTACTTTCTGTCTCTAAGAATTTGTCTGTTCTGGACAGTTCCTATAAATAGCATCATACAAAATGTCATGTTTTGTGACTGGCTTCTTTCCCTAGGCATAATATTTTTGAGGTTCATCCATGTTGTAGCATATGTTAGTACTTTGTTCCTACTTATTGGCAATAATATATCTTTCGATGGTTGAATGATATATCCAATTGCCAAATAATATTTATTCCACTGTATAGATATACTGCATTTGATTTGTTCTTCAGTTAATGGACATACCATTTTTTCCCACTCTTTGGTTATTATGAATAATGCTGCAATAAACATTCCTATACAATTTTTTTGTGAGAATGTGTTTTCAATTCTTTTAGGTATATACTTACAAGTAGAATTGCTGAATCGTTTAGTAATTCTATGTTTAACGTTTTGAGGGACTATCATATTGTTTTCCACAGTGACTGCAACATTCTACATTTCCAACGGCAGCATATGAAGGTTCTGAGTTCTCCACCTCTTCACCAGCACTTGATATTACCGACTTTTTCATTATACCTATCCTAGTGGGTGTAAAGTAATATCTTATGGTTCTGATATGCATTTCCCTGGTGACTGATGGTATTGTGTATCTTCTCTTGTGCTTATTGGCCATTTGGATATGTTGGGGAGGAAAAATTTCCCTTTATCCCTCAAAAATTCTTCTGGCTGTTCTAAGAATTAAAATGGCATGACACAGATTAACAGGAGAAAATAAAATTTAATTTTGTACATATGAGAACCCGACATACATGAGGGTTTCAAAGACAGAAAGGTAAAATGAGGTATATATGCCATGCTAAGTTAACAAATGGAGTAGATGCCTGGAACCTCAAAGGGGAGGAGGGCAATTCACAGGGCAATAGAAGAAGAGCAGATGTTTGGTAATTAGATGCTTGCCCTGCCATACAGATGGATCACTCTGATAAAATTTATCTCTGGTAAAGACTTAGTCTGAGAAAAACCCCAATTTAAATTTTTCTATATAATTAAGGGAGGGGCAAAACTTTCTCTTGAGCCCAAAGGGTCTCCTTTGCCTTCAGCTCAAAATAGTCCACATGCCAAAGTGGCACATTGTGGGGGGACTTGTTCTGAAATCCTTCATATGCCTTTGGAGAAATATCTATTCAGATATCTTGCTCATTTTTAAATGGGTTTTTTTTTTATTATTGCATTGTAAGAGTATTTTATACATTCTAGCTGCAAGTTCCTTATCAGGTACATGATTTTCAAATATTTTTTCCCATTCTGTGAGTTACTTTTTCACTTTCTTGATGATAACTTTGTAGTAAAAAAAAAGTTTTAATTTTGAAGAAGTCTAATTTATCTATTTTTTTCTTTTGTTGCTCTTGCTTTTGTTATCATATCTAAGAACCATTGCATAATCCAAGATCACAATTTTTCACCTGTTTTCTCCTAAGACTTTTAATAGTTTTAACTCATATTTAGGTCTATGATCCATTTTGAGTTAATTTTTGTATTTTTTTTTTGTTAGAAAGGTGTGCAACTTCATTTTTTTCCTGTGGATACCCAGTTGTCACTGGACCATTTGTTGGAAAGACTATTTTTTCCTCATTAAATTATCCTGGCACCATTGTTAAAAATCAATTGACTGTGAGTATAAGGATTTATTTCTGGGTTCTCAATTCTATTCCATTGATCTACATGTCCATTGTTATGCCATTACCACACTGTCTTGATTACTATAGCTTTGTGGTAAATTTTGAAATTGGGAAGTATGTCATCCAAATCTGCTGTTCATTTTCAAGATTTTTTTTTAACTCTTTTGGTTCCTTTGCACTCCCATATCAATTGTAGCATTAGCTTGCCAATTTTTGCAAAGAAGCCAGCTGGAATTTTGCCAGGGATTGTATTGACTTTGTAGATCAGTTTTAACAATATTAAGCCTTCCAATTCATGAACACAGGGTATCTTTCCATTTATTTATTTCAGTGAAGTTTTGTAGCTTTCAGTGTACAAGCCTTGCACTTTTTTGTTAAATTTGTTTCTTTTTCTTTCTATTCAATGTTTATTAAAGATTTCAGTCAATGTGTTAGGGGCAAGAAAATAAAAATCAATAAAAAGGTACAAACATTAGAAATAAAGAAATAAAAATGTCATTATTCACAGGGATCATAATTATGCTCATATAAAACCCAGAACAACTGCAGGTAAATTTTAAATTTGTTTCTAAGTATTTTATTCTTTTTGATACTACTTTAAATGGAATTATCTTCTTAATTTCCTTTTGGACTTTTCATTGCTAGTGTATAGAGATAAAACCGGTTTCTGTATGTTGATCTTGTAACCTACAAATTTGTTGAACTTGTTTATTAGTTCTAATAATTTGGGGGGGCTTCCTTAAATTTTGAAATATATAATATTTCTGTGAATAGAGATCATCTTAATTCTTTATTTCCGATGTGGATGCTTGTTCTTGCCTAATTTCTTTCGCCAGAACTTCCATTACAATAATAAATGAAAGTGGAGAAAGTGCTTATCTTGTCTTGTTCCTGATCTAGGGAGAAAGCATTCAGTCTTTCCCCATTATGCATGAAGTTAGATGTAGGTTTTTCACTGATGTCCTTTGCCAGATTGAGGAGATTCCCTTGTATTCTTATTTTGTTGAGTGTTTTTTTTTTATCATGAACGGGTGTTCAATTTTGTTATCTATTAAAGTGATCGTGTTTATCTCCTTTTTTTTCTTCATATAGTATATTACACTGATTGATTTGCATATGTTCAGCCTAATATTCCTGGGATAAATCCCACTTGGTCATGGTGTATAATCATTTTTATATATTGCCTGACTCAGTTTGCTAGTAGTTTGTTGAGAATGTTTGCATATATATTTATAAGGATTATTAGTCTGTATTTTTCTTTTCTCATGTCTTTCAGACTTTGGTATCAGGATAATAATACTGGTCTTACAGAACGAATTGCAAAGTGTTTCCTGTTCTTCTACTCTTGGGAGAATTTGTGAAGAATTGGTCTTAATCCTGTTCTGAAAGTTTCGTGGAATTAATTAGTGAAGCCATCTGGTTCTGGAATTTTCTTTCTTTCTTTTTTTTTTTTAAAGCTTCCATGCAGTCTTTTTTTTTTTAAGGTTTTATTTATTTATTTGAGAGTGAGTGAGACAGAAAGAGAATGAGCAGGGGGAAGAGCAGAGCGAGAGGGAGAAGCAGACCCCCTGCTGAGCAGGGAGCCCCATATGGGGCTTGATCCCAGGACCCCGAGATCATGAGATCATGACCTGAGCTGAAGGCAGATGCTCAACCAACTAAGTCACCCAGGCGCTCCAATTGCGCTTTTCTTTGTGGGAAGTTTTTTGGTTACTAATTTAATCTCTTTACCTACTATAAACCTACTCAGATTTTCTATTTCTTCTTGAGTCAGTTTCAGTAGTGTGTGCCTTTCTAAGAATGTGCCCATTACATCTAAATTATCTTTTCTTTTCTTTTCTTTTTTGAATGGTGGCCAGCTCCATGGGCTTGGTGAGCCTGCGGGGACTAAGGCTGTGGTCTCAGGGTGTGGAACCCAAACTGCATCTTTTGGAGAGAAGCTTGGGCTCCAGCTGGCTTTGTCCATGGAGGTCTGGCCCCCGTCAACGCTGGAGCACACTTTCAGTGGCTGCAGCTGCAAGAGGTTTCTTAAAGGCTTAATATTAGCTTTGGTCCTCCTATCTTCACCTCCAAGCCACCGTGCCTAGATGGATCTGTTTAGATGGCTGACGCCATGACACTGTCCTGCCCAGATGCCTTCTGTGACTGCCCTCCACCCACAGCATAAAATCTAACCCCCTTTGTTTTGGGTGCATTTCCCGCTAGTCCGTTCTGGGAACTTCTCCCTCCACCAGGTACGACTGTTCACTCTTCCTAGCTCCTGTCTCATGTTCTGCATTGTGATCTTGCGGTTTCCCCAGCCTGTGTTGCTCTCGCTCCTCTCTGCTTAGCCAATCATGTCCTTCCCCCTAGCCCTCAGCCCTATCACCTGCAAAGGCCCCATCCTCCTAGGAATGCTGAGCACTTCTCTCTGCACTAGTCATTTGGCACAGAGCAGAGAGCGAGTGCCTCATCACAACGCTTGTATTCTTGGCTTCAACTGTAATTTGTGTTTTCGTGGGCATAGCCCTGTCTCCCTATCTCTGTGGGCATAGACAAACCTTCCGCTCATTTTGATCTCCCACTGGGCCTGGCCCAGTGCTGGGTGATGGCTAGAGGGGAGATGGGCCCAGGCTGCCTGCCCCTTCATCTCACAGCTCCCCACAGCTCCGCAGTCTGATGACAGCTTTGTTTTAAGCCTTGGGCCTCCCCCTCTCCATCCCCTTTTCTTGTCCTTCACTAGAAGCTCCTAGCAACATTCAGTAGCTTGCTTTTATTATTCATTGTGATGGTTCTTCCTTGGACCCTCTTCAGTTTCTCTGAAATTAATAAATCCAGAGGCAGCCAAGAAAAAAAAAAACAACTGGGAAGTCAGAGCAGTTTGTCTTTTATACAAGCCTCCCTCAGATGGGCTTTCAGTATCTGCTGTTGAGTCAGACAGCCACTGTTTTCGCTAACTCTCCCCTGAGAGCACACTTGACTGAAAGAGGCTTGTCAATGTCCTTCTAAAAATTAAAAAAGAAATTCTTGATTGGGATGCTAATGAGATGATCTGAGTTCCAGAACCTGGGAACCTGGGAACGTGGTAGCTGGAAGCTGGGACAAAGTGGTTGTTCTCAAATAGAAATGCATTTCCTGAGGCTCAAACAAGGGTGGTAGGAACTCATCCTTAGGGAAGGAAATCTTTCTCTTTGTCTTGGTTCTGCAAACATACCTAAAATGACACATTTTAAGAGAGAAACTAACAAATTAGAGTTTGCTTTGAAGTCGGTGCTCAGACACCAACGAATCATACTAGACTCTTCCTTCATGACCCACATCTAGTCCTGTCCATTCCACTGTCCTCCCTCTCCTTAAAATTGAAACATGAATGATGGCAATATCCTCCTCTCTGCTTTCCCTGCCTCTCTATTCTAGCCCCAAATCCAATCAGCCTACTCACTAGAGTCAGTACTCTTTAAAAAAACAATTCTGATCTATAGTAACTTTTTTGTTTAAAACGTTTTACTGAAAACCTACACTGTTAGGGACACCTTCTTCCTCCTCCTCTCTAGTACCATTGTCACCCCACCCCCCCTNTGTAACCCCACCCCCCCTTCCTCCCATAATAAGATGCAATCCTTCTCTGCTTCTCCCACTGTCAAGGGACTCTTCTCTGAAAGAATAACATTTCCTGGGCTTCCTTCACTAAATTATTCATCTTTGCTGCCTGGGCATGACAAAACTTCTCATTAAAAGCCCTGGGTGGGAGTGACCAGCCTGACCCCAGCTTCCACAACTAGCTGGAGACACAGCCAAGCAGAGGAAGAGGTGCAGTGACAGGGGTGGGAGCTTGCTCTAGAGGGCTTG
>NC_048238.1:71355540-71416522 GCF_002007445.2 Ailuropoda melanoleuca
TGCTGCCCCACCAGAGACCTAGATTTAGGGGGTCGGGGCGGGGTGCAAGATTTTGCATTTTTTACAAGGTCCCCAGGTGTTTCTGCCATAGGTGGCCTGCTGCTCTGTGGATGATTCTTAGGAAATGTTGGTAGGGTAGAGTCTAGATGCCTTGCATAATTGGCATGTCTATAGTTACAGTCACTGGTCACTTGCCTCTAGGCTGCTCATCCCCACTCTTGCCACAAACCATCCTGCACATTGCTGGAATAATCATACTATAACACAAGCCTGAGCTTCCCACCTCTTTGCTTAAACCCCTTCTCTTACTGCATATTATTTTCAAAATACATCCACATTTCTTAGTTGGGATTAAATGGTTCTTTGTGCTTTTGCTTCTGCCTCAAGGTTTGCTCCCGCTGCTTCCCATTTACTCTTTTCATCTCCATACCTCAAATAGTGTTTGGTGCAGAGTAGACACTAGATGAATATTGATTTACTACTATGAAAATGATGGGCTTAAACATGCCGTATTTTACTGAGGGACCTGGGAGATTTCAAGTCATGAAAATAACACCTGTGAGAGATAAAGCTGTCTTCAAATATTGGAAGATCTATGTCATGTGAAACACTTGTTTTGTATGGCCCTATGACCAATCAGTGGAAGTCATAAGAAGTCAGAATTTGATTCCATATAAGGAAGGGTGTGCCATCTTTGTAGAGATGGAATCATCTGCATTGTAAAATATTTAGTTCCCTGTCACCTGCAGTATTCCAGCATTGATTCAATAATCACTTGGCAGGTATTTGGTGAAAGTACTCAAACATGGAGTGGAATTTGGAAGAAATTGCCTACCATTCTTGAAATAAGATTCTGTGGGGGAAAATATAGGTAAAGGGGAAAAGGAAAGAAAATGAATTCTCCATTCCAGAGAAGTAGAGTATTGGGGTTTATGTTATCATGCACACTCTACCTATATACATCATACATGGAATACCTGTTTCCTATACTATAGAATGGATTAAAAAGTAATATCCCTTATTTTTTTCTTTTATGATCCAGTAAGTAATTTAGCCACTCAATGTCTATGGGTTATCATTATAAACATTACTTCTTATTATAGTATTGAAATGTGCAAATGCCAGTTAAGAAATATCTGCCAGAATTTTAGATAAATCAGCTTTTGCTACTGCAACAAAAGAAGCGTTCTAGAAGAAAAACAGTAAAAAGTACATCATGCAGAGAGACAATGATTCTCCAGCTCAACTTAATATGTTATAAAAAAATTTCACTGGGACGAAGAGCCATGACAATATAAAAAATAACACTATAAATCAGGAAACTCACTTGGCTGAGATTTAGCTAATAACAAAAGCTAACAACTGCTATATAATTTAACAGCAATTTTCACAATAGATTGCCAATGACTATTTTGCTTTTTGGATCTCCACATAAAAGGAACAAGGAGAATATGGGATTGAAGAACAGAATTTAATAAATCTTCCTATCAGGTATCTCTTTCTTTGTGCTTTTTATTAGGGACACTTAGATTTTAGTCATTTGAGTAATTTTTAATCAGACTTTTTAAAGACTTGGGATGCTAACAATAACTAACAGCTCTGATTTCAATGATTTTCAGTAGATTTTGTTTATTCAGGAAGGCAAAGGCTACTGGGGAGGCATACCTTCTCAGTAGTTCCTTCCTTGGGAGCAGTAATAAGGGAATGACTGACTCTAAAGACATTTCTCCCAGGCCAGAGCTGCTCGCTACTCTTCACTTCTTCCCCTTCCACTGTCTGAAACCTAAATCTTGCTTTGCTTAGAACCTTTCCTTTTCCTACCCTTCTGGTTTCATCCCCCCCCCCCAATCCCTACCTCTTCTGCTTCTTTCAAACAACATAAGATGAATAAGTACTAGGGATCTATTGTACAGCGTGGTTACTATAGCCAACAATAGTGTGTTTTAAAGGTTTTATTTATTTTAGAGAGAGAGGGAGAGTGAGCACACAAGAGTGGGGGGGAGGGGCAGAGAGAGAGGGAGAATGTCAAGCAGACTCCCCGCTAAGTATAGAGCCCCATGTGGGGTTCAATCTCATGACCCTGAGATCGTGACCTGAGCCGAAACCAAGAGTTGGACGTTTAACCGACTGAGCCATCCAGGTGCCCCCAAAATACTGTATTTTATACTTAAAAGTTGCTAAGAGGGTAGAGCTTTCATGTTCTCACCATAGCAACAGCAGCAACAACAAAATGGTAATTATGTGAGGTGAAGGATTATTAACTAATCTTATCATTCCAAGCCCTTTGCAACATATATATGTATCAAGTCATCACACTGTGTACCTTAAACTTACACAATGTTATGTGTCAGTTATATCTCAATAAAGCTGGGGAAGAAATGAAAAAAAAATCCTGGTCCCAGACAATGAGGGGTCCTGAAAACAACAGTGGGCTGAAAAGTAAGAGATGAGTTTTCTAAGGCCTGACCTGTCACTTCAGGAATTTGTCCAACTTCTCTGGTCCTCAATTTTATTATCTATTAAAAAAAGGGAGTGGATTACCTTACGTTAGAGTCAGTTCCGAAATCCGACTTAAAGTAGCACACACCGTCATCATGCTTTCTGCGCCTCAATGGAATCATCTTCCATTTTTCAAAATTCCTGTAAGACTCTTGCTTGTTTTAAAGGGGGCTTTTGCATCTATTAAATACTGTAATTCTTTGCCAACTACGTCACAAGAGCCTGTGTTGTGAAGTTCTTTTTAATAATTTTTAATTATTCAACTCTGAGCACAGTTAAAATTCAATGTAAATAATGCAGTAATAGTCATGAAAAGAGAAAAATCTACTCTGAAATCTATTTTTATTCATAATATGAAATAAATATACTAATACTGGATGGGGAGCAATGGAGTAATATCTTGAAGAAAAGGAAGAATTCTTTATCCACTCTGTGCCAAGCACAGATCATTTCTGGTGATCCTCACAAAAACCTGTTATGGAAGACATTTTCTTCCTACGCAGCTGAAGAAACTGAAACCCAGCAGGGTTATATAACTAGCCTAAGATAACACACCTATTTAGTGGTAGGACTGGGATTTGAATCCTGGAGATTAAAATGTACTTGTTTACAACATTGTGAATGTACTAAATGCCACTAAATTGTACACTTTAAAATGCCTAATGTTGTTATGTGACTCTTACCTCAAAAGGCAAAAAAAAAAATTTAAAAATCAGAAAAAATAAACGTACAGATCTTCCTCCACTGACAACGGGGTTATGTCCTGATAAACCCATCATAAGTTGAAAATATCCTAAGGAAAAAAATGCATTTATGACACCTAACCTATGGAATATCATAGCTTAGCTTACCCTACCTTAAGCATTCTAAGAACACTTAACATCAGCCTACCATTGGGCAAAATCATCTAACACAAAGCATATTATAAAATAAAGTGTCGATTATCTCATGTAGTTTATTGAATACAGTACTGAACATGAAAACCAGAACGGCTGTAGGGTACAGAATGGTTGTCAGCATATGGGTCGTTCACCATCATGACCTCATGGCTGACTGGAAGTCCTGGGTTGCTGCCACTGCCAAGCTCATGAGAGTGTCTATCGCCTATTGCTAGCTTGGGAAAAGATCAAAATTCAAAACTCAAAGCATGGTTTCTGCTGAATGTGTATTTGTTTTGCACCAGTATGAAGTCGAAAAATCCTAAGTAAAACCATTTTAAGTCAGGATCGTCCGTATGTGTTTATAGCTTGTGTCAATTTAACTAACAGTATGGTAAATCACAGTATGGTAAACTGGAAAGTGCTTAGGACTCGGCTCTTTGACCAGCCAGCTCTGTGCCCTGGAACAAGTCATTTCTCCTCTCCAGAATTCTGTTTTCTAGTCTATAAAATAGGGGAGAGGGAGACTACATGGATGACTTCTAGGCACCCCTTCAGCTCTTTCTTTCAGTCTGTCCTCTACTTATTTTCTGTGGCAGAATATTATCTGGTCTTCATTGCCCTCTTGTGGGTAAAAGATGAACTGTAACTATCGCTGTATTTGTACAAGATTTCAGAATACTCACTTCATTTAAAAAACAACACTGAGAGACTATGGACTCTGGGAAACAAACTGAGGGCTTCAGAGGGGAGGGGAGTGGGGGATTGGGATAGGCTGGTGATGGGTATTAAGGAGGGCATGTATTGCATGGTGCACTGGGTGTTATACGCAAAGTAATGAATCATGGAACTTTACATCAAAAACTAGGGATGTACTGTATGGTGACTAACATAATATAATAAAAAAGTATTATTAAAAAAAAAACACTAAATCCAAATCCAAACAGCCATTTGGCATCACGCAGATAAAAAAGCTGGATGAATGAATATTCTGCTTCCTACCAGTTTTTCTATCACGGTGACACAAGCTTAGACTCATAATCTTTCAAAATAAAAATAAGGACATAGTTTCATGTGGTCAGGAACAAAGGACAGATCAGGTAGACATTTTTTCTCTCCCTACACACCTTAGTTTTCTATTTTCTTAGAACATGACCTTTTCACTAATCTGTCAGTGTTTTTTTTTAAATACTGTAAACAAAATTAAAAGGGAGGACATATGGGAGAGGATTGCAGAAAACCCGCAGTATGGATACGATCAAATGTTAATACCCTTAACATATAAAAAAAGAGTTTCTAGAAATCAATAAGAAACAAAAACAAACGTTCTCCACCCCAAATGGCCTAAGGACCAGAATGGGTTATTCATTCAAGAAAAAATAAAAATGGTCAATAAATGCATGAACAACTATTTACTCTCAAAGGATGAAAAATATGCAAATCAAAACATGAGATCATTTTTCATCCATCAAATTAGGCAAATGTGGTTTGAAAGGAAGATAATATTCAATGAGTGATGGAGTATTTAGAAAAATAGATCTCTTATGCTACTGGTGTTTATGAAATTTGGGACAACTTTCTAGATTGCCATTTGTCAATATATATTAAAAGCCATACAAATAGTCATAATCTTTAACCCAGAAATTTTACTTATAGAAAATAGAGATGTGAATTAAGATTAATATTAAAGACCTTCACTGCTGTTTTGTAAAAGGAGACAGTTGGAAAATAATCTAAATGTCTAGCAATAAGTGTTTGATTCCATTTATTATGATAAATCCTTCAACAGAATATTATGCAAGCATTAAATACAATTCCTAGAAAAATATGTAATGACTTAGATGAAAGTCCAAGATATATAAATGAAAGATTATAATGAGTGTGTGTAGAATGATATCACTTTTCTTATATAAATAATCATTAAATTATTTATTATATATAAATAATAAATATTAAATATATTTATTTAAATATTAAATATAAATAAATTATTTGTTATACAAATAAATATTAAAATTAAAATCTGGTTACCTCAGGGTAATAGGATTACAGATAACTTTCTTTATCTTGCTTTTTTGTTTCTTTTGTTTCTTAGTTTTTTTGTTTTATTATTATTATTATTTATTATTATTATTATTTTTTTTTTTACCATGGATGTATATAACTTATGTAATCAGAAAAAAAACACTTAAGGACAAGGTTTTAAAGTTCTTACTGGTGACACTGTTTTCTCATTGGGAACAAATGGAAAGAGAGATGATTCAAAGTTTATACCAACCCTTGTTCATCTATAAGAAGACTCTATACTGAACAATATATTACAGAACACACCCTTGGGTATGTTGATTTTAAGGCAGCCAGGAACAATAAAAGAGAAAAAAGAAGAGATAAGCCTATCACTTGCTTCCTCACGAATGCACCACAGGAAGGCATGATTTGTATTTTTACTCTGATCAATACAGGTAATGTTGAATTAAGAGCTATTTATTTCATTAAGGCAGCATTTCTCAATCCATTTGATCAATCAATTAAGTAGAAGCACAGCTTGGCTTGTCTGGCTAAAATTCAGGGGGGCTAGAGTGGGACTCATTGCACATTTACCCATAATTCATAAAGCATGAAAGGAATTGACGGGTTACTCAAAAATACATATACTTGCACTCACAAAACCCACCATTTAAAAAAGCACTGCGGGGCGCCTGGGTAGCACAGTCATTAAGCGTCTGCCTTCGGCTCAGGGAGTGATCCCTGCGTTCTGGGATTGAGCCCCACATCAGGCTTCTCCGCTGGAAGCCTGCTTCTCCCTCTCCCACTTCCCTGCTTGTGTTCCTTCTCTCTCTGGCTCTCTCTCTCTGTCAAATAAATAAATAAATAAAATCTTTTAAAAAAATTAAAAAATTAAAAAAGCACTGAATCAAAATTCTCTATATTGCTTTGGAGAAAACCAAAGTGATTTTTAAAGACACATAGATCACTGCAGCAGTTCCTATATGACTAAAGATGACAATTCCTTCACATATTGAGCTGTGAAGACACTTATTCTCACTGGGAAAGCACTTTAGTAACCCTTCATCCTTCAAAAAAACCTCACACAAACATCACCACCTCCACCAGCAAAATAAAAGTCAGATCCTTGCTCAACATTTTTGGAAACATATCAATGAAGGGACACTTAAAAATTTCTTTCATTCTTGAAATATACCTAGCTTCTATCATTATCCCTTCCTTCTCTTAAAGAGAAAGGAGTAAAGAATGAGGGCTTCATTGGTGATGGTAACATGAAATAATTAAAAAAAATAGCAAAATAAACAAACAAACAAAACACCCTGAGGTGATGGATATGTTAATTAGCTTGATTGTGGTGATGATTTCACAGTGCATATATATATATATCAAATTGTCAAGTTGAGTACCTTAAATATATACAATTCCTTAACATTTAAAATAAATTTAATTAACATATAGTGTATTACTAATTTCAGAGGTAGAGTTTAGTGATTCATCAGTCGCAAACAACGCCCAGTGCTCATTACATCACATGTCCTCCTTAATGCCCATCACCCAGTTACCCCATACCCCCCACCTCCCCTCCAGCAACCCTCAGTTTGTTTCCTAGAGTTAAGAGTCTCTTATGGTTTGTCTCCCTCTCTGATTTCATCTTATTTTATTTTTCTTTCCCTTCCCCATGATCATCTGTTTTGTTTCTAAATTCCACATATGAGTGAAATCATATGATATTTGTCTTTCTCTGGCTGATTTATTTTGCTTAGTATAATATCCTCTAGTTCCATCTACGTTGTTGTAAATGGCAAGATTTCATTCTTTCTCATGGCTGAGTAATATTCCATTGTATATATACCACATCTTTATCCATTCATCTGTCGATGGACACGTGGGCTCTTTCCATATTTTGGCTGTTGTGGACATTGCTGCTATAAACTTTGGGGTGCAGGTGCCCCTTTGAATCACTATGTTTGTATCCTTTGGATAAATAGATATATGCAATTTTTATTGGTCAATTAAACTTCAATAAAAGCAGGAGGAAAAAAAGACCAGTTTCTTGGTAAGATTTTATTTATCTGAGAGAGAGAGCACATATGAGCAGGGTGGGGAGAGGAGCAGAGGGAGAGGGAGAGCAGACTCCTTGCTGAGCAGTGAGCCCAACTCGGGTGGGGGGCTCAATCCCAGGACCCCAAGATCATGACCTGAGCCAAAGGCAGACCCTTAACCAACTGAGCCACAAAGGTGCCCCCAAAAGACCAGTTTTGAAAAAATATATTAACATTTTATCAAAAGGTATATCACAGTTTATCTGCCTTTAAATCATGTGTGAGAAAAGCACTCCACTGTAATGAATCCTAAATCTCCATAGCAAGAAGAGAAAAAAAGTGAAATGCTTATGAGGATCACTGAGGTAAAAAACAAAACAAAACAAAACAAAACAAAACAAAAAAAACCTGATGCAATTAGAACTACTGCAGGTAATTAAATGAAAGTAGAGATGCCACCCCAGCTCCCACCCTGACCTTACTCAAATTGCTGCCTTGATTTTCCAGTGTGTTTTAAAATTCAATTATAGAATTGAAGAGAAACCCATCTACTCCACACCCTCCACTTCCTGGAAGGATCATAGCCAAACTATTTCCAAAAATGAGGAGCTATACTATTTGTTAAGACGTCCAGAGGAGATTTCCTCGTGGATTATGAATCAAGCAGAAAAACAACGAAGACAGAAAGCTAGTTTTCCGCTTTCAAAATATCAGTTTTGGATGAGCAAATCCTTTTTAAGAGGCTTATAAATCTCTGATCTTCTACAGCCTAAAAGCTGCATCATTATAGCCTAATCAAAAGGATTTCAGGTGCTGTATTTGAAGCATGGTCTGATAATTTGTTAAATAATTATCTTCAGGATGGAAACAGTGCACGTGGCAAAAAAAAAAAAATCTGTTTTTCCCCCCTGTGATTTCAATTGCCCAGAGTCCCTACAGGCAAAAGTAGAGGAATGGGAGAAGTCTGAATCTGTGATAGACGGAATCAATGTAATGAAGTTATGTGCTGCAGAGAGATATGTGCCCATGATTTAAAAGTCACCACTATGGATATTCAAGCCATTTGATACTAAGGCAAGTATCTTTAAAGTCCAGTATGTGAGAAGCAAGAGAACAGAGTTATTTAACAAAATTACCCTTTGTTTTCTGATTTGTTTCACCTACATATTTGTGTTTTCCTAAGATCTGGACAGTATATCAGCCAAGAAGATAAAAGGACTATATATACTCTATTTATATTTTGTGATGGTTTAACATTTGTTTTAAATTATAATGAAGAAGTAAGGTGGAGAGTCAAGATCCAATTTCCAGTCTCAGCGTTCTTCATGCATTAAAAAGTGACATAAAATAAAAGGAACCTCCCCACCTTAATCTTTTGAGTTTGCTTCCCAATCGGTACAACCTATCTCTCTCATCATTAGGTTGTGGCTGATTGGGGTACCACGGCAAAAACATGATCCAGAGGCCACATGCAGTGCAGTCTCAAAGAGTGATTTGATTGGCACCCTCTGTCATGCCCACCAGTTGCTCGAAAAAAGAAAGGCAGAGAAGAAGCACAAACATTGTATACTGGTTATTCAAAATGCACTTTTTATTCACTTTAACACAGATGATTTTTTTACAGTTGGAACAAAATATCTGATACACAATTTTGAGTTTTTAGCAGCACCTGCAACGAGAGGATCGTGGAATACCTCAAGGTAAAGTAGAGATGGCTGAGGCAGGCACAAATTAACCTGAAATTCATCAATCCACTGAAGACATATGGAATCTGAGGCCCCCTGAATGTAGCCCAATACGTGACAATAAACCAAATAAATATTCTTTATGATGTTTTATTGGACTATTGAAAAACAGTATAGTTCCAATTAGAAATATCTTATTCAAAAAATCCAGTGTTCATTAAAAAAAAACTTTCTGAAAATATTGCACTGCACATTCTAGCATATACAATTTCTAAGCCTATATGCACAGTTCCTGGTACTCACAGATTCCAGCCTTTGGTGTTTTATAATCTTACCCAAACATATGTCAGCACCCCACTGAGTGTTACTCACCAAAATGCCACTGTTTTTGTCATTTAATATTAACAGCTTTCATTAGGATATTGTGTAGTGATTTGGCAGAAGAAAATAGGTATGGCTAAGAGGAAAGGGGCTTCAGATGACCTGTCAATAAAATTAACGCTTGCCTTGGTTAGACAGGAGGTCTATGAATAGGATACCCACGTAATTTTTTTACTTAAATGACCATATGCCGTTCTAATAGCGACAAGTACTTTTGTGAGTGGAAGGAGGTCTTTATGTAAGCCTGAGATCTACAAATAGAAACTATTATAAGCAGAGTGCAAGTAGAAAGAAAGGCCCCAGGTCTCATGCACTTAAAAACAATTAACATTTAACAGTTCTGATGTACAGATTTTCATCCTAACATGATTGTATCAAAACAATCATAGAACTTGGAAACCAGTGTGGCTGGCTATAGGCATAGGCAGGATAGGGACCAATACTTAAGAGCTGTGTGGTCCCAGTTCTGGCTTCGACTTCTGGCATCAAAATTACTTTGACAATGGGGTCAGGACTATATTTAAATGGGAAATATTGAGTATGACTGGGTTGAGATACCATCTTCCACTTGTCTATGTAGCCAAAAAGTCCCAGAGCTCTTAAAGCACATAAGGTCCCACATGTAAGGCTGATTCCATATGTGGCTACAATGGAGAGTTCTAGGCTATATTCCTGTGAAAGCTCCTGCTTCCTCCCTGGCCTCCGTCTCTTTTGCAGGGGGGCGGTGGTCACTTCTAAGTGTCCCTCACCACCTTGGGTCACTATTTTTTTTTAACATAGATGTTTTAAAAGTACAGATTAAAAGCTTTGCAGGACAAACAGATCAACCAACAAGAACTAGACTGCATACTTGTAATACAGTATATAGCTAGCAGTCATGGTAATCAACATTTGACAAACCATCTTTGTATTTTAATATAGTATTTTTAGGATATTTATATCGGGGCACATAATGACTACTCAGAGCTCAAGAATTCATCCTGCTATGGTGCAAAAGAAAGAGCTGTGTAGTTGCTGTTAAATACTGATCCCAGAATAGTTTGAGAATTTTAAAAGTCCCTCCCCAAAGTCTTCGCTGTTGTCTTAAGAAACATGTAATGATAACATGGCACTGAAACATAGTTTGTACCTTGCAGATTCATAGAACTTAGAGCTTAAAGGGACCTTAAGCCAAATATCTAGCCAGGATAGAAATTCTTTTTATGGCATTTTAACAGATGGTCATCTAGTATCTTCTTGAATATTTTCATTGGAAGGGAGTTCATTATTAAGGCAGTCCATTCCACTGTTGGACAACTCTGTGAGAAATTCAGTCTACCACTGGGTTAAAGTCTGCTCTCTTGTTACTTTCAGTGTCCTAGTTTGGCCCTCCAAACAGACAGTGCAACATACAAGATATTCGTTCCTTCTGTAGTAAGTATTTGAGTTAAGGAAACTTGTAAGAAAAGCCCATTATCCCCCAATCTTTTCTGAAGGTTTCTCTGAGAGCAGAGCACAGTGGACCAAAGGACCATCAAAATTATGAGCCGAGAGCACTGCATCCAAAGCCATATACTAAGTAGCATTGCTAAATTGATAAGAGGTTGTCAGAGAAGCAACATCCCTACGCAGCAAAAGTCGACTTACGAAGTAAAAGCAGACCAACCATTTATTTGCAAGGGTGGTTGGCATATTGAAGCATAATCCATTCACTAGTACCCTGTTACTTCAAACACAAAGAGTATAATCAATTTCCAGTGTCATCAGTGTAGCTCTTATTGAGATATTTTTTGAAAAGCTCAAATGGGAGCAAACCATATATAAGGATTCAAACGAGGCAGTGTATATCATTATACCTAATTATCACAACCTTTTTATAATTGAAGCTTAGGCCATCCTCGTTTGCATTATTATTTTTTTATTCTGATACAGCTCAGAGTCTTATTTTTCCTTCCTCTGGCAGAAATGTCAGAAACTGCTTGACGAGAGTCCATGGTGACATTTGGTAGTTGACTAATGGAACACTTTAAGGGATAGCTGTAGCTCTTCAACACCTTCATGCTGCTGGGTTCTAAGTTTAAACTGTGACTTGAAAATATTTAAATCTCTCAGGACTGAAGCTCTCTGAACTGTCCTGATACACACAAGAAGGAAACAGCAGAAATCACGCAAAATACACTTGGCTTGATAAAGGTTTTTTTTTTAATCACTCTACAACCTCAATTTGAAAGGCTCTGATACACAGTCACAACCTTCTCTCTTACCCTTTTGTGTGTGGGACCTCTTAGAGGGGCACAGTTATTCTGACACTATTGACTGAACAATTTGGGACACACTTTTAAAAGGCTTCCTGCTTTTAACAGCATGAAGATCCTGCTTTGGAGCCACTGTTCAAGTCAATAGTGTGACCTAACATGCAATGTTCCAGCTGTTCCTCTACAGCCAACACCTGCCTGACCGCTTCTTCAAAGGCCACTGTCACATTAGTATCATCTTTGGCACTTGTTTCTAGATAAGGGTAATCCCCATTCTCCATGCACCAGGCTTGTGCCTCCTCAGTAGTCACTTGCCTGTCCTCTTTGTCTACCTTGTTACCCAGAACTACAAAGGGGAAGTGCTCAGGGTCTTTCACATCTGCATAGTAGATGAATTCTTTCTGCCAGTTACCAAGGTTCTCAAAGCTCTGCCGGTCATCCACGCTGAAGGTCAAGAGGCAGCAGTCTGCTCCCCTGTAGAAGGGTGTCCTAAGGCTCTTGAAACGTTCCTGCCCTGCAGTGTCCCAGATCTGGAGAGTTACAAAACGTCCATCTACCTCCAGATCTCGATTTAAGAACTCTACCCCTATGGTGTGAAAAGCCTGGGAGTCAAATTTATTTGTTACATAACGGTTCATAAGCGAGCTTTTCCCAACTCCACCATCACCCAAGAGAATAACCTTTAAGAGCAAGGATTTCCCACTCATTGTTGCAGCACCAGATGGGGAGGAGTTTATAACCAAGAGAACCTGAAAATAAAAGGTAGGAGGGAAAACAGTTAAATCTGAAACTGAAATCAACTTCATAGTAAATTTCTCTGAATTATATGGCCTACCAATTTAACCTCTCTTGATTCATGCTCATTAACTATATAGTACAGCAGAAGGAATAGAATCCTTTTGCATACAAGGGAAAATAGGTCTTGTTTTTCTGAGGTCTTTCTCCTGTGCCAGGAAAATGGCTGAATGCCATGGGTAAATGGACTAGCAGATGCTGCTATAATTTGGTTCAGTTCTGACCCTATTCTAGGGGAGAGAACCTAGAACAGGAATACCACTCAAATGTGTAACCATATTATTAGTTTCCAGTTTGACAGTTCCAAACAAGAGGCAAATAGTACAAAATTGATTTGGAGTTTGAAGTCTGTTCATGACAGACCCAAGAATTATTGAGGAGAGAAAGCTGCATAAGCTGAAATTTTAATTCTGTCAGTAGAGTTTGGGGCTACAATAGACTGGACCCCAGAACTTGGAAGAGAGATAAAGGTCAAGTTTCTTCAGGCATTTGCCTCATTATACTTGCATTGATACAGATACCCACACAAATAAAGGATCTTCCATAGTCTTTTCTTCTGGAACAACGACATGTAAATTGATGATTATTGACTGGGATCATTATAACAGCTCTCATTTAGGAAAAAAACTTTGAATAGCTTATTAATTTTTAGATTTAGTTTCTAATTCCATAATGGCACCAATGAAAATATACTGTAAACTTTAAAGTGCTAATAACTATGCAGTACCCTTCTTGTTACCTCATAACGTGTCTGCACATGGAATATCTAGAATGCATCTTAAAATAAAAAGATCAAATGTTTACTGAACAACTAACTGGTACTAGATTTTGTTAAGTACTTTCACACTAGGTCCATTGTGGGAACAAAACAATGATTATGTTAATTGGGTGTTATTTATACAAGAGACCCAAAGAGATGAAAACCAATTACTAATCAAAACAGCACATGCAAAAGAGCTTCTGGAAGCACACACAACTGAAATGTAATTTTAAAAAGCCTCATTAGTCCTTAGTATTATGTTGGTGTGTGTGTGTAGTAATTATATGTTTTTCTAAATATTCCTCTTTAAGAGATCAAATGAAAAAAATATATATATATATATACCTACCTAGTTGGGTCTTTGCCACAATTTTAGTCTTTTCTTTTCCTTGTTGTTGTTTTATTCTTTCTTTTTAGGTTTCTAGAAAATGGATTGGGTAACATTATTTTTAAAAAATCTATAATAAAACAAAGTTAAGGCTATATATAAATATACTCAAGTCAGGAAAGAAACAGACCCACCTCCACTCACTTACCTGAAGAGGATGCTTTTCACAAATATACTTAAGAATTCAAAATGCTACAAATGCTTAACATGGACAAAATAATATTATTGCAAGAACTTTAACTTGTCCTAATGAGTGTACCTCATACAGCTTATAAAGTTTTATATTGTCCCTCCATTGAACTCTTCATTCAAAGTAAAGGTAAATCAAAAGAAGTAGCCGATATTCACAATAGATGATATTCAGGAAAAGGAAAGCACAGAGGAGTCTAAGACGTGCTGAAATCCTAAGTCAGAGATGAAACTCCTTCCCTTTATGTTTCCCAATGCTCCCATCTCCAAGAAAGTTATTAATGCATTCACCAATCTGCCTCGAGGTTGTCTCTGAAATTGATTCCACAAGATCAGAGAAGAAATAATTATGTTTGGAGATTCCCTGTTTATAATACATTCTCTTGGCTAATTATTTTACTCATTAATTTTGATCATCTGTCTTAAACAGAGGTTTTAGTATTCAGCTGGCTTTATTAAATTCAAACACAACTTCACTTAACATTATAGTTAATTATGGCAAGAGTGTTATTTAAGCAGCGTCAAGAGTGCTGGTCTAAAGAGAAAGTTCTTAGATTTGTTGAGTATTCTTTCTTACTGAAGAATAAAGAAGACTGTAAGAAATCTCTATTGCCTAATAATCTCATGTTATTTTTTTCAAATATAGATAAAGCATATAATAAGGAATTCATCAGAGACCTTAATCAGTAATTATGAATTTAAATGTTTTCTAAATTGATAGGCTTTATCCTCCTCCTTGGTCTAGATCTACTCTAAAAATTTTTCAAGTGTTCCACCATTACTGTTTTTTTTCTTTTTTTTTTTCCTGCTGTCAAATTGCTGTCTTTGTAATTAGCTCAAGTAACAAGCATTAGCACACTTCTTTATCCTTTATACTAGTCTGTAGGATAATTTTACAGACTGCTCACTTAAAAAAGGAACAGAGGAAGTACAAACTTGGGTAACAGTACTGGTAGTACGAAGGGCCCATGCCAAATGAGCTTCCTCAAGTTCCTAGCAAACAGGTGTTCACATCATTAAACAACTCACTAACTCTACTTTCCTGGCTGTGGATAAACTCAAATGATGGGTCAAGGACTGAGTGAATGTGGAAACCAAATACTCAACTCCAGGAATGATGATGAAGTATTAATAACCATCTGAGATAACGCTGTGGCATTCCCTATTTGGTCATTTGCACATACAACTTCTGGGTACATAGGCTCTATACCGGGGAAATGAGAAGAAAAGCAACGCGGCTCCGTGTCAAGTGCCCTGGGTTGGCAGCAATCAGGAGACAAAAGTCTTCATCATTACTCTGCCATTCATTTCTTTTAGGAACATGAGCAGGTTATTTAATCTTCCTATATAAATACAGAGCTGATAATACCTGCCCTACTTAAATCATAGGAGTTGGAGGAAAATGAATAACTCATGAAGTTTGCAAAGATTTGTAAGCACGTATTGAAATTTTGGGTTCGAGATTTTTGCTCCTCTTGCTCCTCCACCTCCTTTCATTCACTGTTGGGGGCCTTGTGACTCAGTATTAACCCTTCTCAGAAAAGACCTGCCAGTAGGACGATCACAATTCTTCCTTTTCTCTTTCCTCAATATCTGAGAAGGCCTTGTTCCCCCAAAATTTTGAGTATCTGCATATACCACAGAATCTTAGTTTGGAGGCACCATAGGGTCCTCTGGTCCAATCCTGCTACTGATGATTGAGAAAACAGTTGAGTGCCTATTGTGTGCTCTTCCTGGCTCTTCTCTCCCTGCCTCTGGTTTCTCCCTACCTACTTTGCAAAGATTCATCACTTAAGCACCCACTGGGTGTAGACACTGTTGGAAATGCATACATTTTTAAGGCAAGGTCTTACCCTCAAGGAATTTGTGGATTAACATATAAGCTTCAGATCTCATGACTTACAGTTGAAATGGTATAATTAAATTGCCTTATTTTGTTTAAAAACCTTTTCTTCCTAAGTATGTCTTTCCTACACAACCAAATTTTAAATTCCTGGATGGCAAAACCCTTGTTTGTATATGTCTTTGAAGACCCTCCAGCATACAGCAAGCATATCCTTCATATGGATAATCTATCATATTTGCTTATTAATTAACTGTTTAGGTGGGTGCTCAGAACTAATGCCTCTGAATTGGTGCCAAGGCACAAGAGAGCTGCAGTTCTGTAAGATGGCCAAACACTATAATTTTTTGTGACTAGGGAACAGAAGTTATGGACTTATCTGGATCACTTTCTAGATGGGACTTAACAGGAATTTCACTTGTTGAAAGTCAGTGGCAATGCTCTAGTTTCCCTCCCCCTCCCCTACATTTTTAAGATAAATATATAAATTTCTCCATCCCCACCAAATATAAGAGCAGTATAATTATCTCCACATTATGTTTTCAGTGGATGCTGGCGTCCCCATCATCATTATCACTATCATCATTTGAAAATAAGTGTGATATCCTTTAGTACATACTCAAAAAGGACTAGCACAGTATAAAAGCAATCCTAAATTTTTTTCCTCTCCCAGAATATGCCAGATTAAAGTCAAACCCTAAAAGAAGATAGCATTAAGGAGGCAATGGAATTCGTTGATAACCCTAGGTACATTTACAGGAAAAGTCAAATCCCTTATGCATCCTGTATGGGTCCCATATCAGGCTAGGATTTTGAGTAAAATGTTTAATCTGATTTTGGTCCTATTCAGAGAAAGATCTGCCTTTAAACAACTCAAATATCCTAGAGATGCAATTCCCCTTTCTTACCCCACTCTCCACAACTAACAAGAATTTTCTAAGAATAGTATATTCACTTTTTTCCCCCAGTTAGAGTCTAAGTCACAGACAATAAGGTAAATTAGAAATTCACATAACCAATACTCCCTAGTTTTCTTTGTTCTTCAACACACTTGAAACGTTTTGAATCTGCTGTGCCTGCACCCACACAGCTTATTAAAATTATTGTATTTAGTTGGGGATGCTTAGGGGTGTGTATGTGTGGGGGAAAGCGTGGAAGGAAGCAGTAAAATGATGAGAAACAAGTTAAACCTTTGAAAACAGAACATTTTAGTGTGATGATGGAGTGAAGAGAAATAGAATAGCAAATTGGTAGCATCAATTCAGTTTCCATGGGTGGAATGATGCTTAAATCCATAGTGCAGTTTGTTTGGGGACAAGTGTTGAGAGGGATGGGATACTGCAGGGCTGGGGGTAGGGAAAGAGCAGCAAGGGAGAGTGGCCCTGGTGGCAATCTGCGCAGGGGAGGAGCCATGGTTGAAGCTACAGGGAAAGCCCATCTTGGTGACACACTGGTTGGGCTACCCAACTCACTGTTGATTCCTGGCACAGTATTTAGAAAATACTGCATTGGAGAACTGGGCAGGGCTTTCTTTAACTTTATGTAAAAATCAGTACAAATAAGAAATGACTGCATCTTTGAGACCCTCTACCTTAAATGGTGTAGGTTGTTTCCAGTACAACCTGATGCTTGCTGGGTGGGGGTGGGGGAGGGTTCTGTAGCGGGGAAGCCCTCTGACGCGCTGGATTCATTGTGTAGAGCAAACAAGTTACCAGCTACATTCCTGCTCTGAGTCCAAATGCCACAGCTCTCATGCCACAGAAACGCTATTCCCACATTTATGACCATATTTATATCCTACATGCAAGCAGAAGGGTTCAATGTGGAATTTCACCTCTAACCTTTCACTCCTCACAACAAACAGCAGCTCTAGGGCTATGAGCCCGAAGGCACACTAGATAGCAATTTGGCGCTGTCCCCAGGCCACTTCTTCCCAAGCAGACTGCCAGGAGACAGGTAGGTGAGGTTGGGTGACATTACGTGAGCAGAGTACAGGGAAAAGAATCTTCCTTAGGAGACTGGGAGCGCTGTCATCTCTACGACAGAGTCACTGTTAGCATTGGGGATCTAGAAAGTGAGATGTTACGCACAGTTCCAACAAGCTCGGACCGGGTCATCTCACCTCATCCCCATCTCTCAGAACCAGAGGCTGTGGCGCATGCGCACTGAGCCACACCCGTTCCCCACGGAGCCCTGCGTCTATCTGCGGGGCTTTGGCAGCCGCTCCGAATTACTCAGCAACGCCCCCCTCCATCGTTACCCTCCCCCCCCCAACTCCGACCCCTGCAGTGCCTACGCATCGTTCCCAAGGTGCAAATGCCCCGGGGGATCACCTAGACCTCCCTTTCTCCCTCTTCCCACAGGCCCCCCACCTCCAGGCCTCCCTCATTCACTGGCTGCTAGCCCCTCTCCCTGCCCACGCACCCGCACCTTACCCTATACAATGGGAGAGCGATGGGAGGGGGCCGCGGGTGCCAGGCAGGTCACCTCTGCGTGCCGGCAGTCCGGCTCCTCAGTGACACGGTCACCGCTCCTGCTGCCTCCTTGTCCTCGGCGGGGCAGCAAGAGCAGCTCGGACCTCGGTGGCCTGACAGCTGCCGCTCGCGCCCGCCACCGCCACCGCCACCGACGCCGCGCAGCGTCTCGCGCCCGCGCCCGCCAGGGGAGGGGGCGGGGCCCGCGCCGCCTCCCTGTGCCCCTTTCTTGGAGCCCGAGACTCGGCGTAGCGGCCTCCCGCCCTCGCGTGTTGCGAGCGCTCCCGGCTCGCTCGCTCTTCTTTCATGCTCAGGGTCCAACCCTGGCCTGCCTTGTCCTCTCCTCTCCTCGCTGATAGTAGGCACAATGACAATGGACCTTCAAATACTGTTCTCCCACTTAGCTCCTCTGCTGCCTGGGGCCACGCCCCATTTCCTGCAATTACCCTTCTTCAGCCTACCTCATTAACCTTTCCTCCAAACCCTCACTTTTGCAGAGCATAGCACATACACCCACTGGTTTCAAATAACTCAGGGAAATCCATGATCACAACGCATTACTAGGCCCTCTAGCTGGGCACTGCTCATGAAATTCTCTTGGCAATCCAAACAGAAAGGCTCACGTTGATAGTTCAGGCCTGGAAGACACACTGCCCTTTAATCTCAAAGTTACCTTTCTAGATGGCCACACAGAGAGCATTACCTGAGGTTTCTGGGCATGTTGCTGGCGTAGAACGCACTGTTCCAAATGTGCTTAGCCACCCAGCCAGTCCCTGCTTGTCTCCTGTGGCCCTCTGGTGCCTCCAACTAGTTTGTGATTTTTTCCCCTGAAACCAAAAGAGGATGGAGCTCCTGGGGTCATTTAGCCTGCACTCCGACTCTCTGTCAGGCAGATCCAAGACCGAAGCTTCCCTGTTGTATGAGAACCTGTGCCTGTGTGGCACTGCCCCTCATTCACCATGTGCCCCCTCAGGCTGTCAATATGCTCTCCCTGCATCTGGCCCACTCTCTATCTCTTCACAAGTCAAGCACTCTCAGTCAATCTCACAGGCCCCAGGTTAACTGTCACTTCCTCAAGGAAACCTTTCTCAATAATCCTAGAATAGAGAAAGTGCCCCAATTTCTTTACTGGTGGCCTCCTATAGCTAGGCTGCTGTACTTTTCCTTCATAATACGTATCCATTTATGATGAGATATTTAAACACATGATTATTTGATTGACAACCACCTTCCCCCAGTAAACTATGTTTTACCACAAAGTCAAGGATTGTGACTGTTTAGATTTTCCATCATACCCTGAGAGCCTCTGTCAATGTTTACTACATAGGACATGCTCGGAAAACACTTGTTTAATATGAATAAAATATTGTATCATCAATTATTGTTATTTTAAAATAAAATGAATGGCTCTAATCGAATCCCTTGTGCTTCTACTTAAACCAGTCCTGCCCCCCACAAACACCCTAAAACACACTTCTGATAAAGAGATGTACTTAATCCTCTAAATCAATTTTTTACTCACACGTTCTTATCTGTAATAAAAGAAAACTTTTGAACATGGGCCCCAATATATGTATATGTATTTGTAGGTTATATACATGTACAACTGTGTATATATACTTCATACATTACATTATAGATACATTATAATACATATACATGAAAATATTCCAACAGAGAAATTTAAAAAGAATGAGAAAAAATAAATATGTTGATGTCTCAATGTTGTCTTTCTGCACTCCAATGAATTGTTTTGTGAACTCCTCAAAATTACAGTTCTTCATATTAGAGTCTCTCATCTTTAAGTGAATCTAGACTCTTTTGTCCTTTTCTCATAGATGCTATTTTCCAAGTTTAATAATCTCTGAGAATCCTCTAAACCTAACTGCAAGTTTTAAGGAACTTTTAATTTCTAGGCTTGGGCACCCAGTTCTGTATCCAGAAGCTCATACTGCTGAAGTCATTACATATTTGCAGAATGTGGGAACTCCTAGGGGTAAGTGAAATCCTGTGTTAGCCCAAAGACTCCTAACTGCAAATCGTATACTAAAAGAAACTTTAGAGGCAGTTTGAAAAGCAAAGTGGAACAGAAGCAATGTGACTACCATTAGTTAATAAGGAAACAGCACAAAGTGGACAGCTCAAAGTTTCAAAGTAACTGCTGTCAGTGGTTTTGTGGCTCTCAGACTAGACTATTTCAAATGATCCATCATTGAGGTCTCCCAGACCATTCCCTCCATGAATAATTCTTCCATGCATAATGAAATAATTTAATCCTATCTTTGTGACATGGTTACACACACACACACACACACACACACACACACACACACACACATCACTTTTCTACCAAAAACAGAATCTTAGTGTGGTCAGTACATAGGAAGCTAAACCATGATTGTCTTTAGATACTGGAGAAAAGATTACTTTTATAAAGTGACACACACATGCAAAAATCAGCATTCGATGTATGGAATTTATTATCTCCAAAGTCCCCAATCCTGATTCAATTTTATATACATTGACCTGGGCTTAAAGAAGACATAATTGAATGCAATTAATATAAAAGAAAAGGCTGATTCAGTGTTCACAGGATGCGTATGAACAAAAGAGTTCCATGAAGAGTTCAAATAAATTAATAAACAATGCATACTATTTCTCTTCCTGGAGAATTACAGTGCATATTAGAACATTAAAGACTCTTGGAATTTTGCATTAAAGAAACCATTTTTTTAAAGATTTTATTTATTTATTTGACAGAGAGACAGCCAGCAAGAGAGGGAACACAAGCAGGGGGAGCGGGAGAGGAAGAAGCAGGCTTCTAGCAGAGGAGCCTGATGTGGGGCTCGATCCCATAACGCCAGGATCATGCCCTGAGCCGAAGGCAGACGCTTAACGACTGTGCCACCCAGGCGCCCCTAAAGAAACCATTTTTTAAAAACCCAACATTTCCCAAATATTTGTGACCACAGATTCCTTTTTTTAATGGAACACCTGGTAACAGGACTAGTACACCTCAGAATCCCATTTGGCAACTGTGGTCTTAAACAATTTCACAATGTTGTTATGTGATAAAAGGACATTGGTTTGCCTTAAACATGGACGGTAATACTTGTCATCTTGCTTGTAAAGGGATACTTTACAAGTTTTGCTTGGCCACTCAGATTGGTTTGTAGTGGTTTTCTGGAGAATTGTGCTGTGAAGGATTCTAAGGTGCATCCGGGCTCAGTAGGAAAGATTGATTAGTTAGTGATGACTACCATGGATGAAGCAATGTGTTTGCCATCCTTGGCCTAGAGTATTTCTATGGCAACTATACTTCTCATGTTTTCCAGATACTTCTGATTTTGAATATTTTGTTCTTTTGTCCCCATATTTATGGTAATACTTACGGCACCATCTGATGTTTTATTCAAGAAATATAGTAGCCATAGATATGTAAAAAGGAAATAGGACAGTAAAATTTGTCAATATTTACCAATCATTGTCTAAAGCAAGTCACTGGTTCTGGTGACATGATATTTTTTTTTATTTATATTCAATTTAGGGGAGCCTGGGTGGCTCAGATAGTTAAGCATCTGCCTTCGGCTCAGGTCATGATCTCCAGTCCTGGAATAAAGCCCCACGGCCGGCTCCCAGCTCAGCGGGGAGTCTGCTTCTCCCTCTCCCTCTGCCTCTTCCCCTGCTTGTGCTCTCTCTGTTTCTCTCTCTCTCTTTCTTAAATAAATAAATAAATCTTTAAAAAATAAATAAGTTCAATTTAGCCAACATATAGTACATCATTAGTGACATTATATATATATAAAATCACTTGGCTGAGGATTACCTTGTGGAAAAGGGATACTTTACAAGTTTTTCCATAGGTGAAGGAAAAATTTCTAAAGACTATTTAGTTATTGAAAGCCTCAGTATGAATTCTGTTTTATTATTTTAAAAACATCTGTATTTTCAAGCTCTGTTCACTAAAAAACACTTAGAAACAATGAAAACCTCAGTGTCAAAAAGCACCTCTAGTACGCAGATTGAGATTCTAAATACCATTCCCCAAAGAAAGGAACCAAGGTTTCTTAGAGAAATGGCTGATTCTGGGTCTATGGCAAGAAGTGTCCAGGATGAACCTGGAATATCTTGTCATATTAGATATCAAGGAAGCTAAAGAACTGTGAGATAATAGAAAATAATGTGTTGTTCTCTAGCTCTGGATCCTGGTACAGAGCTCCTAAATTCCATGTAAATTCCTAAGTGATAAAACCATTGGGAGCATCTTTTGTTCTAATACTTGGTCTTTAAAGTTTAATTTCAATTTACTTAATATATAGTGTATTATTAGTTTCAGGGGTAGAATTTAGTGATTCATTAGTTGCACATAACAACAAGTGCTCATTACATCCAGTGTCCTCCTTAGTGCCTATCACCCAATTACCCCATCCTCCCACCCAGCAATCCTCAGTTTGTTTCCTAGAGTTAAGAGTCTCATATGGTTTCCTTCCCTCTGTTTTTATCTTACTTTATTTTTCCTTCCCTTCCCCTGTGTTCATCTGTTTTGTTTCTTAAATTCCATATATGAGTGAATCATATGGTATTTGTCTTTCTCTGACTGACTTATTTCGCTTAGCAAAATACTCTCTAGTTCTGTCCATGTCATTACAAATGACAAGATTTCATTCTTTTTGATGGCTGAGTAATATTCCATTATATATATCTATTTATCTATCTATCTATAGATATCTATATATCTCACATCTTCTTTATTCATCTTTATCCATTCATCTCTCCATGGACATCTGGGCTCTTTCCATAGTTTGGCTATTGTGGGCATTGCTGCTATAAACACTGGGGTGCATGTGCCCTTTCAAATCACTATGTTTGTGTCCTTTGGATAAATACCTACTAGTGCAATTGCTGGGTCATAGAGTATTCTATTTTTAACTTTTTGAGGAATCTCCATCCTATTTTCCAGAGTGGCTGTACCAGTTTTCATTCCCACCAACAGTGTTAAGAGGGTTTCTCTTTCTCCACATCTTTGCCAACACCTGTTGTTTCCCGAGTTGTTAATTGTAGCCATTCTGACTAGTGTGAGGTGGTGTCTCATTGTGGTTTTGATTTGTATTTCCCTGATGCTGAGTGATGTTGAGCATTTTTTTCATGTGTCTGTTAACCATTTGTATGTCTTCTTTGGAGAAATGTCTGTTCATGTCTTCTGGCTATTTCTTGACTGGATTTTTTGTTTTTTGGGTGTTGAGTTTGATAAGTTCTTTATAGACCTTGGATACTAGCCCTTTATCTGATAAGTCATTTGCAAATATCTTCCCCCATTCCTTGGGCTGCCTTTTAGTTTTGTAGACTGTTTCTTTTGTTGTGCAAAAGCTTTTTCTCTTGATGAAGTCCCAATAATTCATTTTTGCTTTTGTTTTCCTTGCCTTTGAAGACATGTCTAGCAAAAAGTTGCTGCAGCCAAGGTCAAAGAGGTTGTTGCCTTTGGTCTCCTGTAGGATTTTGATGGATTCCTGTCTCACATGTAGGTCTTTCATCCATTTTGAGTTTATTTTTGTGTATGGTGTAAGAATGTGGTCCAGTTTAATTCTTCTGCATGTAGCTGTCCAATTTTCCCAACACCATTGGTTGAAAAGACGGTTGCTTTTTTCCATTAGATATTCTTTCCTGCTTTGTTGAAGATTAGTAGGCCATAGAGTTGAGGGTCCATTTCTGGGTTCTCTCTTCTGTTCCATTGATCAATGTGTCTGTTTTTGTACCAGTACCATACTGTCTTGATGATTACAGCTTTATAATACAGCTTGAAGTCCAGAATTATGATACCTCCAGCTTTGCTTTTCTTTTTCAAAATTACTTTGGCTATTTGGGGTCTTTTCTGGTTCCATACAAATTTTAGGACTGTGTCTTCCAGGTCTGTAAAAAATGCTGTTGGTATTTTGATAGGGTTTGTATCGAATGTGTAGATTGCTTTGGGTAGCATAGACATTTTAACAATATTTGTTCTTCCACTCCATGAACATGGAATGTTTTTCCATTTCTTTGTGTCTTCCTCAATTTCATTCATAAGTATTCAATAGTTTTCAGAGTACAGATCCTTTACTTCTTTGGTTAGGTTTATTCCTAGCTATCTTATGGTTTTCAGTGCAATTGTAAATGGGATTGATTCCTTGAATTCTTTCTTCTGCTTCACTGTTAGTGTACAGAAATGCAACTGACTTCTTTGCATTGATTTTATATCCTGCAACTTTGCTGAATTCCTGTATTCTAGCAATTTTTTGGTAGTCCTTTTGGGTTTTCTACATATCATATTGTCTGCAAATAGTGAAATTTTGACATCTTCCTTGCTGATTTGGATGCCTTTTATTTCTTTTTGTTGTCTGAATGCTGAGGTTAGGACTTCCAGTACTATGCTAAATAACAACTGTGACAGTGGAAATCCCTGTCTTGTTCTGTTCCTGACCTTAGGGAAAAAGTTGAGAGCTTTCCCTCAATGGGGAAAAAAGCTCTCAGCTTTTCCCCATTGAGGGTGATATTAGCTATGGGTTTTTGTATATGGCCATTATGATATTGAGGTATGTTCCCTATATCCCTACTTTGTTGATGGTTTTTATCAAGAATGGATGCTGGACTTTGTCAAATGCTTTTTCTTTTTTTTTAAAAATTTTTATTTATTTTTCTTTATTTCTTTATTTATTTTTAAAGATTTTGTTTATTTATTCGACAGAGATAGAGACAGCCAGCGAGAAAGGGAACACAAGCAGGGAGTGGGAGAGGAAGAAGCAGGCTCATAGCGGAGGAGCCTGATGTGGGGCTCGATCCCATAATGCCCGGATCACACCCTGAGCCGAAGGCAGATGCTTAACCGCTGTGCCACCCAGGCGCCACTATTTTTATTTATTTTTTTGATGTAAAGTTCGATGATTCATTAGTTGCGTATAACACCCAGTGCACCATGCAATACGTGCCCTCCTTACTACCCATCACCAGCCTATCCCATTCCTCCACCCCCTCCCCTCTGAAGCCCTCAGTTTTTTTCTCAGAGTCCATAGTCTCTCATGCTTCATTCCCCCTTCTGATTACCTCCCCTTTCTTTATCCCTTTCTTCTCCTATAGATCTTTGTAGTTCTTATGTTCCACAGATGAGAGAAACCATATGATAATTGTCTTTCCTCTGCTTGACTTATTTCACTTAGCATTATCTCCTCCAGTGCCGTCCATGTTGCAGCAAATGTTGAGAATTCGTTCTTTTTTTATAGCGCTGGTTCTTTGAAAGAATAAATAAAATTGACAAACCACTGGCAAGACTTATCCAGAAGAATAGAGAAAGGACCCAAATTAATAAAATTATGTCAAATGCTTTTTCTGCACCTATTGAGAGGATCATTTTGTTCTTCTCCTTTCTTTTATTAATATAATGTGTCACGTCGATTGATTTGCAAATATTGAACCACCCCTGCACCCCAGGAATAAATTCCACTTGGTTGTGGTGAATAATCCTTTTAATATACTGTTGGATCCTATTAGCTAGTATCTTGTTGAGAATTTTTGCATCCATCTTCATTAGGGATTTTGGTCTGCAATTCTCCTTTTTCGTGGGGTCTTTGTCTGGTTTTGGGATTAAGGTAATGCTGGCCTCATAGAATGAGTTTGGAAGTTTTCCTTCCATTTCTATTTTTCAGAATAATTTGCAGTCAATCACTCTTTTCTCCCCGGTTTCCATCAGAACTCTGTGTTCACCTGGCCTGTGACCAAAAGTTTTTATCTCAGGCATGTGACTGAGTTTCAAAACTCCAAATATTACTGACTCCCAAGGCTTGGACCCGCACTGTTCTTCCCTTCCAGGGAGGGTGTCTCACCACATTTCTGCCTTTTTCTGGACCCCTCCCCGGAAAGTGGTTGCATGCCCATGCAGTAGTTCGCAGTCTATTGCAACACAGAGCAAAAAGCTGGCAACTAGGCTTGCTGTTGTCAGCTGGCTTCCGCACTCTTATGCCTAGTAACTCTGCCACACTGAGGCACCAGCCATTCTTCCTGCAACCCTGGAAATCCTCCAAACATGCTGTCACACCTGGGATTCCACCCTGCTTCACCACCTGAGCACCAAGCCAGGCACATTCCCCACTATAGTAGGCTTTTAAAAGTTCTGATTTTGCACTCCACCTCTTATAATACTTTGTGGTATCCTCCTTAAGCAGGCTCCCTCCCCTCTGCCATATCCTCAGCTATATCACACCAGATTCAAGTCTCTGCACCTCCTACCTTCCAAACAGTGTTCACTTTTCTACTGGTAGACTTGCAGCATTTGTTTTCTCAGATCTCTGATTGATTTCTCTGGTGTTCAGAATGATTTGGTAACTATCTAGTTGTATTCCAAGGACCAGACAAATAGGCTCCTCCTACTCCTCCACCATTTTAACTCCTCTGAAATACTGGTCTTTGATGCCAGTTCCTAACACAAGGCTCCTAAATTCTCTGGAATTTCCTGGGTGATAGAAGTGTCTTTTCTTTAGGTGCCTGGGTGGCTCAGTCTGTTACATGGCTGCCTTAGGCTCGGGTCATGATCCCAGGGTGCTGGGATTGAGTCCTGCATGGGGCACCCTGCTCAGCAGGGAGTCTGCTTCCCCCTCTGCCCCTCCCCCCTGCTCATGCCCCCCCCCCACTTTCTCTCAAATAAATGAAATCTTAAGAAAAAAGACAGGTCTTTTGTTCTAATGGGGTGACTCTGGGTGAGTTCTTGGAGGGCTTCCGGATAGGGGTTGTTCACAACAAAGACCAAGCCATAATTAGAAACTTAGAATTTTCAGCCATGCCCTTCTTTGGAGAGGGGAGAGGGTCTGGAAATGTAATTAATCAGTGATTCTGTTTATATGAGGAAACCTCCATAAAAATCTCAAAAGTATGGGGTTTGGAGAGCTTCCAGGTTGGTAAACACATCTAGGTCCTGGGAGGGTGATGCACCCCAACTCCACAGGGACAGAAGCTCCTCCACTCAGGACCGTCCCAGAAATTGCCCTATGTATCTCTTCATCTGGTTGTTCATCTACATCCTTTAACATACCCTTTAATAAATTGGTAAATGTAAGTAAGTGTTTCCCTGAGTTCTGAGCTGTTCTAGCAATTAATAGAATCCAGAGGGGAGGAGGTCATGGGAACATCTGATTTATAGCTAATTGATCAGAACCACAGGTAACAACTTGGACTTGCAATTGGGTTTTTCCCCGTAGAGGAAAACTACTAGGGTGTGTCAGAAAGGACTTGGGAGCCAAATTACAGAGACTTTACTGACCAAATATGAAGCAATTTGAGCTTCAGCAAATAAAATAACCACAATGGATTGAAATATATCAAATATGTTTAAGTATCTGAGTTCATAATGACACTTAAAAATGTAATTGGTCAACTTGGAGAAAGCTAGGAAACTAGCTCATTATTTTGAAACTGGTAAATAAAACAATGAACCAAACACTTAACCTGCCTTTTTATATACACATCTTCCTCTGTGTAACCAAATAATTTGTGAGGAAAATGTTTTAGTAGAATATTTCCAGCTAATAAATTAAGAAAGAATGATAGAATTTTATAGCAGTTAATGAATTAATGGATCTAGGCAATGATCATCAAGGTCTACTAACATTACAAAAAGAGTAATAACCAAATATCGTATGACTCCTAATGGAAAAACAAAGCAGCACTTTTGAAGTATTTTTGCTGAAAAATACAATTTGCATCTTATCAAGCCTCTAGAGAGAACCACGAATTTTTAGGAAAATATAAAGACTGATGTTAAACAACATCATAAGGACATAAGAAAAGAACATCTAGACTTGGGGTTTAGAGTGAGGATGTTGGGGAGAACTCTACAGAAAACAGCATGGTTTCTTCAACAAAAAAAAAACACAAGAGAGAATTTGAAAATGAAAATAAAAGGGCACCTGGGTGGCTCAGTCAGTTAAGAGTCTGCCTTTGGCTCAGGTCATGATCCCAGGGTCCTGAGATTGAGTCCCACATCAGGCTCCATGCTTCTCCTTCTGCCCACTGCTCCTGCTGCTTGTGCATGCTCTCTCTCTGACAAATAAATAAATAAAATCTTTAAAAAAAGAAAGAAAAAATCGCATTTATAATAGCTTCAAAGAGAATAAAATATTTGGGAGTAAATTTTTAAAAAGAAGTGCAAAATTTGTACTCTTAAAAGCAACAAAATTTTGAAAGAAATTAAAGAAGATCTAAATAATTGAAAGGTGTCCCATGTTCGTGGATCAGAAGATTTAATATTATTAAGATTGCAATACTCTCAAAATTGATCCACATATTCAATGCAATCCTTAGTAGAATCCCAGCTAGCTTCCTTGTACAAATTTATAAGCCGATCCTAAAATCTATATGGATATTTTATAAATTTACAATTTATCCATGGTAAATGGATAAACTGATATATGGCAATCATGAGTTTGATTGGCAAGTATTGGTCTTCTTTGAGGTTTCTGGAATCTGGAAAACTAAAGATAATATCCTACATCTTGCCTATTTACCACAGTCTTTCTACCCTTTGAAGTTCCTCTTTAAAATCCCCTTCTCCCTGATATCTTCAGAATTCAGTATATAGATTCTTGGTCTTGGCAGGGATATTTAAAATTATCTAATCCAGGGGCGCCTGGGTGGCACAGCGGTTAAGCATCTGCCTTCGGCTCAGGGCGTGATCCCGGCGTTATAGGATCGAGCGCCAGGTCAGACTCCTCTACTATGAGCCTGCTTCTTCCTCTCCCACTCCCCCTGCTTGTGTTCCCTCTCTCGCTGGCTGTCTCTATCTCTGTCGAATAAATAAATAAAATCTTTAAAAAAATTATCTAATCCATTGAATCCAAACCTAGAAGCACATCAAAATCACATAGAGGATTTATCAAAAGTATAGATTCCACGTGCCTAATATTGAAATCTTTGCAGTGGGGCTCAGGAATGTGTTTTTAACAAGTTCTTCTGATAAGTTGACCCGTGTACAAGAATCATAAATTCTTTCTAGTATCTCACCTATTGCAGGAATCCATTCTCTAACTCCCTAACTGTGGTCATTCAGCCTCTGAATAGTGACTTCACAAGCAGTGCATTCCATAATTTAGTTTATTTTGCTAGAAAGTTTTTCCTTATGAAATGATGAAATCTGCAACCTCTAACTCCCATTGTTTTGGTACTAGTTTTTTTTTTAAGATTTTATTTGTTTATTTGACAGAGAGAGAGACAGCCAGCGAGAGAGGGAACACAAGCAGGGGGAGTGGGAGAAGAAGAAGCAGGCTCCCAGCGGAGGAGCCTGATGTGGGGCTCGATCCCATAACGCCGGGATCACGCCCTGAGCTGAAGGCAGAGGCTTAATGACTGAGCCACCAGGCGCCCCTGGTACTAGTTTTGACCTCAGAGATGGCAGGTAGGTTTTGCAGAAGTATATTTTCAGGAAAAAAATATCAGAAATACAAGTTTTTTCTTTGAGGATGGTGAGTAGCTTCTAAAAATACATTGCTTGTCAGCAAGAATACAGGTTAAAAGAAAAAAAAATCTAAGCAAATACTATGCTCAGCATCTCTGTGAATGAAGTCATTATTCACTAAGGTACTAACAATTTCTCTTTGAAAGATAAGAATTTTCCAAGGCTGAAAGATTCAATATTTTATTTTCTTTGTTTTGAGAACATCACAGATCTGTTGTCCTATAATTGTTGCAAATGACACAAAACATTGTTCAGATGAATGTATAAGTCATAATATGATGGTTTGTATGAAAATTAATGTTTTGAAAATTGTGTTGGCTATTATAAAGCATCCAAAGTAAGCTTTCTCAACTTTTCTTAAAGAAAGCATTGTGTTCTAAGTCTTTAAGAGGTCATTTTATCTTTTTTTTCAACTCATAGATTGGTTAAACTCATTTTTGAGTTAACTTTTGTCTATAATTTAAGAAGATCTAGTTTCATTCTTTTACATGTGGTTGTCCAGTTTTCCTAGCACCATGTATTTATTTTCAATTTTTTAAATTTTTAAAGGTTTTATTTATTTATTCGACAGGAAGAAAGCCCACACAGACAAGGGGAGTGGCAGGCGGAGGCAGAGGGAGAAGCAGGCTCTCCGCCCCCCGCCCCCCCTCCAGACTCAGGGCTTGATTCCAGGACCCTGAAATCATGACCCGAGCTGGAGGCAGTCACTTAACTGACTGAGCCACCCAGGTGCCCCTCCTAGCACCATTTATTGAAGAGACTGTTTTTTCCATTGCATGTTCTTGGCTCCTTTTGTCATGAATGAATTGTTCATTTTTGTGTGGGCTCATTTCCGGGCTGTTTATTCTTTTCCATTGATCAGTGTGTCTGTTTTTATGCCAATACTATACTGTTTGGATTACTATAGCTTTGTAGTATAGCTTGAAATCAGGGAATGTGATACCTCTAGCTTTGTTCTTTCTCAAGTTTGCTTTGGCTATTCAGGATCTTTTTTTTTTTTTAATTTGCGTTAGTTAACATATAGTAAGTGTTGGTTTCAGGAGTAGAATTTAGTGATTCATCACTTACTTATAACCCCTAGTGCTCATCCCAACAAATGTTCTCCTTTATGCCCATCACCCATTTAGCCCATCCCCCACCCACCTCCTCTCCAGCAACCCTCAGTGTGTTCTCTATAGTTAAGAGTCTCTTACGGTTTGCCTCCCTCCCTGTTTTTATCTTATTTTTATTTTTCCTTCCCTTACCCTATGTTCATCTGTTTTGTTTCTTAAATTCCACATATGAGTGAAATCATATGATATTTGTCTTTCTCTTACTGACTTATTTAGCTTAGCATAATGCACTGTAGTTCAGGATCTTTTACTGTTCCACACAAATTTTAGAATTGTTTGTTCTAGTTCTATGAAAAATACCATTTGAATTTTTATAGGGATTTTATTGAATCTGTAGATTGCTTCATGTCATATGGACATGTTAACAATATTAAATTTTCCAATTCATGAGCACAGAATATATTTCCATTTATTTGTGTGTTCTTCAATTTCTTTCATCAATGTCATAGTTTTCAAAGATTTTTATACAGTTTTACAGATTTCTTACCTCCTTGGTTAAGTTTGTTGTTAATATATAGAAAGGCCACAGATTTCTGTATGTTTATTTTGTATCATACTACTTTAATTGAATTCATTTATTAGCTCTAACAGTTTTGGGTAGTGTCTTTTGGGTTTTCTATATATAATATCATGTCATATGCAAATAGTGACAATTTTGCTTTTTCCTTTCTAAACTGGATGCCTTTTATTTCCTTTTATAGCCTCATCACTGTGGCTAGAACAATACTATGTTAAATAAAAGTGGTGAAAGTGGGTCTCCTTGTCTTGTTCCTGACCATAGAGGAAAACATTTCAGCTTTTCACCATTGAGTATGACGTTAGCTGTGAGTTAGTTATACATGGCCTTTATTATGTTCAAGTATATTCCCTCTAAATCCACTTTGTTGAGAGTTTTTTTTTATCAGAAATGAATGTTGAATTTTGTCAAATACTTTTTCTGCATTAATTGAGATAATCATATGATTTTTATCCCTTATTTTATTAATGTGGAAAATCATGTTGATTGATTTGCAGATTTTGTACCATCTTAGCATCCCTGAAATAAATCTGACTTGATCATGGTGTGTGATGCTTTTAGTGTATTGTTGGATTCAGTTTGCTAATGTTTTGTTGAGGATTTTGCATTTGTGTTCATCAGGAATATTGGCCTGTAATTTTCTTTTTCTTTTCTTTTCTTTCTTTCTTTTTTTTCCTTTTCTTTATTTTTCTTTTCTTTTCTTTCTTTCTTTTTTTTTGGTGGTGGTGGTGTCCTTGTCTGGTTTTGGTATTAGAGTAATTCTGGCCTCATAAAATGAGTTTGAAAATTTTCCCTCCTCTTCAATTTTTTGGAAAAATTTGAGAAGGATAGGTATTAAACCTTGGTTGAATGTTTGGTAGAATTCACCAGTGAAAGCATCTAGTCCTGGACTTTTCTTTGTTGAGAGGTTTTTGATTACTGATTCAATCTCCTTACTAATAATCAATCTATTCACATTTTTTATTTCTTCATGAGTCAGTCTTGGAAAATTATGTATTTCTAAGATTTATCCATTTCTTCTAGGTTGTTCAATTTGTTGGCATATAATTGTTTTACTAGTGTTTTATGATCCTTTGTATTTCTGTGGTGTCAATTGTAACTTCTTTTGTTTCTTATACTGTTTATTAGAGCCCCCTCATTTTTTTTCTTTGTTAGTCTATCTAAAGGTTTGTCATTTTGCTTTTTATCTTTTTAAAGAACCAGCCCTTGGTTTCACTGATCTTGTCTTTTTTTTTTGGCCTCTATTTCATTTATTTCTGCATGAATCTTTATTATTTCCTTCCATCTACTGACCTTGGGCTTCATTTGTTCTTCTTTTTCTGACTCCTTTTTGTACAGTGTTAGACTGTGTATTTGAAATTTTTCTTGTTTTTGAGGTAGGCTTGCATTGCTATGATCTTTCCTTTTAGAATTGTTTTTGCTGCATTCCAAAGATTTTGGTATGCTGTATATCTGCTTTCACTTGTCTCTAGGTATTTTTTTTCTTTCTTTCTTCTTTGAAGACCCTTTGGTTTTTTTCAGTAGCATGTTGTTTAATCTCCACATTTTTGTGTTTTTCCAATTTTCTTCTTGCAACTGATTTCTATTTTTATATCATTGTGGTTGGATAAGATGCTTGATATGATTTCAACTTTCTTCAATTTATTGAGACTTACTTTGTGGCCTATAATTGATCTACACTGTTCCATGTGCACTTGAGAAGAATGTGTTTTCTGTTGCTTTTGGATGGATTGTTCTCTATGTATTTATTAAGTCCATCTGGCCTAGTGTGTCATTTAAGGTTGATGTTTCCTCACCAATTTTCTGTTCGGATGATCTATGCACTGCTACAAGTAGGGTCTTAAGGTCCCCTACTACTATTGTAATGCTATCAATTTCTCTCTTTATGTACATTAATATTTGCTTTATATATCTTAATGTCTTTATGTTGGGTGCATATATATTTATAAATGCTATGTCTTCTTGTTGAATAAACCCCTTTATGATTATGCAATGCACCTCTTTGTCTATCATTACATCTTTGTTTCAAAGTCTATATTGTCTGTTATGAGGATAGCTACACCAGTTTTCTTTTCATTTTCATTAGCATGGAATCTCTTTCTCCATCCCTTCGCTTTCAGTCTGTATGGGTGTCCTTACTTCTGAAGTGAGTCTCTTGTTGGTGGTAATATAAATAGGTCTTATTTTTTAAATCTATTCAGCCACTCTGTCTTTTGATTGGAGTGTTTATTCCATTTATATTAAAGTAATTATTGATAGGTGTGTACTTACTGTTGTTTCATTAATTATTTTCTCACTGTTTTTGTAGTTCCTCTCTTTTCCTTTCTTCTCTTCCTCTTTTCTCTTGTGGTTTGTATACAGTGACCTGCTTTGAGTAGATAGCAACTTAATTTTGAATACATAACCAAAATTTTACTTTTTTTCTCCCCCTCCACATTTTATATTTTTGATGTCACTTTTTATATATTTTTTGTTTTATGCATCCCTAACAAATCACTGTATTTTAGTTAAGTTTGCTTTTTGTCTTTTTAACTTCATACTTGCTTTATAAGTGATCCACTACTTTTACTATATATTTACTTTTTCCGGTAAGATTTTTACTTTTGTATGCTTTCTTGTTAGTAATTATCGCCATTTCTTTTCAGTTTACAGAAATTCTATTAACATTTCTTGTAATGCTAGGTTAGTAGATTTTGTTTACCTGGAAAACTCTTAAACTCTCCTTCAATTCTGAATTATAACTTGTCAAGTAGATAATTCTTGATCAGAAGCTTTTTTTTTTTTCATCACTTTGAATATGTTGTACCACTCAGTTCTGGCTTGCAAAGTTTCTGCTGAAAAATCTGCTGATAGCCTTATGGGGTTTCCCTTCTACATAATTAATTGTTTTTCTCATGCTGCTTTAAAGATTATCTCCTCGTATTTAACTTTTACCATCTTAATTATAATGTATCTTGGTATGGATCTCTTTGGGTTAATCTCATTTAGAACTCTGTGCTTCCTGGACCTGCATGTTTGTTTCCTTCCCCAGATTAGGGAAATTTTCAGTAGCTATTTCTTCAAATAAGTTTTCTAGCCCTTTCTTTCTCTATTCTCCTTCTGAGACCCCTATAATGCAAATGTTATTCTGCTTGATGTTGTTCTAAAGGTCCCTTAAGTCGTCTTCATCTTTTAAAATTCTTTTTTCTTTTTGCTGCTGTGTCTGGGTAAGTTCTATTGCTTTGTCTTATAGTTTGCTGATCCAGTCTGCTGTTGAACCCTTCTAGCATATATTTTTTCAGTTCAGTTATTACATTCTTCAGCTCTATAACTTTTGTTTGGAGTTTTCTTACATTTTCTAATTCTGTAGAGGATCTCACTGTGTTCACCCATAGTCAGTTTGGTGAACATCTTTATGACCATTACTTTGCATTCTTTTTTTAAAAATATTTTATTTATTCACTTGACAGAGAAAGACCACAAGTAAGGGGAGCAACAGGCAGAGGGAGAAGGAGAAGCAGCCTCCCTGCAGGTAGACTCATGCTGGGCTTGATCCCAGGACCCTGGGATCATGACCTGAGCCGAAGGCAGATGCTTAACTGACTGAGCCACCCAGGCACCCGTGTAATGGCCACAAGAACAGAAGAAGAAGAGGAACAAATAAGTGATATAGAAGATAGAATTATGGAAAATAATGTAGGTGAAAAGAAGAGGGAAAGTAGACTTAAGGAATTCAGTGACTCCCGCAAGTGTAATAACATTTGTATCATAGGAGTCCCAGAAGAAAAAGAGAGAGAAAAGGGGGTAAAAGTTTTATTTGAAGAAATTATAGCTGAAAACTTTGCTAATCTGGAGAAGAAAAAAAACATCCGAATCCAGGAGGCACAGAGAATTCCCATCAAAATCAACAAAAGAAGGCCAACACCAAGACATATCATAGTTAAATTTGCAAAATATAGGGGCACCTGGGTGTCTCAGTCAGTTAAGTGTCTGCCTTTGGCTCGGGACATCATCCCAGGTCCTGGGATCGAACCCCACATCGGACTCCCTGCTCAGCAGGAAACCTGCTTCTCCCTCTCTTCTGCCTGCTGCTCCCCCTCCTTGTGCTCTCTCTTTCTGTCAAATAAATAAACAAATAAATCTTTAAAAAATAAAGATAAATTAATTTGCAAAATACAGAGATAGAAAAAAATCTTAAAAGCAACAAGACAAAAGAACTCCCTAACTTAAAGGGAAGACCAATAAGGTTAGCAGCAGATCTTGCCACAGAAACATGGCAAGCCAGGAGGCAGTTGCATGGTATATTCAAAGTTCTGAATGGGAATAATCTGCAGTCAAGAATACTTTATCCAGCAAGGCTATCATTCAGAATAGAAGGAGAGATAAAGAGTTTCCCAGACAAACAACTAAAGGAGTTTGTGACCATTAAACCAGCCCTGCAAGAAATATTAAAGGGGACTCTTTGAGTGGGAAAGTAAGACCAAAACTGAAAAAGACTAGAAAAGAACAGATAAAATCTTCAGAAACAATGACAGAACAACTAATAAAATGGCACTAAATACATATCTATCAATAATCATTCTGAATGTAAATGGACTACATGCTCTAATCAAAAGACATAGAGTGTCAGAATGAATAAAAAAACAGGACCCATCTATATATTGCCTACAAGAGTCTCATTTTAGACCTAAAGGCTCCTACAGATTGAAAGTGAGGAGTTGGAGAAACGTTTGTCATGCAAATGGACGTCAAAAGACAGCTGGAGTAGCTATACTTATATCAAACTAGATTTTAAACCAAAGACTGTAAGAAGAGATGAAAAAGGGCATTATATCATAATAAAGTGGACTATCAAACAAGAAGATCCAACAATTATAAATGTTTATGTCCCAACTTGGGAACACCCAATTATATAAAACAATTAATAACAATCATAAAGGAACTCAAACATAAAGGCTAATAATACAATAATAGTTTGGGACTTTAACACTCCCTCACAGCAATAGACAGATCATCTAAGCAGAAAATCAACAAGGAGACAATGGCTTTGAATGACCCACTGGACTAGATGGACTTAACATATATTCAGAACATTTCATCCTGAAGCAGCAGAATACACATTCTTTTCAAGTGCACATGGGACATTCTCCAGAGTAGATCACATACTAGGTCACAAGTCAGGCCTCAACCAGTACAAAATGATTGAGATCATACCATGTAACATTTCTGACCACAATGCTATGAAACTTGAAGTCAACCATAAACAAATTTGGAAAGGCCACAAGTACATGGAGGTTAAAAAACATCCTACTAAACAATGAATGGGTTAACGAGGAAGTTAAAGAAGAAATTTAAAAATACATGAAACAAATGAAAGTGAAAGCACAATGGTCCAAAATCTTTGTGATACAGCAAAAGTGGTCATAAGAAAGAAGTATATAGCAATACAGGCTTACCTCAAGAAGCAAGAAAAATCTCAAATAAGCAACTTAACCTTACATCTAATGAAGCCAGAGAAAGAACAACAAATGAAACCTAAAGCTAGCAGAAGAAGGGAAATAATAAAGATTAGAGCAGAAATCAATGATATAGAAACACACACACACACACACATATCCAGTAGAAGAGATCAATGGAACCAGGAGCTAGTTCTTTGAAAAATTTAATAATATTGATAAACCCCTAGTCAGACTCAGAAAGGAAAGAGAAAGGACCCAAATAAATAAAATCACAAATGAGAGAGGAGAAATAACCAACACCACAGAAATACAAACATTTATAAGAGAATATTATGAAAAATTATATGCCAACAAATGGGACAATCTGGAAAATATGGATAAATTCCTAGAAACATATAAACTACCAAAACTAAAACAGGAAGACATGGAAAAGTTGAACAGACTGATAACCAGCAAAGAAATTGAGTCAGTAATAAAAAATCTCCCAAAAGGGACACCTGGGTGGCTCATTTGGTTAAGCATCTGCTTCAGCTCAAGTCATAATCCCAGGGTGCTGGGATTGAGCCCCGTGTCGGGCTCCCTGCTCAGTGGGAAGTCTGCTTCTCCCTTTCCTTCTGTCCCTCCACCTGCTTCTTCTCTCCATCTCTCCAATAAATAAATAAAATCTTTTAAAAAAATCTCCCAAAAAACAAAAGTCCAGGGCCAGATGGCTTCACAGGAAAATTCTACCAAACTTTTAAAGAAGTGTTAATACCTATTCTTCTCAAACTACTCTGAAAAATAGAAATGGAAGGAAAACTTCCAAACTTATTCTATGAGACCAGCATTACCTTAATACCAAAACCAGAAAAAGACGCCATGAAAAAGGAGAATTACAGACCAAAATCCCTGATGAAGATGGATGCAAAAATTCTTAACAAGATACTAGCTAATAGGATCCAACAGTACATTAAAAAAAAATCATTCACCATGAGCAAGTGGGATTTATTCCTGGGCTGCAAGGATGGTTTGGTATTTGCAAATCAATTGACGCGATACATCACATTGATAAAAGAAAGGAGAAGAACCAAATGATCTTCTCAATAGGTGCAGAAAAAGCATTTGACAAAGTCCAGCATCAATTCTTGATAAAAACCATCAACAAAGTAGGGATAGAGGGAACATACCTCAATATCATAATGGCTATATAAAAAAACCCCATAGCTAATATCATCCTCAATGGGGAAAAATTGAGAGCATTTCCTCTAAGGTCAGGAGCAAGACTAGGATGTCCACTCTCACCATTGTTATTTAACATAGTACTGGAAGTCCTAGCCTCAGCAATCAGCCAACAAATGAAATAAAATCAGCAAGGAAGAAGTCAAACTTTCACTATTTACAGATGACATGATACTCTATGTAGAAAACGCAAAAGACTCCATCAAAAGACTGCTAAAATGAATGTATGAATTCAGTAAAGTCGGATAATACAAAATCAATGTGCAGAAATCTGTTGCATTTCTACACACCAATCATGAAGCAGCAGAAAGAGAAATCAAAGAATCAATCCATTCACAATTGCACCAAAAATAATAAGATGCCTAGGGATAAACCTAACCAAAGAGGTGAAAGACCTGTACTCTGAAAACTATAAAACACTGATGAAACGAATTGAAGATGACACAAAAAATGGAAAAAACATACCATGCTCGTGGATTGGAATAACAAATATTGTTAAAATGTCTATATTACCCAAACCAATCTACACATTTACTGCAATCCCTATCAAAATACCAACAGCATTTTTCACAGAGCTAGAACAAACAATCCTAAAATTTGTGTGGAACCACAAAAGACTGTGAATAGACAGAGCAATCTTGAAAAAGAAAAGCAGGGGCACCTGGGTGGCTCAGTCGTTAAGTTTCTGCCTTCGGCTCAGGGCGTGATCCCGGCATTCTGGGATCGAGCCCCACATCAGGCTCCTCCACTGGAAGCCTGCTTCTTCCTCTCCCACTCCCCTTGCTTGTGTTCCCTATCTCGCTGGCTGTCTCTATCTCTGTCAAATAAATAAATAAAATTTTAAAAAAAGAAAAAAAAAGAAAAAAGCATAGCTGGAGGCATCACAATTGCAGACTTCAAGTTATTTTACAAAGCTGTACTGATCAAGATAGTAGGGTACTGGCACAAAACAGACATGTAGATCAATGACACAGAACAGAAAACCCAAAAATGGACCAAAAACTATATGGTCAACTAACCTTCAACAAAGCAGGAAGGAATATCCAATGGAAAGAGACAGTCTCTTCAACAAATGGTGGTGGGAAAACTGGACAGTTGCATGCAAAAAAATGATACTGGACCACTGTCCTACACCATACACAAAAATAAACTCAAAATGGTTTGAAGACCTAAATATGAGACCTGAAACCATCAAAATCCTAGAGGAGAACATAGGCAGTAACTTCTTTAATATCGGCTGTAGCAACTTCTTTCTAGAGATGTGTCCAGAGTCAAGGGAAACAAGAGCAAAAATAAACTATTGGGATTACATCCAAATAAAATCTTCTACACAGTGAAGGAAAGAGTCAACCAAACTAAAAGGCAATCTACAGAATAGGAGAAGATATTTGCAAGGGGCATATCCAATAAAGGGTTACTTTCCAAAATATATAAAGAATTTATACAACTGAACACCCGAAAAACCAAATAATCCAATAAAAAATGGGCAGAAAACATGAACAGATATTTCACCAAAGAAGACATACAGATGGTCAGCAGACACATGAGGAGATGTTCACCATTAGTTATGACCTGGGAAATGGAAATCAAAACTACAATGAGATATCACCTCACACCTGTTAGAATGGGTAAAATCAACAACACAAGAAACAAAAGGCCTTGGCAAGAATATTGAGAAAAAGGAACTCTCATGCACTGTTGGTGGGAATGCAAACTGGTACATTCCCCAAAAAGTTAAAAATAAAACTCCTTTATGATCCAGCAATTGCACTACTGAGTATTTACCCTTGAAATACAAAAACACTAATTCAAAGGGATACATGCACCTCTATGTTTATAGCAGCATTATTTACAATAGCCAAACTATGGAAGCAGCCCAAGTGCCCATCGACAGATGAATGGATAAAGAAGATATGGGGTGTATATATATATATATATACACTTTACACACACACACACACAATGGAATATTACTCAGTCACTAAAAAGAATGAAATCTTGCCATTTGCAATCACATGGATGGAGGTAGAAAGCATAACGCTAAGTGAAATAAGTCAGTCAGAGAAAGACAAATATGATATGATTTCACTCATATGCGGAATTTAAGAAACAAACAAGGAAAGGGAAAAATAAGAGAGATAAAAAGACAAATCAAGAAACAAACTCTTCATTGTAGAGAATAAACTGTCGGTTACCAGAGGGGAGGTGTGTGTGGGGGATGGGTTAAATAGGTGATAGAGATTAAGGAGTGTACTTTTGATGAGCACGGGGTGATGTGTGGAAGTGTTGAAACACTATATTGTACACTTGAAACTAATGTAACACTGTATGATAACTGAGTGGAATTTAAATAAAAAACTTCAAAAAAATAAAAAAAATAGGGCACCAGGGTAGCTCAGTCAGTTAACCATCCAACTCTTGACCTCAGCTCAGGTCTTGATCTCAGGGTTGTGAGTTCAGTCCCCACATTGGGGTTCATGCTGTGCGTGGAGGCTACTTAATAAAAGAAAAAAATTAAAAATAAAATTAAAAATTAAAAAATAAAACATAGAATTCTGTACTCACACACATACACGAAAAGAAATGCACATGTTGTGATGAGCACTGTGTGATGTATGGAAGTGTTGAATCACTACATTGTACACTTGAAACTAAGATAACACTGTAGGTTAACTACAGTGGAACTGTTTGTATTTCATAAAATTAATTAGGTAGAGGGTTTTGAGTGGTGTATGAAGGCAAAATTGTGGTTTTATCCTTAATCATCCAATTTATGCTCAAGTTGAAACATTCCATTTTCTTAGTCTGTGTCAATTGTTCTATCGTTATTTTCATCAGGGTTCTTTTTAGTATGACATTGGTTTCCCAGAAATCTAAGGACCTTTGGGAGGTGGTTCACTCAGCTTATGCTCAGGAACTTCTTCCTAAAGAACTTAAACATTCCTTTATTCAGCTTGTCTTTCACCACTATTAAGTCATCTTTGTATAAAGATCACTTTCATAAAAATGGATCCTCAGAACTCATATTTTACAGATGAGGAAATAGACATTCAGAGAAGCTATTGGATTTACCCAAGATGACGGAGCTGTTCAGTATCAGGGTCAAAGTGTAGACGTGTTTTATCTATTCTGTGTTAATTAAGCACTTACTCCATCCAGGGCAATGTACTCATTGATGAGGACACACAGATGCAGAAGACTTGGTCCCTGCTCTCAAGGAAGACGAGTTCTTCATATTCCAAAATAAGTCAGGCAGCCTATGAATGCTGGGACATCACAAATATCATTTGAACTTCATTAGAGAAAGTTGCTTTTAATTTTGACTCCTTTATTTGTCAAAATATTTCTTGGGGCTGTGGCAGGACGAAGAGAGATTGCAAACTATTATCCTAGAGACCTGTTTTGTTTGGTCAGCATAGCACTTATATTTTCTTTAACTGTCAGTTAAAAATTTGGAGAGATCAGGGGCGCTGGGTAGCGTAGTCATTAAGCGTCTGCCTTCGGCTCAGGGCGTGATCCCGCTCCTCCGCTGGGATCCTGCTTCTTCCTCTCCCACTCCCCTGCTGTGTTCCCTCTCTCACTGGCTGTCTCTCTGTCACATAAATAAATAAAATCTTTAAAAAAAATCTGTAAGGTATATTTCTTAAAAAAAATTTGGAGAGATCGCATTTAAATATCTAGATTTCTAGATTCTTTTAGAAAAAAAATCCAAAGATCTGGCCTTACTAGACCAATGTTCCCTTGTGGCAATATTTCTCTGGAGGGGAGGAGCTGCTATTTTTTATGGGTTGGTGCTAGCAGTTTTCATAGTTCCTAACCAGTATCTTGCACACATTCTTACTGCCTACCCAACCACTGAAGTATTTAAGTTGGCTAACCCTGTTAACTAACTTGTGGGGCTACCAAATTGTTGTTTGAACTATGCCTGACAGCAGATGGCAGCAATAAGCCATGTAACTGCCATTTCTCCTATAAGTAGGAAAGTGGTACTACAACAACAGTTGACTTCAGAGGCTTTTCTTTTTTCCTCTAAAAAAAAAAAGACAAAACAATCTAAGGTCACTAGATTCTAGTTGAGCCATATTTTGACAAAATAACTGGCGGGAAAGGGATTTAGTGCTAGTAATGAGAAGCAGCCCATTGTGTAAGAATCTGTAAGGCATGAATGGAATAGGGGGCTACAAGCAAAAAATCCTGAAACTTAGAGATTGGGCAAGTTGGTTTGCAACCACTGGTTGAGGACACTCTTCCTCATACAAAATACATACCAAAAAATTAGCTTAAAATGAATCATAGACCTCATTATAAGCCCTAAAACTTTAAAACTATTAGAAGAAAACTCAGAAGTCAATCTTTATTAACTTTAGAATAGACAATGGTTTCTTAGATATGACACTAAAAGTATAAGCTACAAAAGAAAAAGTAGTTAAATAGGACTTCATCAAAATTTAAAACTTTTGTGCTTCAAAATATACCATGAAGAAAATGAAAAGACAACTTGAAGAATGGGAGAAAATTTTTGTGAATCATATATCTCATAAAAAAACTCGTGTATAAAGAATGCTTATAAATGAACAATAAAAAGGCAAATGGCCTAATTAAAAAAAAACAAAGGATCTAAATAGACCCTTCTCTAAGGAAGATATACAAATGGATTATAGGCATATAAAAAGATGTTCAATCTCATTTGTCATCAGGGAAATGCAAATCAAAACCACAATGAGATACCGCTTCACTCATTACAGGATGACTAAGATGAAAAAGACAACAATATGTGTCAGCAGTGATGTGAAGAAATTAGAACCTTCAAATGGTGCAGCTACTTTGGAAAACAGTTTGGGTGCTCCTCAAAATGTAACCCAGCAATGCCATTCCTAGTTATATAGCCAAGAGAAATGAAAACATACATCCACACAACAGTGAGGGAAACCATCAACAAAACAAAAGGCAACCTACTGAATGGGAGAAGATATTTGCAAATGATATATCTGATAATGGGTTAATATTCAAAATACGTAAAGAACTTTTACAACTCAACACCAAGAAAAACAAATAATCCAATTAAAAATGGGCAGAGGACCTGAATAGACATTTTTCTGAAGAAGACATACAGATGGCCAACAGACACATAAAAAGATACTCAGCATCACCAACCACCAGGGAAATGCAAATATGTAAATCAAATCCACAATGAGATATTACCTTACATCTGCCAGAATGGCTAGAATAAAACAGACAAGAAATAATAAGTGTTGACGAGGATGTGGAGCAAAAGGAACCCTCATGCACTGTTGGTGGGAAGGTAAATTGGTACAGCCACTATGGAGAACAGTATGGAGATGTCCTCAAAAAAGTTAAAAATAGAAACACCATATGATCCAATAATTCCGCTACTGAGTATTTACCCACAGAAAACAAAAACAGTAATTCAGAAAGATATATGCACTCCTATGTTTATTGCAGCATTAGTTATAGTAGCCAAGATATGAAAACAACCTGATATTATAGCAGCAATGTCCACAATAGCCAAAATATGGAAAGAGCCCAGATGTCTGTTGACAGATGAATGGATAAAGAAGATGTGATATATACATACAATGGAATATTACTCAACCGTCAAGAAGAATGAAATGTTGCCATTTGCAATGACGTGGATGGAAATAGATGGTATTATGCTAAGCGAAATAAGTCAGTCAGAGAAAGACAGTTAACATATGATTTCACTCATGTGGAACTTAAGAAACAGAACAGATGAAAATAGAGGATTAAGAAACAAAACAGATGAAAATAGAGGAAGGTAAGGTAAAATAAAATAAGATAGAAACAGAGAGGGAGGCAAGTCATAAGAGACTCTTAACTCTAGGAAACAAACTGAGGGTTGCTGGAGGGGAGGTTGGTGGGGGAGGGAATAATTGGGTGATGGGCATTAAGGAGGGGACTTGATATAATGAGCACTGGGTGTTATATACAACTGATGAATCACTCAGCTCTACCCCTGAAACTAATAATACACTATATGTTAACTAAATTGAATTTAAATAAAAAATTAAAAAAAGAAAGCAACCCAAGTGTCCATCAATAGATGAATAAAGAAGATATGTGTGTGTGTATATATATACGTATATATATATGTATATACTATACGTATAGTAAATATATATATACATATATATACATATATATATACACACACACCCATATATCATATACATACATACATACACACAACAGAATATTACACAGCCATAAAAAAGGATAAGATCTTGCCATTTGCAACAACATGGATGGAGCTACCGGGTATTATGCTAAATGAAATAAGTCAGACTGAAAAAGACAAATACTATATGATTTCCCTCATATGTGGAATCTAAAAAACAAATGAATAAACAAACAATCAAAAAGTAAAATCAGACCTATAAATACAGAGAACATACTGATGGTTGCCAGAGGGAAGAAGGTAGTAGATGGGCAAAATGAGTGAAGGGGAGTGGGAGATACAGGCTTCCACTCATGGAATGAATAAGTCACAGGAATAAAAAGCAGAGCATAGTCAGGGAATATAGTCAATAGTATTGTAATAACATTGTATGGTGACAGATGGTAGTTACACTTGTGGTGAGCATAACATAATATATAAAGATATTGAATCACTATCTTGTACACCTGAAGCTAATGTAACATTGTGTGTCAACTATACTGAAATAAAAATATATATCCACACATAAACTCATATATAAATATCCATAGCAGCATTATTAACAATAGCCAAAAGGTAGAAACAGCCCAGTTGCCCATTAATTGGCAAATGGATAAACAAAATGTAGTATATTCATACAATGGAATATTATTCAGTTATAAAAAGTAACGAAGTACCAAACATGCTACAATATGGATGTACCTTGAAAAATTACACTAAATGAAAGAAGGCAGACATAAAATGATTCCATTCATATGAGATGTCCAGAATAGATAAGTATATAGACACAGAAAGTAGATTAATTGTTACCAGGGCCTGCAAAGAGGGGAGATCAGGAGTGACTGCTAATGGGTATGGAATTTTTCAGAGTGATGAAAATATTCTGAAATGAGATAGTAGTGGTAGTTACACAACTCAGGGAATATACTAAATACAACTGAATTATACTCTTTCAGAGGTTCAATTCTGTGTTATGTGAGTTATAACTCAATAAGTTGTTATTTAAAAAGGCACATTAAAAATTACTTTCCTGTAGTGCTTCAGGATCAACTATAAGAAAATCAGTTTTTTAACATTGAAAGAATATGGTGTAGTATAATTTATGAGTGATAGGATGTGGATTAAAGCAGTTATGGCTATGACCCAGACCTCTTCCTCTGGCTTCTGGAGGACAGTAAACCGGAGGAGAGGACAATTGGAAAAAAGGAAAAATGGGAAAGTTGGAGAGGAGACAAAGTAAGGGGCCAGTCTGGGATAGAAACTACTTTACTCTTAATGAATGGAAAAGGTGAGGTCATACAACTTCCATCTGTCTTTATGAGACATCAGAAATCAGCCTGATAATCTCCTTCCAACAAGAGTGGAGTATGAACACAGTACAAGTTTTAGCAAGGCAAAGGATAGGCAGGTCTTATTTTTAGGGCTTTCCTGACTAGAATTTCCTCATTTCACCCTAAACACACTGAGTTCACACACACACACACACACACACACACACACACACACACACACACACAATGAGAGAGAGAGAGAGAAACTGTGGAAACACAATGTTTCATGGTGACCAAATTATTTTGCTGGAGAAAGTGATGGCATGGCTCTCATGCAGTTTGCTGCAAAGCTGAGCCTAAAGCATCAAGGTTCTCTGTCACCCAGGCTGCAAACCTTTTTGTGTGTTTGGCCTCTTCCTTCTCGGGGTCTCTCATCCATATCTACTTAGCCATCGTGGTTTATTGATTTATTTTTCTCATCTAATGTACTTCACATCTGTCCCTTTGTTTTCAATCTTCTTACCACTCTATCAGACTGGGTGTTCATCAATTCATGCTGAAAAACAACTGAACAAACTAATGAGGAGAAAATAAAAGTGTTAGTTTAAGAGCTAACTAACCATAAATTTCCACTTAAGGGAAGAGATCTGTGTTTGTTTTAGCAAAAACCTTGATGGATCATTTTGATTGCTCAAAGATTACTCTTGGGACATGGTTGGAATAGACCTGGAGCTAAACTGCTCTGCTTGAGAAATTACAAGTAATGGCATGGTTTGGATATCCAATAACTGAGGAAAAGTAGGAGACAAGACTGAAGGAGAGAGGAGAATTTAGCAGTATCAAGAAAACTTAAGCCCTAGCAAAATGGCTAAGGAACTTTTAAGGTGAGAGATATTTAATATTTAATTTTAACTTGTTTGCAAGTATCTGGTCCTTTAGTAAGATCTGAGAGCACACAGCTGTTGGTAGTGTATGGGAAAGTGAAGGAATCAAGGAATAAGCAGGGAGGCAACATAGTACAGAAAAGGAACCGCTTACCCAGGAGACATGAGAAGAGAAAAAGAAGCAGAAACTCGCAGACATTGGTGACCAGAAGAAACATAAGCATCAAACCTTCTCCAGGATCTCTTAAATCTTAGAAGGCACAATGACCCCAGCAAGCCACAAGGTTTGGGGCTTTTCAGGGACTCAATCTAAAGCATATTACCACTGTTTATTTGGCACGTACTGTTCTTCCAGTTTTACACTTTGTCCCTCCCCGTTCTTTCCCATGCTTTGTGTCCGAGGAGGAAATTGACCTGTATTGACATCATTAGTGGGATTTTTTATATTTTGGCTTTCTGGTGGGTTCCACCATTGAGAAGCCCTGGCAGGAGATCTGAGCGAGGAAGGAGAATGAGGTCAGGGTATTTATTCACTCAGCTCCTTCCGTGCAAGGTCACAGTGGGGTAGTTAAGTTCATAGTACCGATAGATGACCCTCTCAACATCCCTCTCTCTCATCAACTGACTTCTCTCACTTCTTTCTCTTCTCCCTCCTGTAAGATTAAAAGTGGCAATAACCCCACTGTTATTTGTCCCCAGGTGCTTTACCATTCCTTGTGTTTTCCCTACACCCAACTAACATAATTGTTAATAGTCCCTTTATTAAATTCTCTTAAATTACCTGTTATGAGTATGTCACCTTTTTTCTCCTAGCACCCTAATACTCTTATTAGGGCATTACTTCCATTATCTCAGTTGATTCTCACTACAACTCCCTGAGGTAAATATTATTATTATTATTTTAAAATATTTTACTTATTTATTTGTTAGAGAGAGAGAGAAATAGAGAGCAAGCACAAGCGGGGGGGGGGTGCAGAGAGAGAAGCAGGCTCCCCGCTGAGCAGGGAGCCCTATGCGAGAATCCATCCCAGGACCCCAGGATCATGACCTGAGCTGAAGGCAGGTGCTTAACCAACTGAGCCACCCAGGTGTCCCTGAGGTAAGTATTATTATTAACCTCACCTTACAGATGTGGAAAATATGAGGCAAAGAGAGATTAAGTAACTTGCCTGCATACCTTCTGACTCTAGAGCTTTGTCTTTATACACAATGGTTTTGGTTTTTGTTTTGTTTTTTCTACTTTGATGGTAACCCTACATCCAGATTTCAAGCCATCTCATACATTATGCCCAGATTAGTCTTCCTAAAGCATTCATCCAAGGCCCTCTAAGATCTGACTTCTATCTACCTTTGATCTCCCCTATACTTTTTTTTTTAAGATTTTATTTATTTGACAGAGATAGAGACAGCCAGCGAGAGAGGGAACACAAGGGGGGAGTGGGAGAGGAAGAAGCAGGCTCCCAGCAGAGGAGCCTGTTGTGGGGCTCGATCCCACAACGCCAGGATCACGCCCTGAGCCGAAGGCAGACGCCCAACCGCTGTGCCACCCAGGCGCCCCTCCCCTATACTTTTTTTCTGTAAAAACTTTACAATAGAACTGAACTGGATTATTCATTTTTCCATGAAAATATCTTATTAGTCCTACCTCATCCTTCTTCTCATAAAATGCCCCAGGGCTGGACTTCTCTCTTCACTCCCATTCCATCTCTCTATTTGTTAGTCTCAATCACCCTTCTCCTCTGGGGACCAACCAAAATCCTACCTCACCCACAGAGTCTGGTTAATCTTACTTCTTCCACTTTCTTGTTATGTGACCTTCAGTGACACATGCTAACTTCTCTGAGTCAGTGTTCTCAACTATAAATTTCATATCAATTGCTGGCCTACTGATGTTGAAATACTTACTAACACTCACTGATCTCAGAATGTCTCAGCAATGAGGCCACCCAACCTAGGAACTTTTCTCTTTAACAACTTGATCAAGATTTCACAAGTGATGTTTTATACTAGAAATTTGCCAATCTTTTTATGGTTGCATAGCATCTGAACCCCCTTAGATTTGTCCATTGTGTATTAGAAAGTGCCCTGAATGGGATAGGTTGGTGATGGGTAGTAAGGAGGGTACATATTGCATGGTGCACTGGGTGTTATACGCAAGTAATGAATCATGGAACTTTAAAAAATAAAATAAAATAAAATAAATAAAAAACAAAACAAAACAAAGCAAACAAACAAAAAAGTGCCCTGCCTCTCACTACAGAGGCCAAGAGGGACCAAACATTCCTACTTCTTGCTCCTGGCAGCTAGGATATAGACACATAACTTGACTCAGCCTTCCCAGGGCTTTGAATATGGAAGAAGTAGACACAGAAGCTTTTGGAGATATAGCATGGTTTAGTGGTTCTTAAACTTTAGTGTGCATCAGAAACTCCTTGGTGTGATATGCATGCGTGTATGTAAGGGGTTGTTTTTGTTAAAATGAAATCTCCTGAGATCACCTAGATCTGTTAGGTCAGTATCCTTGGGAAAGGGGCATAGGAATCTTAATTTTCACAGGCTTCTTAGGGCCTGGGGAATCTGATATACAATAAATTTTGAAAATTATGTCTCTAGGTCTGTAGATAATACATTATTTTTACCATATACATTATTCCTTTCTTCATCTGTGGCTTTCCTATATCCCTCATTATTTGTTTCTACAGAAGAGATCTATTTTCTCCTTAGAGACTTTGACTTTACTCTTTTCCTGAGAATAAACTTTACATTAGCCACCCCACACCCACATTAAATAACACACACACACACACACACACATACACACACACTTTGGAAATCTTGAAATATGAACAGGGCTTATATGCCATCAATAATTTCTCTTATACTTCTAATTTCTCTAAGAGCAAGAATTTGCTTAACCTCCATACTCCTCTTCCAACTTTCCAATCTTTTAAGAAATTGATGATTGGAAATGATGGCATCTTTCACTTCATTTTGCATGACTTCTCTCTTTCACATAAGTCCTATTAATTTTATGGGAATCTTCCATTTTGTGCTTAATTGATGGTATAAACTTATCTCAACCAGTTCTTCCAGTCCTTTATCATACTAATGTTAACCATTTGGCTTTATAGTCATTTTGATTACTTCTCTTTCCCAAGATATTTGAAAATTCCTCCCCAACCATTAACTTATTTTATATATTGGAAGAAGATATTACTTTCCCTGACATAGGTATTTCCAGCAGCATATGTATTCATAAGTTGTATCTCTTATCCTTTCAAATACATAGCTGTGATCAGATATCTTCTTGCTATATCTTATGGCTTTTTGACATTCTAATTACAATCTTGGGTAACTTAAAAACTAAAACTAATTTGAGTCTTCATTTCTCCTCTGTAAAAGGAGAAGACTAAAATCAAAGCTCTCTAAAGAACTTTCTAGATAGTCTATGCCTACAAAGGATTGGGTAGCTAGACATCAGAGCTGGGCGCTGGGGAACAAATAAGAAAGTTTCAGTTAACCAGAATGCTCTTAAATGTTACAGAAAAAGTTTTCTGAAACTCTCCTCATACCAACAGTATCCTGCAAACTTTGTACCCTTTCACCATCATCTCCCCATTTTTCCCTCTCTCTAGCCCCAGACAATCACCATTCTACTCTCTGCTTCTTTGAGTTTGAGTACTTTAGCTTCCACATATAAATAAGACCATGCAGTATTTGTCTTTCTGTATGCTTAAAGTTTTTCTAAAAGGGTAGATCTCATGTTAAGTGTTCTGACCCCACACTCACACACAGACACACAGTAGTAGTAGTAATAATAATAATAACAACAATAATAATACAGGTATGAGAAGAAACTTTGGGAGGTGATGGTTATGTCTATGGCCTTGATGGTGTTGATGGTTTCACAGGTGTATAGTTATCCCCAAAGTCCTCAAGTTGTATACAATAAATATGTAGTTTTTATATGTCAATTATACCTTAATAAAGTGTTTTTTTTTAAACAGAATATCCTTAGAAAATTGTTGGTAAAATGCTGATTCCCAGCACTTGCCTACCTCCAGAGATCCTGATTCAAGTGGTCTGAGATCAGGACTGGAAATTTATGCTTTAAATGATTTTCAGGATCAGGCAAGTTTATGAGACCCCGCTAAAAGAATGGAAGATACTGCAGATTTTGATGTTTGATAAACTTAATTTTTATTGAATTATAACATACATACAGAAAAGTGCACAAATTGCTTCATGTATTTTCTCAAAGTGGACACACCTGTGCAATTAGCGCCCAAATCAAGAAACAGACCAGTACCAGCACCCTTGAAGCTTTCCAAGGTAGCCACTCCCAGTAACTACTTTGTCTAAGGATAATGATAAACTTCATTTCTAACAGCACTGATTAGTTTTGCCTGCTTTTTTGTTTTGTTTTCAAATTTTTAAAAAAATTTAATACCAGTACAGTTAACATACAGTGTTATATTAGTTTCAGGTGTACAATGCAATCATTCAACAATTCCATATATCACCCAGTGGTCTTCGCAACAAGTGCACTCCCTAATCCCCATCACTTTTTTTACCCACTCACACCCAGCCCTCTGGTAACCATCACACCTGTCAGAATGGCTAAAATAAAAAACACAAGAAACAATAGGTGTTAGCAAGGATGTAGAGAAAAAGGAACCCTTGTGCACTATTGGTGGGAATGTAAACTGGTGCAGCCACCTGGAAAACAATATGGAGTTTTCTCAAAAAGTTAAAAATAGAAATACCTTATGATCCAGCAATCACACTATTGGGTGTTTACCCAAAGAATACAAAAACACTAATCAAAGGGATACACGCACCACTATGTTTATAACAGCATTGTTTACAACAGCCAGAGTATGGAAGCAGCCCAAGTGTCCATCAACCGATGAATAGATAAAGAAGGTGTGAGATAAATATATATATATATGAATATTATTCAGTCATAAAGCCATAAAAAAAGAATGAAATCTCACTGTTTACAATGACATGGATGGAGCTAGAGAATATAATGCTAAGAGAAGTCAGTCAGAGAAAGATGAATACCATATGATTCCACTCATATGTGGAATTTAAGAAACAAAACAAACAAGCAAAGGGAATAAAAAAAGAGAGAGACAAACCAAGAAACAGACTCTTAATTTAGAGAATTGGTGGTTACCAGAGGGAAGGGGGTAGAGGGGCTAGTTTAAATAGGTGATGGGGATTAAGGAGTGTACTTGTCATTATGAGCACTGGGTGATGCATGGAATTGTTGAATCACTATATTGTACACCTGAAACTAATATAACACTGTATGTTAACTAACTGGAATTAAAATAAAGACTTAAAAATAAATTTTAAAAGCTTACTGCCTATGTCTTCTTTAAGAAGTGTTATGGCTTCAGGTATTACATTTAGATCTTTGTCCATTTTGAGTTTATTTTTGATATAAGAAAGTGGTCCTGTTTCACTCTTTCGCATATACCTGTCCAGTTTTCCGACCATTTATTGAAGAGGCTCTCTCTCCCCCATTGTATATTCTTGCATCCTTTGTTGTAGATTAATTAGACCATATGAATGTGGATTTTTTTTCTGGGCTCTTTATTCTGTTCCATTGATCTATGTGTCTGCTTTTGTGCCTGTACCATATTGTTTTGATTACTATAGCTTTGTAATATAGTTTGAAATATAAAAGTACTATTATCTCTAGCTTTGGATATTTTTTTTCAGTTTTGGCTCTTCTGGTTTTTTTGTGATTTCATACACATTTTAGGATTATTTGTTCTCATTCTATGAAAAATGCTATTGTTATTTTGATAAGGATTTCATCAAATCTGTAGATTGCTTTGTCTCATATGGACATTTTAACAATATTAATTCTTCCAACCCATGAGCAAGGAATATCTTTCCATTTATTTATGTCATCTTCAATTTCTTTCATCACTGTTTTATAGTTTTCAGAGTATAGGTCTTTTAACTCCTTAACCAAGCAGTTATTCTTAGGTATTTTATTCTTTTTGGTGCAATACTAAATGGAATTGTTTTCTTAATTTCTCTTTCTGCTATTTCTTTATTAGTGTATAAAAACACAACATATTTCTGCATATTAATTTTGTATCCTGCAACTTTGTTGAATTCATTTTTTTTACTCCTAATAGTTTTTTGGTGAAGTCTTTAGCATTTTCTATGTTTAGTATCATGTCATCTGGAAATTGTGACAGTTTTACTACTATCTTACAATTTGGTTTCCTTTTCTTTTTCTTATCTGATTGCTGTCATTAGGATTTCTATGTACTATGTTGAATAAAAATGGTAAGAGTGGACATTTTTGTCTTATTCCTGATTTTAGAATAAAAGCTCTCATTTTTTCACCATTGAGTATAATGTTAGCTATGTACTAATATATGGCCTTATTATATTGAGGTATTCTTTCTTAACCCACTTTCTCGAGAATTTTTATCATGAACAGATGTTGATTTTTAATGCCTTTTCTGCATCTGTTGGAATGATCATATGATTTTTATCCCTCATTTCATTAATATGGTGTATCACATTGATTGATTTGCAAATATTGAACTATCCTTCTATCCCTGGAGTAAATCCCACTTGATCATGATGAAAGACCTTTTAATGTATTGTTGAATGTGGTTTGCTAATATTTTGTTGAGGATTTTTGTATGTATTTTCATTAAGGGTGTTTGCCTGTAGTTTCTTTCTTAATAGTGTCTTTATCTGATTTTGAGTTCAAAGTCATGCTGGCCTTGTAGAATGTATTTGGAAGCTTTCCTTCCTCTTCTACTTTTTGAAATAGTTTGAGGATAATACATATTAAAGAATCATTAAGCAGACACCCCCTGAGTGCAGAGCCCGACTAGGGGATCATGACCCGAGCCAAAATCAAGAGTCAGCCACTTAATTGACTGAGCCACCCAGGCACCCCTAAATGCTTTAATTTAAATGTTAGAATTCACCTGTGAATACATCTGGTCCTCTACGTTTGTTTTGTTGGAAGGTTTTTTTTTTTAATTGCAATTCAGTTTCATTACTAGTAGTTGGTCTATTCTGATTTTCTATTTCTTCCTGATTCAGTTTTGGAAGATTGCATGTTTCTAGGAATTTTTCATTTCTTCTAGGTTGTCCAATTAGTTGGCAAATAATTGTACACAGTAGTCTTTTATAATCTTTTGTATTTCTGTGGTGTCAGTTGTAACTTCTCTTTCATTTCTGATTTTATTTATTCAGACCCTCTTTTTTTTTTCTTGATGAATCTTGCTAAAAGTTTATCAATTTTGTTTATCTTTTAAAGGAAACAACTTAGTTTTTTTGATCCTTTCTATTGTATTTTTAATCTTTATTTCATTTATTTCTGCTCAGATCTTTATTATTTCCTTCCTTCTACTGACTTTGGGCTATTTTTCTAGTTCCTTTAGGTGTAAGGTTAGGTTGTTTATTTGAGATTTTTCTTGTTTCTTGAGGTAGGCCTGTATCACTATAAACTTCCCTTTTAGAACTGCTTTTGCTATGTACCATAGAATTTTGCATGTTTTGTTTCAATTTTTGTTTGTCTCAAGGTATTTTTTAATTTTCTCTTTGATTTCTTCATTGATCCATTGGTCTTTTAGTAGTATATTGTTTAGCTTCCATGTGCTTGTGTTTTTTCCAGTTTTTTCTTTGTGATTGATCTCTAGTTTCATACTGTTGTGCTCAAGAAAGATGTTCAACATGATTTCAGTCTTCTTACACTTTGGGACTTGCTTTGTGGTCTCATATGTGATCTATCCTGGAGAATATTCTATATGTGCTTGAAAACAATGTGTATGATTCTGTTTTTGGATAGAATGTTCTGAGCTCCTGGGTGGCTCAGTTGGTTAAGCATCTGACTCTTGATTTTGGCTCAGGTCATAATCTCAGAGTCATGAGATCAAGCCCCGCATTGGGCTCCATGCTAGGTGTGGAGCCTGCTTAAGATTCTCTCTGTCTCTCCATCTGCCCCTTCCCCCCATGAACACACTCCCTCTCTGTCTAAAAAAAGAAATAAAAATTTGAAAATTAAAAAAAGAACCTTCTGTATATATCTATTAAGTCCATGTGGTCTAGTATGTCATTGAAGGCCACTGTTTCCTTGTTGATTTTCTATCTGGATGATATATCCATTGATGTAATGTTGGTTTGGAATGCCCTTCTTTGTATCTCGTTACAGTCTTTAAAGTCTATTTTATCTAATGTATGTGTTCCTCCCAGCTTTTCTTCATGTCCTTTGGCATAGAATGTCTTTCCATCCCTTCACTTTTAGTCTATGTATGTCTTTGCGCCTGAAGTGAGTCTTTTGTAGGCAGGATATAGATGAGTGTTTTTTTTTTAAATCCATTCAGCCACCCAATCTTTTTTGATTAGAGCATTTGTTCCATTTACATTTAAAGCAGTTCTTGATAGATATGTGCTTTTTGCCATTTTGTTAATTGTTTTCTGGCTGCTTTTTTTTCTTCTTTGGTTCTTTCTTTTCTTGCTTTATTCCCTTGTGACTGATGACTTTATTTAGTATTAGGGTTGGATTCCTTTCTTTTTTTTTTCTCTATTGTAAGTTTTTGGTTTGTGGATACCATAAAGTTCAAATAGAGCAACCTATGTATATAACAGTCTATTTTAAGTTGATGGTCACTTAAGTTCAAATGCATTCTAAAAGCACTACATTTTTAATCCCTCCCTCTATTTTATATTTTATGTCATGTTTTGCATTTTTATTTTATATATCTCTAAACTAATTATTGTAGATATAGTTAATTTTGCTACTTCTGTTTTTTAGCATCATATTAGATTCATAAGTGGTTGCTTTTACCAGTGAGACTTTTTCTTTCATAATTTTTTCTCATGATTTTCTTACTTGTAGTCATAGTCTTTTCTTTTCTGCTTAAGGAAGTTCCTTTAACATTTCTTGACAGGCCTGTTTAGTTGTGATGGACTCCTTTAACTTTTGTTTGTCTGGGAAGTGTGTTATCTCTCCTTCAATTCTGAATGTTAGCTTTGCCATGTAGAGTATTCTTGGTTGTAGGTTTTCTCTCTTCCTCGCTTTGAATATATTGAGCCACTTTCTTCTTCTTTTTTTTTAAGATTTTATTTATTTATTTGACATAGATAGAGACAGCCAGTGAGAGAGGGAACACAAGCAGGTGGAGTGGGAGAGGAAGAAGCAGGCTCATATCAGAGGAGCCTGATATGGGGCTCGATCCCATAATGCCGGGATCACGCCCTGAGCCGAAGGCAGACGCTTAACCGCTGTGCCACCCAGGCACCCCTGTGCCACTTTCTTCTGGCTTGCAAAGTTTCTGCTGAAAATAATCTGCTGATGACCTTACAGGATTTCTCTTGCATGTAATTAGTTGCTTTTATCTTGCTGTTTTCAAGATTTTTTCTTTACCTTAAATTTTGACATTTTAATTATAATATGTCACGGTGTGGATCTCTCTGGGTTCATCTTGTTTGGTGCTCTCTGTAGTTCATGTACCTAGATGTCTGTTTCCTTCCCTAGGTTATGAAATGTTTCCACTCTTATTTCTTCAAATAAGTTTTCTATTCTTTTCTCTCTCTCTCTTCTATTTCTGGGACCCTTATCATTGCAAATGTTAGTATGCTTGATGTGGTCCCGGAGATTCTTTAAACTATCTTCATTAAATTTGGGGGGAGTGCCTGGGTGGCTCAGTCAGTTAAGCATCCAACTCTTTATTTTGGCTCAGGTCATGATCTCAGGGTTGTGAGATTGAGCCCTGTGTCACGCTCCACACTGGGTGTGGACCCTGCTTAAGATTCTCACTCTCCCTCTCCCTCTGCCCCTCCTTCCCCCACTCCTTCTCTAAAAAAAAAGTTTGTTGTTGTTTCTGCTGCACAGTTTTTTTTTACTTTCATTATTTATACTACCCTGTTTTCTGGATCACTGAACCATTCTTCCTTATCATCTAATCAGCTATAGAATCCCTTTAGTGTATTTTAAACTTTTATTATTGTATTCTTCACTCTGATTGGTTCTTTTTAATATTTTTCATCTCTCTGATGAAGTCCTCACTGTGCTCATCCATTTTTCTTCTTGAGTTTGGTGAGCATCTTTATGGCTATGACTTTGAACTCTTTATTAGGTAGATTGCTTATCTCAATTTCCTTTAGCTCTTTTTCTTAGCTTTTGTCTTGTTCTTATATTTGGAACATATTCTTCTGTCTCCTCATTTTTCCTGATTCTGTGTTTCTATGTATTAGGAAGATCAACTATGTCTTATGCCTTAAAGGAATGACCTTGTATAGAAGATAACCCATGTGTCCCAGAAGTACAATATACCAGGTCATCAGAACCTGGTTCTGATGCACTGGTTGGCATGGTTGGCTCCCCTAAGGTTAAAGTTGCTTTTGGGGGATGCTGGTTGAGGCTGAGGCCCACACCAGTTGTTCTGGGGTAGAAACTGCTTTGGGGATTACAGGTCTGGCCAAGGCTTCCTGCTGTTTGTGGCAAGATGGGAACCACTTTGGTGGGGTGCTGGTCCTCACAGAGGCCACCTGCCAGGTGTGAAGGGGTAGGAACTGCCTTGGGGGGCACCTGCTGGAGTAGGCAGGTTGGGCAGAGTGGGTCCACAGGGAAATGCTGGTGTGGGCAAGCAGGGTTAGCAAGGTAGATAAAGTGTCAGAAATGGTGCCTACCAACACTGGGCCAGCTAGGTAGAAGGAAATTTTTTTTAAATGGCTCCACCAGCACTTTTGTTTACCAGAGAAATTTCCTACAGATCTCTGCCCCTCCAGCACACACCTTAAAGTTAGTCAATAGATCTCCTTCACATATGGCCCAACCACTTTTCAAACTCCTGCCTCTCCACTGGGATTTAGAACAGAATTTTGGTTTTCTAAACCCTCTAATTCTCCCAGAGATAAGCCCCATGGATTCTCAAAATCAGACATTATGGGGGCTTGTATTCCTGGTGCAGGACCCCAGGGCTGAGGTGCCCAATATAGGATAGTAGCACTCACTCTTCAGGGAAGACATCTTGGTTCCTCTAATTGGAGAATGGTTTTATAAACCAAGATTTGGGTATTAAGTGTATTCATTGTTATGGGGATGATAAGTTAAGTTGTACATAATTTCCTAGAAGCAGAAGAGCTTTTTATTTCCTCTTCCTGCTAGGTGAGAATTTATTTATGTCATGTTTTATTTTTTCCTTCTCCATGATATTTGATGCCACATTTCCCTTCCCTGGGTAATAAACTTCATGGCTTAAACCTAGTGACTCCAGGGTAGCAGGGGAAGGATGGATAAAAACAATCTCTATATACTCCCATGCATGTATTTTGTCATTTGTGTCTCATCCTTGTTAGCCACTTTCCCAATCAGATAAGAGTGATTTTCCCGTGTGCCAAAAGCTATGTCACTTAACTTGCCCTACTAACAGACAGGCACAAAGGTATTTTTTTCACAATTTTATAACCTATCCATAATACAGACCTTGAAATAGAAAGCAATTTTGCAAAGACCACATTCATTTTTTTCAATTTGCCTATTTTTATTTTAGAAACACTTTTACTGACCATCAGAAATATAGAGGATTTCCGATAGCTTCTAAATAACTTCTTTCTTTCATACCCATTTGAAACATTTGTAAATGCAAATTCATCTAAGACTTCAGAATGTTGTGTATCAAACAAATAACACATGTATAACAGTTACAGTCTATATTTTGTTTGACACTAAAAACGTGTGTTGGAAGACAATTCTCCATGGGTCTCTCTTGTTTCTGCATGTTTTGCAAGCAAAAATTTGACTGCCCTTTACTCTGGACAATCTTTTCAAGGATGTTTGTATAGGGAAAATCCTTAGAATATAGAAATAATGTTTCCCATAAGAGCAAATGACAACTTGCATCAAGACCTGAAAAATAGACAGAGTGCTTTCCTCTGGAGCAAAAGGCAGACATGCTTACTACCCATTATGAAATTTTGTGCCTCCTAACTCAGGTTTTCTCTCTTTTAACACAGTTGATTGCAGGTAAAGATGTCATCTTGCCCTATTTCTCTTCCCTGTGACTCAAGAAACCAGTGCAAAGTGCTGACATTCTGGCTACTGTTACTGCTTTGAGTATAAAATAGTCCTTTATCTCTGCTCCAGGAGTCCCATGTTTTCTATCAGCATGCAGTTCCTGACAGTTTTGGCAATGAGGTGGTGACTAGGTGGCAATGATGCTAACCAAGATAAAATTTTCTAGAAAAGGAAGAGTGGGGTCCATGTAGGTTAATTAATCTCATTAATTAATGAGATTTGGGGAAAGTCCATGTGAATCAAAAGCAATCTATTGACTAAATTGTATAATTAGCTGTGCAGTAGGTGGTCCTCCACCTTAATTCCTGTTAATGAGAAATTGGGGAGGTAGTTTCCCACTGAGAAGTGGGAAGTAGGCTCAAAGACAGCTTCCTGAATGGTGCCCTGGTTGTTGCTAACTACCCTAGAAAAAGCAGATGTCTTCCCCAATCTGGTGGTTACCTTAAAGTCTATCCCACCGTAACAACTATAGCACTAGAATTCAGCCTCGAAGATCTCCTTCTTAGACAACAGTTACACAACTGCAATGGGCAGAAACTGAGTGAATTTTTAAAACTTTGATTATTAGTAAAGGAGATGAGATTTGTAGGGAGTGTAATGCTTATTAAAGAAAAATAACAATCACTGGTTTGTCTTTTAGATCAACCCCTTCCTTCAGTCTGTTATTTCAACCTTAGATTTGGCTGCTTATAAGACATCTTAGGTACTCTCAGGGAGATTTCCTTGAGACAGACAAGTTCGCATGAAAAACCATAGGTGAGAAATTGACTAGTACTGTATTCTGGCTCTTACTGCCTTGGATGGGGTTTCAGTGGGGTGACCCACTAGACAATGAGAAACTGACAAAAAGAAACTAAATAAATTCTTGTGATCCATATTGTTATCCTAGAAAAACTCTCCCAGCTCTAATGTTGAAACTGGGCACCAATTTAGGAGATATTATGAAAATGGAATATTAGATGCCCCAGATTAAAGTGGACTCCTTAAAACAATTTATTGCTACATAAATGAAGCCTGAGTCAGCCAAAGCATGAAAACCTCACAGCCTCATCTAGGAAGCAAGGTGGCTGTGGCTGTGGTTGTTGAGTCACTAGGTTCTTGAGGCTAAAATAAAAGGTGCTAGCATGATGACCTTGTCACTCAATATAAGCATTAAGCATGCTGAAAACATTCTTTTGGTTGCCTTATGAGGTGCTATCATGACAGTCAAAACTGAAAGTAATGCAAAGTCTTATTTAATGGCATAGAACTTTCTCCCTCTGCCTCTGTAATACCTCCCCATGCTCCCCAAATTTAGGTGTTTCAAACAGAAGTGGGGCTGATGCCAAGAGGGGAAAGCCATCACACACTCATATGAGTATGCTGAAGAATTTGTGGAGGGGTGAAACTCAAACTTTAATGGTCCTATTAGGTATGGGTGCCCAAGTTACTATCTTATCTGGACCCCTGTGGGGGGGAGGTGCAGGGATTCAGCTAATGGGATTTGGGCAGGGCTCATAGTGAGGCACGGCAAGCTAAGGTAAGATTGTGGATGGGACCCTTTGGGCCAATTCAATGTACTATAATTGCTGCTTCTGCATATGAATGCATAGTAAGAATGAATTTGTTGTATGCTTGTACTTCCTCATACCATAGTAGAGATAATCTCAGTTGGGAAGCACCACATGTAGAGAATAGTGGGACACATTCATTGCTCTCCAATTTATCTCTCTGGACTGTGCATGGGTAGTCTAACAGAAATAGTATAGCATTCCAAGTAGAAAAAGGCAGTAAGGAAAGTGGCCCATGAACGATGTTTTTCCACATAGACCTCAGACTCATCTAAGTGTCTGACACATGATTTCCGACTCTAGCATCTAGAATTGTGAGGAAATAAATAATATGTTACTTAGTTCACCAGTCCCTGGTATTTGGTGTAATAGCCCTAGAAAACTAACATAAAAATATCCAAATTCACCATAATTTAAAAACTTCCACTAATTAATCAAACAAAGGAAAGACACGAAATAAGAATCACAGTTGATTTCCCCTCAATTTCCAAAATGGGGCAAACAAGGAAGTCTCCTAATGGCTTACCTAAGGACACCTCCTTATATATTGGCCAATAACTGCATCTCAGAGGCTGTAAGGGAACCATTGGCTGACCGAGAAGGGAGTGGGGCTTGAGGTGTTCTGAACTGACACTGCTATCATCCCTATGATAAGGTGTGGCTAGTCATAAATTTTGAATTTTTAAAAAATAAAAGCGTATATAATGAAAAGAACAGAGTCAGATAAATCCGGATGGGATAGAAGAATAACTTCTGATTCTAGGGAGCCTGAATAAGTTTGGTTTTGAACTTTGGGATTTAGATATTTCTGTACTGAATTTGGGTCCTTCCTGATGCTTTTCAGTGAACTGCATAATGTGAATAGTGTTGAAAAAAGTTTGAGTTGGGTATGCTTGTCCAATTAATGCTATTTCCCCTGTGTTGCTGCTTATAATTTGTTAGTGAAACGGGATCCATTCTCTTACATCATTTTATAAGTAACCAAAACATTAGGTTGCTCACTAGGTACCTTTTTTTTTATAATTTTATTTTATTATATTATGTTAATCACCATACAGTACATCCCCAGATTCCGATGTAA